>NC_139227.1:49788483-50388483 GCF_055691185.1 Crinia signifera
CGCAGGGTGGGCGGACGGCTGCGGGTGCCTGATGGATGCGGGCTACTTCTCCCCTTCCCCCCTCCCTACCTCCCGATAACCGGGGAATTTTTTTTAGAAGGTGCCGGAAGAAGGAGGCTGCTGTACACGGGTGGTCAGCAGCAAGCTAGCCCGGCCGAGCCGCATCATCACTACTGCTGCCCAACTGGTGCTCCAACCTTGCGGGGGGTGCCTGTGCATTAGGAGGTGTCTGTGCACCCCCTGTGCGCACGCCTATGGCAGGAGAGGAATGCATACACTAATCTCTGCAGGTTGGGAATACATACACTCAGTGGCGCACACAGGGGAGGGGGTCTGAGTACCTAGAATCCCCCCAGGAGTCTAAGGGCCCTAGGCTGAAAGCTGAGGGTCCCCTATTTCCATGGGTACAAGAATTTAAAAAATCGGCCCTTGGGAACCAGAGATATCTGACTTCAAATCAGTGGTCCCATCCATGCCTGTTAATTGCTCTTCCCAGTCAGATTTTTCAGGTTCTGTCTGACTAATGCCCCTTTCAGACCGCACTTTAAAAACGGTATATTGCCGTTTTTTTACCGTTTTAAAACGGTAATGTGTGCGGTCTGAAAGGTGCAGGACCACTTAACCGGTTAGAAAAAAACGTTTTTTCTAACCGGTTAAAATGCAGGGTCCTACCCGTTTCAGAACCGGTATTTTAGGCTCAAAATCAGTTCTGAAACGGTATTTAGGACCCAGCCAATGAGCTGGGTCCTAAATTCAGCACAGTGAATACTTAATGAGCGCTCATTAAGTATTCACAGCACTGGAGCCCCCCCCCCCGCGTGCACGTCGACACCCCCCGCGCGCGTGTCGACACCCCCCCCCCCGCGCGTGTCGGCGCCCCCCCCCCGTGTCGACTTACCCCGTGCCGGTATCTCCGTTGTGGTTCCCGGCACTGCAGCTCAGTATGTTTGGAAAAGCACTTATGAAAAAAGTGTCTTTAAGAAAATGGCTGCCCCCATACGAAAGACAGTTTTTTTAAACAGGGTTTCCTATGGGGCAGCCATTTTCTGGAAGACACTTTTTTCATAAGTGCTTTCCGAGCATACTGAGCTGCAGTGCCGGGATCCACAACGGAGGTACCGGCACGGGGTAAGTCGACACGGGGGGGGGGGGGGGGGGGGGCGCGCCGACACGCGGGGGGGTGTCGACATGCGCGGGGGGCGTCGACATGCGCGGGGGGCGTCGACACGCTCTCGGTCGACACGCGCGAGGGGGGGGAGGAGGGGGGAGCTGCACGGAGGGGAGGGCTGAAGGCTGCACTGGCTTTGACCCTGTATTTGGAAAGTTTCCAAAAACGGGTCTGCCAGTGTCAAAAAATCACTTAAACCAGGGCTCGACAAATCCCAGGCGCCAGGTCGCCACGGCGACCAGATTCTGCTTCCTGGCGACCAGATTTTTTTTTATGGAGGAAGCAGAATCTGGTCGTGGCAGCCCGGCCTTCCCCATACACAGCCCACCGCAGCAGCCTGGCCTCCCCCGCACACAAACCCCAGCAGGCAGCAGCCCGGCCTCCCCCACACACAAACCCCAGCAGGCAGCAACACGGCCTCCCCCGCACACAAGCCCCAGCAGGCAGCAGTCCGGCCACCCCCGCACGGCGGCGCACACAGGTCTAGTGTTCGCCGCGCCCGGTTTTTAAGTTTCTAATGTGCCCTCCCCGGAGAGCTGACACGCTGCCTCTGTTCAACAGAGACCTCAGCGGTGTTTCAGCGCAGTGGAGGAATTGCTGACAGCCGCTCTCAGCAGAGGGAGAGGTGGCGTGTCAGCATAGTTAACAGCGACTGTTAGCGCTTACAGGTGCTCCCTGCTGTGCTGACATGCCACTGATCACCTCTGCTGAGAGTGGCTCACTAGGACAGGACATCGGCATCGGTTCTTGCTGGCCGTAGGGTGCCCCTTCCAAACAGCCTGGGGCGCGGGGGACGCACAGCCGGCTTATGGGCTGGCACCATATTTTAAATGGCAGTCGGGGTCCATTGGAGGGAGAAGCTTGAGCCCTGCTTCTCCCCTCATAAGAGGCCTGCCAGGGCAGTGGGTATTATTTGGGTGTTATCCATGGCACTGCTGGGGGGCATTATATCCAAGGCACTGCTTGGGGGCATTATATCCATGGCACTGCTGGGGGGCATTTTGTCTATCACTATTGGCGGCATGGCATTACTGGGGGCATTATATCTGTGGCACTACTGGCAGCATGGCACTACTGGGGGCATTTTTTCTATGGCACTCCTGGGGAGGGATTGTAAATGTGTTGCCAGTTCAAATGCCCTCCCAGTTGAGAAAATGTGCCCTGCTTGGTGATTACAACCCTGCCCTAAAAAAAAATCCTATAGTGAACACTACAAGCCCCAGCAGGCGGCCTCCCTCGCACACAGCCCCAGCAGGTAGCATCCTGGCCTCCAGTGCACACAGCCGCAGCAGCCCGTTTATCCCCACACAGAGCCGCAGCAGGTCCAGCTCCTCCTTCCACTGCGAAGCCACCATGTACCCGGCTGCTGCTACCACTTACCCCCAGCCGCTGATGGAGCAGGGAGACTTCCTTCCCCTGGTGACCAGCAGCTGCTCAGCCGAAGACCCGTGGGCTGGAGGGAGAGACCTGACCACTCCAATATAGCACACCTCCAGCCTTAACTACAGCCTACTACAGGCCTGCCCCAGGGAAGGCGAGGCCAGGGGGCTCCCACAGTGGCACCCATAGAAACAAGAATTTACTCCTGGCAGAGCATGTTAACCTATGGCATCAAGCATTAAACCCATATCAATGAGCATGTAGGTAAGTGGAACTTATGTGGCATAATATGTAATTACGGCATATGGTATTATACGTAATAGGCATTAGTGTGTGGCATATTGTGTAATGAGCATTAGGATGTTTGGTATAAATGTGTAATGCACATTACGACGTGTGGTATATGTAATGGTCATTATGGCATGTATAGATGTAATGGGCATTATGGCGTGTGTACATGTAAAGTAATGGACATTATGGCGTGTGCAATTTTTTTTTTTCGGTGCACGGCTTTGGCACGCACTGTCTCTGTTATTAGTATATCTGGCTCCTACATTTCCATCCTGGCTCCTAGATTTTATAGAAATTTGTCGAGCCCTGACTTAAACGGTAATATACCGTTTAAGTGCTGCGGTGTGAAAGGGGTTTTATCTGGCAGACCCGTTTTTGGAAACGTTTCCAAATACAGGGTCAAAGCCAGAGATGCGGTCTGAAAGCAGCATTAGAGTTTTTTCTGATGGTATATTCCAAAAGCTGGGACTCTCCCCATTTGCTGGACACTAGTAGCTTGTCTCTACTGTTCCCAGAACCAGAGATATCAGCCTTCCAGCAGCTGGTTACTGCCCCAGCTCCACACACCTGGTATGTAGTTTTATATCCTCATTGGCAGATTGCTCTGCCTCCTGAACTCTGATCCCCTAGTCCCCAGTACCATTTGGTAGGTGGGATTCTTTAGTTTCATTCCATTAAAATCTAAGAAATCTATTTCTGGGAACTGGAGATATCTGCAGTCAAGGAAGCTGTCCTCCCACCAGAAAATTATGAATAATAAGCCCACTCCACTATACACCCCTCCTCTGCATATTAAACATCCTCTACCACCCTGGAAGGTATGTATCAGGGCCCCTTCATTCAGCCCAATGCCCCCCTTCTCCCACCATCTGTGCAGTAAAGGGGTAATTAGTGGAAATTACTGATCCAGGCCGTACATGCTAAGCGGTTGATATAATACCCCCTACCACCCGTGGGACATCAAAGCTTCCGCTCATAGCACCCCCCACCCCTACCGCTGGAGGATCGGTAGGGGCCCCAATACATTGCTATGCCCAGGGGTCTACACTGCTGTTGACGCCCCTGTATGTGTGTGTGATATATATATATATATTATTATTATTTATATACATTTGGTCTATCTATAATACTTTAACTGACCCGGCATATACTGGGTCACCTAAGTGTTCATCTCCGTGCTTTGCTCTGCCCCTCTGGAAACCCCCTTCTGAAAATCCTGCGTTTGCCCCTGCACGGGGCAGGCAAGGGTCTTTCTTTCCAGGTTATGGGACAGCAATAAAGGAATATAGATTCAAGGAAGATGATGTACTTGAACAGATTTAGTTTTTTATTTCTAGCCCTCCAACCAGAGGGTATGTCACAGCTGCAGGTAAACAAGTCACCGCAAACACAAGATTAATGACCCAATGCACGGTAATCAATAGTACGCATTTCAAAATGCCAGGATTTGTATAATAATGGTACACTATCTGGTAGAATTTAACCTAATCAGAACCTTAGTAGACACTACCCATATCCCGGGAAACAACTTATGCAAGGTTAACCCACAACAATGTTATCTTTAACGTACCAAATACACAACTTCACTTATTCTAATAACCACAATGTTATAACGCCTAACAAGATGTGACTTAACGGTACCGGTACCCGATTTCTGTCCTGGACCTGAATCTAGAATTCGGCCTTCCTACGATCAGTAGCCTGGGTTCATTTGAATCAGGCCTTCCTACGGATAACTAGCCTGGGTCTCACTTTAATCAAGAACTTAAGGCCAATTTATCTGGGTACGTTCTTGACCCAGCGACGGGATCACTACTGAAAAGTTAAAGGGTTCCCTTAGTGTAGGGACAGTGGTTTCTGCACATTTGCTTCCTATTTGCAGATAAGGGGCTAGATTCTCTAAGCTTCAAAAGTGATAAAATGGAGAGTGATAAACAGCCAGCCAATCAGCTCATACCTGCCATGTCACAGACTGTGTTTGAAAAATGTCAGACAGGAGCTGATTGGCTGGCTGTTTATCACTCTCCATTTTATCACTTTTGAAGCTTAGAGAATCTGGCCCATGGGGAGAGTGCTACTCTGCCCAGCACTGTCAGGGGTCCCCAGACCCCCCCCCCCCCCTCCTGAAGAGACACTAGGTGGATACCAAATGGTGGCCATCGTATTTGTATTGATGATAGCACATCAATACGAATACGAATTGCCGTATTTTCGGGATAGTAAATGTCAAAAATAAGTGTATTTCTAAATACAAATACACCTATTTTTTTTACAAATTTCCTTTAGTAAATTTCCCCCTAAATGTCACCCCCTGGGATCTAATGCCACCATCTAATGCCACTATCTGATGCCACTATCTGATGCCTGCCATCTAATGCCACTATCTGATGCCTGTCATCTAATGCCACTATCTGATGCCTGCCATCTAATGCCACTATCTGATGCCTGTCATCTAATGCCACTATCTGATGCCTGTCATCTAATGCCACTATCTGATGCCTGCCATCTAATGCCATTATCTGATGCCTGCAACCTAATGCCCCTATCTGATGCCACTAACTAATGCCTGCCATCTAATGCCACTAACTGATGCCTGCCATCTAATGCCACTAACTAATGCCTGCCATCTAATGCCACTAACTGATGCCTGCCATCTAATGCCACTAACTAATGCCTGCCATCTAATGCCACTATCTAATGCCACTTTCTAATGCCACTATCTAATGCCTGCCATCTAATGCCACTATCTAATGCCACTTTCTAATGCCACTATCTAATGCCTGCCATTTAATGCCACTAACTGATGCCTGCCATCTAATGCCACTATCTAATGCCTGCCATCTAATGCCAGCTCAACAGTTGCTGCTCAGATACAACAACTGCAATAATATATACAGTACTACCCACTAACCACAAAGGATTGTGGGATATGTACTCAACATCTCCTCCATGTACAAATACCACTCTAGCAAAAAAATAATAATAATTAGCTCTCATTTAATTTCGCTGTAACGTGTTACAGGGTTTCCAGTTCAACAACTTCTCTAGAGCGGAAAGCCATTGTTCTGTAGTTACATACTGATTTCTGCTCTCATACAGTTACAATACGGTGCGTGTTCCACATACAGGTAGCAAAAACTTATGTGTGCTTTTATTCAATTTATGTTTTAATAATTTGTACCAATATTATTTAAATGCTGCATTGTGAAGAGGCCGCTTCAGTGTAATAATTGCTGCAGTAATGAGTGGCTATTCCACACCGACTGACGCACTGGAAATGCTGGTTAACCAAGTACAGTGATAAAGAGAAATATTATATTACATTGTTATCAGGGGCTGAGCACAGTGCACTAAAGTGATATACAGTATTTGGGTCACGTGTATTAGCCACCACCCCCACCCCCCCCCCCCCACCCCCACCCAGGACATATCACAATGCATGAAAACAAAATAAATAGCATGGACTCTTATGACAGCACCCTTAAGCGGTCATCCGATTAAACCCATCTCCGAACTTTGGGGCAGATGTACTAATCTGCCTATAACGTTTTGCGAATAACGAGTCCCGCTTCTCCAGCATAACGTGGAGAAGCGGGCAAACGTTATAGGCAGATGTATTAACCCCCCCAAAGCCGATAAGGAGAGCCGTTATCCCCAGCGTTAACGGCTCTCCTTATCGTCTCCCTCGCCGCCCCGCACATGCGCAGTCGCCGTCGCCCCCCCTGCCCGGCTTACTGGGCATGCGCGAGATCTCGCTAAAACCGCGAGATCTCCAGCGCAGCCCAAGCCAGACGCAGGGCTAGCGTTGTCCCCATAGTGGGGGATAGGACAACGCTAGCCCTGAGCTGGCGAAGCGGCCGGGGTGAATTAACGCCTTGAAGGCTGTTAATACATCACCCCGGCCGTTAATCCCTGGGGGGGATTGCAGGGACAGTTAGGTGCGTTAGGTGCGCTAGTAATACATTAGGACAGACGTAATCCCCCCCAGTTAACCAGCGTTAAGTGCATTTTTGCACTTAACGCTGGTTAATACATCTGCCCCTTAGATTGTCCCTTAAGATGATAAGGTACAGTAGTGTGCACAGTTTGAAGACGATTAGTTAAAGCGTTCGAGAGTTATCGTAGAACATCCATACGCACACACATCATTCAATTATACTTACTGTATGTAGATGCTTGATAATCACAAGAAACTGCTCTATACTGCTGCACAGTATCACTGGCCAAACACAGGTACTACAAGGGTCATCTAACTGATTTATTGAAATTACACTGTGTGTTATTAATAATAATACTCTATAATAAATGGATGTACGGTTTAAGCCATCACATACCTGTTTGGATGGCATGGCTTTTCTGTGATTTTTTTTAGAAAGATGGCATATCGGCACAGACGTGTAACATGAAGCTCATGTCATGGCACCCCCCCCCCCTCCCTTGCGCCTTCCCCCAAGGCATTTTAGTGCCATTTCTACATAATGCCGCCAATAGTGCCTTACACACATAATGCCCCCAGATGTGCCACTTGGTCAAAATACCCCCAGTAGTGCCACTTGCTCAAAATGCCCCCAGTAGTGCCGCAGGCTCATAATGCCCCCAGTAGTGCTTCTGGCTCATTATGCCCACAGTAGTGCCTCTGGCTCATTATGCCCGCAGTAGTGCCTCTGGCTCATTATGCCCTCAGTAGTGCCTCTGGCTCATAATGCCCCCAGTAGTGCCTCTGGCTCATAATGCCCCCAGTAGTGCCTCTGGCTCATAATGCCCCCAGTAGTGCCTCACACATAATGCAATCACTAGTACCTCTATCAAAGCTTGCAGTGCAGCAGCCAATCACTAATTGCAGCTGCCGATCTATGAGCTCTGATTGGCTGGAGGCCGGCTCCACACTTAGAATGTACTGCCCTGGAGCCCGCCTATCCTTCTTAGACCCCTGGAACTCACGCTCCACAGCAGCCACCCACCCTATGCTGTTGCATATGCAGTACTAGAGACTTTACTGCTCCAGTGCGGAGACATCTTTCCAAATATGTCACCGAAAATACAGTATGGCACTGCCAAGTGGGCATAGGGAGGAGTGGCACTGTACAGGCAGCAATAGTGGCGCATTGGTTGGTGCAGGGTATGTTACACGCCAGTTCCCCTGCTCCCATGATAGATACACTACTGAACCATTATGCGTATGACATCACTTATGTGTATGACATCACTGCCATTTGTATGACATCACCTGCAGAACCAGGTATTTACTTTTTATCTCTGTGTTTTTCTCAACTTTTCCGCAATGATGGAACACATGTAACTGCTAAATATCCCAGTGGTTATATTCCCTATATGCCACCTTTGATCATGGCTCTTACAATACAAGCTGTATTCGTGTGAGCGGAGGAAAAAAGAGAATTAAAATACACCATAAATGTTTTTACTGATTGTATTTCCATTAGGGGAAATTTCCTGCTCATACATAATGACATCTGCAGCCCGCTGGGAATTCAGCTGCAGTTTAAAGGCGACAGAATTATCCAAAATGTGAATAATTGCTGTTCCCCGGGGTCCCCCTGGATAATCTTCCTCTCAGAGTGCCGCGGATTCCCACCGAGGTGTGGGCTGGGAGCAGTCACAATGTGACGGTGACAATGGGAACCTGACTTTTATTTCACAAAATGATTAGCAAATGTCATGAAAATCAGCCCGAGACAGATAACGCTCCTCGCCCCAGAGACAGCGGTAACGCAGCGGGCTGTGGCGGCCTGATAGAGTTGTCATGGTAATGGGATGCTTAACGACCTGGCCTTGTCAACAACTTAATTGTGAACAGCAAAGAAATAAACAAAAATATAGGGCCTTATTCTAGTTCACTCTTAGAGGCAAATTCCTTCTTAGCTGGACAAAACCATGTGCATTGCAGGTGGGGCAGATGTAACATGTGCAGAGAGAATTAGATTTGGGTGTAGTTTTTCTTCAAAGTGAGATCTATATTGCAGTGTAAAAATAAAGCAGTCAGTATTTTCTCTGCACAGAAACAAAACAGGCTTGCCTACCCTCCCAGAATTGCCGGGAGGGTCCCGAAAATCGGGTCCCCCTCCCGGCCCCCCCCGGGAAGGTGGGCAATCCTCCCACATTTCCCATGCAGCCCCCGCAAACCCCCTCTATACTGCCCTAAATACCGTTTTCCACGGGTTCGCTGTGAGGGACGGGGCTAAAATGACGCAAACCGCATCATTTTGCGTCATTTTAGCCCCTCCCCCAATACGCGGACCCGGGAATTGCGGTGCTCGTCTGCCATGGGGGCGGGACTAGATGATGCTGGCCTCGCCCCGCCCTCTTGACATACTACTGTTATACTACTATCGGGTCTCCTCTCTGGGCTTCTCCCAGAGAGGAGAAAACAAATATCGGCAACTATGAAACAAAATAACTCACCCAAAGCTAAATATCTCTGCACATGTTACATCTGCCCCCCTGCAGTGCACATGGTTTTGTCCAGCTAAGAAGGAATTTGCCTCTAAGAGTGAACTAGAATAAGGCCCATAGCGGTGTCTAGTCTATTGCATTCTCTAGTACTGTACCACTATCCCTCTGCACCACGGCTCGCTGCGGCGTGTAAGCACGAAACCTGGATTGCCCTCTGTATAATGGGCGATCCGGGTTTAATGTCAAAATGCTGGGTCGGAATCGGGTCAGACCTGGTATTGAGATCCTGGGTCGTCCTGGCTTAGCGTTGTGAATGGTCTGTTCCCCAAAAGGTCGACATGAAAAAGCTCAACATGGGAAATGGTCGACATGAGTTTTTCACACTTTACCATCCCCTTGTAACTACACTCATTTTGGTCGATTCCCTGGCAGCTTAGAGAGTCCCCGAGTGCCTGCCCCGCCGAATCACCGCCCCCCCAAATATCACCTCGAAGACTCATCCCCTCACACGTGGTCGCAGTCCATCGAATGATTTCTCTGACTAAGTTAAATCGGTACTTGTTTCCTAGAACGGTGCCCACGATTTCCATCGTATGGGCTCCTAAAAATCGCATCGCATCCCCCTGGAATAGTACAGCATGCGATGCGATGCAATTCGATTTTTAATTGTACAGGCACCCATGCCATGAGATGTGATGGAGGCTTACAATAAGATGTAACCCCCAGTATCCAGGCCATCCCGAAGCGTGGCAAGCGCAGCAAGCCCCACGAGGGGCGGCGGTACGCATCCTCTGACCTTTTCATACCCCCACTATCCACATCGGAGTGGAGTTGATATTAGATAGAGTGGCGAGCGCAGCGAGCCACCGAGCCCGAAGTGTGGCGAGCGCAGCCTGCCCCGTGAGGGGACGAGGAATACGAGCCCAAAGCGTGGGGAGCACAGCGAGCCCTGCAAGGTGACATGGATTACTTTACATGTATTCCACGTCCCCTCGCCATGCTTTGGGCTCGTATTCTGCGTCCCCTCGCGGGGCACGCTGCACTCGCCACGCTTCGGGCTCTATCTAAAATCAACTCCATGCCGATGTGGATAGTGGGGGTATAAAAAGGCCGGAGGACGCGTACCGCAGCTGCTCACCACGCTTTGGGATGGCGTGGATACTGGGGGTTACATCTCATTGTAAGCACCCATCACATCTCATGGCATGGGTGCTTGTACAATTAAAAATCGCATCGCATCCCATTTGCTGGCATGCTATGCGATATTTAATTGTACAAGCATCGCATCGCATGGCACGCATCGCACACCACTAAATTAGGTACACAATGCCATGCGATGGGCGCCGTGCTAGGAAACAAGTAATCTTAGACAATTAATCTTTGTCTAAGTCAGTGGGACAAAGACAGTGCGGGCAGCTGACCTCATGTGATATCAGGGAACGCCCATGAAAGGCTGGGCATTTCCATAGGCAACACCCAGGGCTGCCACCCCATGCCCGCGACCCGCACTGCTCCGTATGAACAGCCTGGCAACATTGCAAATCGCTGCAGCCATTAGCAGTCCAAAGAATGAAGGCAAACGTGAGGTGATCTCTAGAAATGCGCTGTCCATCCACGTATGGACCATTCGGAGACACCACTACACTATTGTTTACTTTGCACATTTCTGTGAAAGCAGCGTTAGTACTAATACTGTAAGGGAGTAATAAATCAATGGATATATATAAAGTGCTGTACAATCAAGAACATATCTGATGTCAGCTGTCACCCTGGTGACACAACACTTTGCAGGACGCGTTGTAGCGGCAAATGGTGCATCGCTCACTATAACTAATACAGGGTGACAACTGATGAGGAGGCAAAATGGCGCCTTCCTCCATATTTGTGGCACAGAGGATATTAGAGAAAGGAAAATTCAGCACTTTCTTCAGACAGGTAAAAGTTCCTGAGGAAATGCAGTAGCCCTGTGTTCCCCGGTACTAATCCAAGTCAACTGAGAGACTATTTACTTGTTCAGCCAACAAAATGGCTGCCACCATTCTACAGAGGGGCGTGATACAGTAAAGTGTGAAAAGTCTGTACATGAAAAGGTTGACATGAGTTTTTCACTTCGTGCCTTCGAGGTAGTTTCACTCCATGTACCAAGATGGCCATGAGGTTACTACTGAGCATGTGCAGAACCATTCTGACTGTACAAGAGTGCAACAATGGTACGCTATCATTTTCTAGGATGCAACAGAGAAATGACAGACAGAATCTGATTGGTTGCTATGGGCAACATTATCTCTTCTTTAGTGAATTTGTGGCACCCTGCAGCGGGTTCCACTGCGGAGAAGCAGGGAGGATGAATCCTCCAGCAGAGGAGGGGTAAACTCCTCTGAAGGTGCTGATGCGAGGAGACCGGAAGGAAACAGGGGAAGAGAGCGGCGCGGACTGGGAGGAATCAGGGGTGGAAGAAGGAGGCGTGCGCGCATGAGGGAGAAGAAAGTGGCTGGCACGAGAGGGGAGAGAAGAGAGGGGATGGAGGTCTCCAACAGCAGAGGCGGCAGCTGGGAAGAACGGCTGGAAGTGCCGGAGACGGAGCTTTGAGTGACAGCTCTGTTCCCGGCATCCAGCAAGCGGACGACGGCTCCTCAGGTGCCGAACTCCCAGGCAGCACGTGTCCCCGCCGTCCCGCTCATCAAGGGCAGGCGGCCGGGGGGACTCCCAGCATCACCCCCCCCCACACACACACACACACAGTGCAGCAGGCTGACGGAAGGAGCAGCAGCCCGAGACAGGGGCATAGAGGCAGCCTGAACCCTCTGCCACCCAGCACCACTGTGACAGAACCATGAGTCTGGCCCTGGTGGCCATAAACCCCCATAAACCCATCAGTGTAAGCCCCATCAGAGAGATAATGGGGCCCTATAGGGTTACTGCAGGCTGAAGGTGGGAAGGGGTGCCTAATGTCCTTTAGTACCAGCGAATACAGCATTAGCTGGCAGCCACAGGATTCCTCAGATAAAGAGGGTTTTCTTCCCCTAGCATTTCAGCACCCCTGGATCCAAGCAGGCCAATTCAAGGCAACCCTGATCCCTTGGAGAAAGAGCCCCTACTTACGCTATTGATCCATAGGAAGGCCTGATTTGAGTGACACTCAGGCTATTGATACGTAGGAAGGCCTGATTAAAGTGAGACCCAGGCTATTTATCCGTAGGAAGGCCGGGTTGTCCATTAGAGACATACGTTGTACGTTAATTCCTGTGCACAGGCCGAGTTCTAGACTCGGGTCCAGGACCATAAGTGGATACCGGTACCATTTAGTCTCGAGTTGAAGGTATAGAGAGGTTTAGTAGAAGCAGCGAGTAATTCATTTCATTATGGTATCTGTATTGATACTGTTGATAAGCTCTGTGCAGGTTGTACAGGGGACACAGTTGAGTGTATGTCGATATTCTGATTTAAGTTTAATTGTTTAGAAGGAGTGCTATCGCTACCTGACTCCGGTATATTGGAGTGTTTACTGTTGATTCCTTTACCATGATTCTTGTGGTTGTCAGAGGGTGAGAAATAAAACTGCACCTGTTTAATTTGCATCTGTGCTCAAGCCTGCACTCATTTATTATCCCCCAATCCCCTGGAGCGAAAGATCTGAGCCACCCGTGGGTGCCACAAATTTACTCATTCTGTTTTAGATGAAATTCCAGCATCCTGCACCACTACTTCGTACCTGAATACACTCACCAGCAGGTGAGCTGAATGACCGCCACTCTGCTGAAGCTCTGATTCATCTACCAGTGTATATAACAGTGAGTACATAAGATTTTGTTTTGATAATAAAAACACAGATAAAAAATGTATGCACGGGTATCCTTGCCTAGGGCTTCTTTAAATCCAATGCTAAATCTTGCTGAATGATAGTGGTACTAAGCATTGGAGAGAGATAAATTACTTGCCAGTCAGCTCCTAACTGCCATGTTAAAGGATGATTTTGCAAAATGAGTTATGAGCTGACTGATGGATACTTTATTTCACTCCACTTTATCACTCTCCAAGAATTAGTAAATCATCACCCTCACAGAAAATGACAGCTATACAGAAGCACAATGGCCCTTATTCTGATCGGTGCGGCCGGAGCCGATTATGCGGCCAGGACCGTGCGTGCGAAACCCCGCCTTCCATACGGATCGCCAACTCCGTCCGTATGCGGTAAGAAGCTGTCCGCACGTGTATTTTTCACGGAATACGCCTCCTCCATCTAAGGGAACCTCCCCCATCATTCGATGGTCGCTCCACCAGCACCCGCAACCTCAGACCACACGGACATTTTTCCGTGCAAAAGCAGAGATCTGGGCGGGCAGCTGACATCCGGCGATGTCATATGTCCGCCCCCTACGCGTGCGTCACGGCCGCATTACCATGCGTACGCCCAGCGTTTTCATGGGAACTCCCATGAAACGCGGGGCGTATGCATATGGTAATGAGCCCAAATAGCCCTTCACGCCCCTCTCCACCCCCTGTTCGGAGTGTTCACATATCATGTGGAATTTCGCCGTACGCCCCGCTCGCACATGCGCAGAGACGCCTCTGCACATGCGCAGACACAAAACATCGGCGGGCCGAACGCACGCGGATATATCCGCACCGATCAGAATAAGGGCCAATGAGAGGATTGGTGGATTCCTATAGTGCAGCAGTACCAGCAGCAGTACCAGTGACTTCTCAGCAGCTCAAGTGACTGCGGGACACATTTATTAAATAATATTTGCGGCTAAATTCATGAAAATATCCATTTCCGTGGGTTAGCCACAAATATTAAGTATCACCCGAATGTATCAAAGGGGGACCGCAGCAGGAATCTCCAATCCCTGCTGCGATCCCCCCTGCATCGCCACCGGCCGCCTCCCCTAAAGGTTTCTATAGAGGATGCAAAGCTGCCCGATGTATCATCAAACAGTCAAACTTTGGAACTCTCTTCCTGATGAAGTGGTGTCGGCAGACACTATAAATACGTTTAAAATAAGGTTGGATAAACATTTATTGGTTAAAAACGTCCATGGGTACGAATAAGTAACATAATCTGTCTTTAAAATATCAGAACATACTTTACAACAAGGGATAAGTATAAACATAGGTTGAACTAGATGGACGCAAGTCTCACCTACTCTGTAACTAAGGGGCCTTATTCTAGTTCACTCTTAGAGGCAAATTCCTTCTTAGCTGGACAAAACCATGTGCACTGCAGGGGGGGCAGATGTAAAATGTGCAGATATAATTAGATTTGGTGAGTTATTTTGTTTCTGTGCAGGGAAAATACTGACTGCTTTATTTTTACACTGCAATATAGATCTCACTTTGAAGTAAAACACCACCCAAATCTAATTCTCTCTGCACAAGTAACATCTGCCCCACCTGCTGTGCACATGGTTTTGTCCATCTAAGAAGGCTTTTGTCAGAAAGAGTGAACTAGAATAAGGCCCTATGTATCAACATCGGGCAGCCCAGCTTTGCATCCCTGGGCTATCGCCATTCTAGGATGGCGATAGCTCATTGTAGCCTATGGGCTACAGGATTGCACTGCTGCCGGGGCAGTGCGGTCGACGCGGGGGGGGGGGGGGCAGTGCTAACCGCGCATGCGCAGATTCCCCCACCCCCACCGCCCGGCTTCCAGCTGAGCGCATCGCAGGGATGTCCCTGCGCTTGTGGGATGATACATGCCAGCATTAAGATCGCATTTTACAATGCAAACTTAGGCGGTATTATTCCACGCCCAGATCGCATTGTACTGTAAATGCGATATTTGATAAATGGTCTCTGCGTCCTCAGCTCCAACCTACAACAGATGCCATAAGGAGACAGCCCTAATAATTGCTGTAGTAGAATGTCAGGTTAATGTTGATCTGTGACTTATTTTTATCCTCACAGTCCCTATCTGCTCATTTGGGGTTCCAGGGTCCTTTAAGTAATTCTGTTTACTCCTCAGCTAGTCTACAGCTGGTGCCGAATTTATTTAGGCTCCCAGTAATATGTTTCCTGTGTTCTGCCAGTTTCCGTAGAGCAGAAATGCCGTCAATCCTTCTTTATTTGCGGCATTGTCAGAATGTCAGATTAAGAGTGAAAAAGAATTCCCCCGTTTATTAACATTAGGATATGCATTACAGAATGATTAACCGGCATTGTCAGATGGGGGGGTTCTCATAGGGCCGCTGTGGATCCCTGCGTTCTGAGCCGGTGAGTTAGTGCGCGGTGAGGGAGGAAGGGATAAACAGTAACACAACACAAAGAGACACCTGCGGTAATTCGCATGAAATATATCTCTGCTCCTAATTAATTTGTACGAATAGATGACTTTCTCGCAGCTCACTATCCGCAGGGAGCATTGGCCAACTAGTTAAAGCTTCCCAAAGGTAAAATATCTGACGCTGCAGAATGCAATGCAGCAAGAAATGGAATTTTAAATACTGAGCACATGCAAAGGACAGATTATTAACCCATTCTATGCCCCGTCACCTGTTACCCACTCAATTTATCCGGCTGGGGAATGCTTTTGTGATGCCCCTAAGGTAGAGCATTCGTCACACCCCTCTACTGATGCTCTAGCTGTACCTCCTTACCCAGATCTGGGGGGTCAAGGGAACAAGGCCACCAGAGACTTTGGGTCTGAGTTGGAGTCGGACGAATTTGGATTCGATGGTTGCAACTAATGACGTTTCTAGGGGGTAATTCAGGCCTGATCGAATGGCGCCGAATTTACGCGGTGGCCGATTACCTATAGACTGCGCATGCGTACGGTCCATAGTACAGGTGCGGGAAGCCATCCTGCAATGAAGTGGCCGATTCTGACCTGATAGCACCGGTCCGAATTCGGCCCTGTCGTGTGTGATAATGCAAATGTGTAAAAAAACATCCCCCCCCCCCCCCCCAGCGAGCGCCTTTGGCAATTTTTTTTCATTTGCCGGAGAGCTCGCAGCCTGAGTGACAGGCGGGGGGTGGTCGCTGGGTCCACCCAGCGTCCAAAAAAACCAGTGGGTGCGCCCATTGCGCCCTTTTGCTGGGCGGACCTCAGCAAGCGTAGGTGGATGGATAACATGACATGACGTCAGCGCCGGCCCCCAATTCGGTGGAAAGCGTCCCGATGAAAGTAGGTCCTTTGGTGGGGCAGCGTTTACCTGCTCGCTAGGCAGCAAATATACGCCGCCTAGCGAGCAGGCCTGAATTGGCCCAAAGTCCTGCTACTATTTCTGTACACACGTCGTTCACAAGGTGATTGAAGAAGTAGTGGGAGTGCTAAGAAAAATGTAGGAGCGCCAGTAAAAACCGCTGAGTGTCCGGGAAAACACTAGGCGTGCTTGAGCACTTTAGGGGAAGGCGTGACATCAGCTCCAGGCCGGATATGCCGCAGAGTAATAAATCCAGGGATGCTCTGAGCCTGCGATGACCGGTGCACAGAGGATAAATCATGCGATGATGAGCCTGTTACAATGGGTTCTGGATTTGTCGCTGTAAATATGCATACATATCCGCGGCGAGCACATTGATTCGCAAGGCGGGATTTCACTCTAGCGGGGCTGTGCAAATTCGTGGCCATGTGATCAGATCTGAATTACCCTCAATGGTTGACACTGCAGTGAGCAAAACGGGCTTTCTAGTCTTTGCAGTCAGGCGCAGGGTCGTACGTCAGAGGACGGGCTGATACATTAGCATAGGGTCGTAGACACGTCTAAAACAACAGACGCTGACGCAATTGTAGCAGAGTGTGACACAGAAGCAGGCCCGGCTTGTTACATTGCGAGTCTGCAGTCTCCTAAACAGGGGTTCACTTGCACCTTGTTACTCCAGCGTGTCAGAACATTTATTTAGAAATAGTTTTGCTGGGAGGAAACTGCCTCCATCGCCGCAAAATAATCGCACCATGCAAAGCTCCCATCGGCCTTCCGCGGAGTAACGGCGCTTCTTCCTTTATGAAATGAACTCCTAAAACATAACATCTTTCCTAATAAAATAATTTCCAAACTTTAAATTATATTTGTAAGCGTCGGCGGCTCCTCGCCGTGTCGGCACAATACCTAATAAATTTAGGCTGCGAGACAAAATGAAAAAATAAATCTTTTAGAGTTTGTTTTGCACACAAACTGAGTTTCTCTTGTTCTCCATCAGATGTGTCCTGGCCTGTAAACAAGCAGTGTAGCGCCGCATAAACCCGTTAGGGAGAAGGTAGGCGCGTCGTATATTTTAGGGCTGTTTGTTCTGTAGCGCTATCACCAATTCCCACAATGCTTAGAGAAAACGGCTGAATAAAGGGGATAAAGGAGGCCTCATGTTTCACTCACATAAAACCAGCGTACAGTGCAACATAATAAAGACACCTTGCGTCAGCTCCAGGGGGGCGACATTGCACAATGCCTCCAAAGGAGATGTAAATCACGGCGTCAGTTAACGCTTTGCTGACGAGACGCTGGCGTGATGAAGCTCCCAGCGCCTTTAAATCTCAACGCACATAAAACGTGAAGTACCCGGCCATTAGTGCAATCCTGCAGATTTAAGGGACATGGGAAAGGTTGGACGTAGATGGGATTAATGGAGCTACCTATTGCTTTGAAATTCAATCGCGCTGCAATGGCTGCTCTGGGAGATGCGTGAGGTGAGCGCGCAGAAGTAAATCAGGTTGTGCTAATGATCCTGTTAATGAAAGTTTTATTCCTGTAAATCTGGAGTGAAGTGACGGAGTATCCTGTCAGTGGCAAATCTCCTCACGACTAATCATCAGACGTTAGGCAGCCGCTTGTCTGGGTGGATTTGTTGGCGGCATGAGATCAGAGAGAGTCATCCGTATGATTAGAGTGTTGCCGTGAGACCAACACAAGGGTATAAAGGAGAACAACAACATATAAAGGCGCTTCTTTCCAGAGCAGCGCTGACGGAGCAGTTTTGTGGGGGAGAGACAATGATCATGAGAATAATATTTTCTCATGGTTCTTCCTCTCATTCAACCAATCCTTTCTTTGTCTACGTGGGATTGTAATGGAATCCCAGTGGTACGATGCAAGCAGTCAGAATATCGATGCCAGCAATTCGATGGAGCAATTACCTACAGAGGTCAGTCAAGAATACTTACCCTCCCCTGCCCCTCTAACCCCAACCCTCCCTCCCTGTAACCTAATGCTAACCCTTCCCCCGCAGCCTCTCCCTAACCCTCCCCACTGGTGCTTAACCCTAACCTCTGCACCCCACCACCTAACCCTCCCTCCTTGCAGCCTGACCTTAATGCTTGCACTTTGCTGCCTAACCCTACCCCCTGCTGCCTAACTAACCCTCCCTGCTAGTGCCTAACCCTAATCACTACCACCCCCCCCCAGTCTGACCATAACCCCCACAGATTGCCGCTTAACCCTAACCCTCCCTCCTTGCAGCCTGACTTTAATGCTTGCACTTTGCTGCCTAACCCTACCCCCTGCAGCCTAACCCTCCCTGCTAGTGCCTAACCCTAATCACTACCACGCCCCGCCCCCACTCTGACCATAACCCCCACAGCTTGCCCTGCAGCCTAATCCTCCCTGGTTATGCCGAACCACTGCACACCTAACTCTCCCCCTGCAGCCTTGCCCTAACCCTCCCCACTGGTGCTTAACATTAACCCCTGCACCCCACTACCTAACCCTCCCTCCTTGCTGCCTAACCCTAACCCCTGTAGCCTAACCCTCCCTGCTTATGCCTGACCACCGCACCACCTAACTCTCCCCCCGCAGCCTTGCCCTAACCCTCCCCACTGGTGCTTAACATTAACCCCTGCACCCCACCACCTAACCCTCCCTCATTGCAGGCTTAACCCTCCCTGCTAGTGCCTAACCCCCACACTGCACCACCTAACCCTCCCCCCGCAGCCTAACCTTAACCACCCCCCCAGTCTGACCCTAACCCCCACACCTTACCGCTTAACCCTAACCCTCCCTCATTGCAGCCTGACCTTAACCCTATTCTCCTGTAGTGAGGACTCAGCGCCTGGGACGGCGGATACTGGCGAGCTGGACCCCAGCTGGAGGTGCAGAGGTTTGCCATTCTACCACTGACTGTTTGTTAGATACTATTCCATGACATGACTCTACTGAGAGGGCTGACATGTACAATGCAGTAGCCATCTGTCAGATGTTTGTTGCAAGATCTCACTGAAATAAATAACATCCGCGGGATGCACAAAGTAAGTCTCTTTGCCACCCTTTGGGGGACATGGATCCTCTTTGTGTTCCAAGAGAAGGACATTCACCCCCAACTTCATAGATGTTTCTTCATGATGGTTTTAGGTGTTAAGGTGGCCATACATCAGAAAGATATTGTACCCAATCATACAATCTCAATTGATTGTAAGATGGATTGTATGCAGATTGTGCGCACATCTTGTGTACACAAATCATACAATCAATCTTCAGATGGATTGTATGACTGATTGTATGATGGATTGTATGCAGATTGTGTGCACATCTTGTATACACAATCATACAGCAGATGGATTGTATGACTGATTGTAAGATGGATTGTGTGTAGATTGTGTGTCCAAAAACCACCAAGGACTGCCGGGGATTTCAAGGGAAATTGTACACAATCATGAGCGCAATCGATCTTAAGATCGATCTTTCTGATGTATGGCCAGCTTAAGATTGGTGGGAGCAGTTACAGGTGCAGAATTCTCCATTTGGAATATTGACGATATGTTTTTCTCTACTGGAATAATGGGCTGTGGGCTCCTGGAGAGACCTTCTGGGCTAGGAGGAATGGACTTGCTGTAGTAACGGACGGATTGAACGCTGACCTTCCCGACCCAGCTCTGAAGATGACAACTGCGGTAAATGTAATCAGGGAAAGTTAGCACAAAACAATCGGTCCCCAAGGTGGCATCTCAGCTCCCGAACAGATGTTTCTTCTTCGCAACTTGGTGTAATACTGACATACAAAAAAACCTGTTCGCAGCTGGGTCTGATCTTATTGTTCCGTAGTGTAGAGCTTCATACATTCATGTGGTAATGATCTGCTCAAAATGAGCTGCAAACAATGACAAACAAAATGAAAAAAAAAAAAAAAACAATGCAAGCAGCTGAGCAATAAGCGAATATGGCTGCAATGCAAACACAATGGCTGTGTCTCCTCATTTCCTAATACAGAGAGATAGCTCATGAAATCTGGTACTCCTGTGTCTACAGTCCTGCTCACACTCTGACTGCCTGGTTCTGCTGCTGCATAAGAGGGAAAGCAAGTGATGTCAGAGTGCTTTCACCGGGGGGAGCTTCCCAGAGAAATAAAAGTACTTGTACTCAGAGTAAAAAGTACCTGTACTCAGAGAAAAAACAGTTTCTGAAAAAAAAAATCCATTATAACCTGTATGTCATCTTATAAAATATTTTCATAATTAAGCCTTGGAAATATATTTTTGGTACTCTTTACCTAGAACGGCGCCCATCGCGGTGATCGCGACATCGCGGGCAGTACATAAACGGCCGCGACGCGATGCCCGCGATCACCGCGATTTTCCCATAGGGAACAATGTTAAAAAGCCTGATTGACCGCGATTTTGCATTCAATGCCTCAATGCCCGCGATTTTCACATAGGAATCAATGTTAAATGGGCTACAGAGCCCAAATAGGCAGAATTAACCCTTAAATGTCCCCCCAATTTTTGTACGCCACCCCACGATCCACGCCAACCCGAAGCGTGGCGAGCGCAGCGAGCCCGCGAGGGGCGGCGGTACGCGTCCTCCGACCTTTTCATGCCCTACTATCCACGTCGGCGTGGAGTTGAGAATAGAATAGTGTGGCGAGCGTAGCGAGCCACCGAGCCCGAAGCGTGGCGAGCGCACGCGGATACCTTCACAGGTAAACGCGTCCCCTCGCGGGCTTCACAGGTGTCCGCTTTTCGCCACGGATACCTGTGAAGCCCGCGAGGGGACGCGTATAACTGTGAAGGTATCCGCGTCCCCTCGCGGGGCTCACTGCGCTCGCCACGCTTCAGGCTCGGTGGCTCGCTGCGCTCGCCACACTATTCTATTCTCAACTCCACGCCGACGTGGATAGTAGGGCATGAAAAGGTCGGAGGACGCGTACCGCCGCCCCTCGCGGGCTCGCTGCGCTCGCCACGCTTCGGGTTGGCGTGGATCGTGGGGTGGCGTACAAAAATTGGGGTGACATTTAAGGGTTAATTGTGCCTATTTGGGCTCTGTAGCCCATTTAACATTGATTCCTATGTGAAAATCGCGGGCATTGAGGCATTTTAAAGTAAAATCGCGGTCAATCAGGCTTTTTAACATTGTTCCCTATGGGAAAATCGCGGTGATCGCGGGTACACGATTTTTATGTACCCGCGATTTGCCCGCGATGACCGCGATTTTTTACCCCCGACGCCCGCGATTCTAATCGCGGGCGCCGTTCTAGGTAAAGAGTACCATATTTTTTTATTAAATCCATTTAATCTTACATATTATTTGTGATTTTTATGGAACTTGCGAGCCCTTGAGGCCTATGCTATACGTATGTGTAACGTAGGTAAATTCCTTCATAGTGGCCAAAAAGTTGTGTATTTATCCAAAGTATGAACCGCCATTTACCAGCTGTCTTTGATTGCAGTATCTGAGGGCAGGCTGGATTTGTGACAACGCACCAATACAGTTCAGGTTTTAATCACATCCATGCTTGAGCACAAATGTTATAATCAAACTGTTTAAGGTACAAAGGGCCTCATTCTGGTTGAATCGCTAAGCAGCGGTGTGTTTGAGAGCCTTCATATTGAACCTGGTTAGTCTCCACGCCATACATACAGTATAGAGCGAAGAAGGACATTGGGCGAGATTTACTAAGCCTTGAAAAGTGATAAAATGGAGAGTGATAAACCACAAACCAATCAGCTCCTACCTGTCATTTTTCAAACACAGCCTGTGAAATGGCAGTTATGAGCTGATTGGGTGGTGGTTTATCACTCTCCGTTTTATCACTTTTCAAGCTTAGTACATCTGGCCCCCAGTCTCTCACTGAGTCTGGTAGGGTATGGGGAGACAGATGTAGTAGTGGCAAACATACAAGAATGTCGGCACTCAACCCAGTATTCACACCTGTCCAATTAAAAAGAATATTTTCTAAGATAGCAATATATCATATAGATATATACGTATAAGAATATATAGTCACATATATAGATGTTTCCTGCCCAGATCCAAAAGAAACAAACAACAGGATCGCGCTGGAAGCAAATTAATTAAAAAAAAAAAGAATTTATTATACTAAAAATATTCACTGGCCAGTGACACATTTAATAAAACATAACACATATAAAATATATCTAAACAATGAATATTCTAAGGTCATTTATGACAATTAGTATTGAAAAGTATATATACGCGTTAGCTTGTTAGTACACAATAACTATATACTTGGACTCCATGATTTCAGTCAGTGCAATATATGTTAGTCCTGTTGGTTGGTGGGAAGTGGTGGAATTATCTACTAGTTTGGCAGAGTAGATATCTTTTTTTCTCCCTTTGCCTGGCCAGACAAAAAAGTCAAAGGGGGGGGGGGGACAACTCCCTGTACCTGCCTGTTGTGACCCAGTCACTGTGATCAAGGCAGCGTTACTTGTAGGGTGCAGATGGAGAAGGTCCCCTTGAAATTCCAGAGAGGTATCAATCAAAAATGACGTATCAGCGGCTTCTTCAGATAACAATACAGATGTAGTAGTGATGCTAGATGGATATCAGGGATAACACTTTGTTCATGAGAAGTCTTGGTCCGTAATCCAGCCCACAGCTATTCTGTAGTTTGCTGCTATATGTTCTAAAGTAGGGTAAGATGAGTCCTCCCAGTTCCCGTTTTTTTTTGCATTTTGTACAAAGGTACCCTAGGTCATTTACCCGACTACAAAAACTTGGTCAACTTTTTGTTAAATTTAACTATATGCTTTTTTGGTGGGATAATTGGGAGCATTTGTAATATGTATAAGAACTGGGGGGAAGGTAATCATTTTATAGAAATAACTCCTACCCACATACATAAGAGAGGGGTAAATGAGCCCAATTAGCAAACCCAGCAGTTGTTCTAGACCATAGGAGTCCATAGTTCAATGAGTATAATTGGGAAGGATGTTAAGGAATACCTAGATAAGCGATCCCACTTCTGGGAGCCCATTTGAAAGGAAAGGTGTTACCCCAACCTAACTTTGCTTCTGGAAAAAAGGCCAGTGCTTCTGATTTTGTATAGTTGATCTTAAAACCATCTACTTTTTTAAATTCTGAGAAAAGAGGGAGTAAAATTGGGATCGCCTGTTTAGGGTTAGACATAAGGAAGGAGGTCATCATCAAATGCCGAAACTGTGTGCCAACTGGTCACCTTCCCAACCTTTGTTACTCAAAGAAAGTCTAAGACACGGATCTAGGGCTATGTTAAAAAGAGTACCTCAGGAAAACATAAAGCAAGTGGTCTTGAGTTATTGATGGTTAGGAATGCAGTGGTTGCTTGATATTGTCACGGTTTTTGACTCTGACGGGTGAATGCCAGACAGGGAATTGGCTTGACCTGACTCAGGGGTGCGGAGTCTAACCATACCGGTGGTTTTCGCCAGTGACCCCTCCAAGCGGGATTTGGGCTTCGCTGCACTCGGTACGCCGGTCGCGGTCCCCTGGTCAGGTTTCCCACATGATGCTGGTAAACACTGGGCGTAAGGCAGGGTAAGCTCTGGAATACTCATGGTCAGACTTGTCGGGTCAGGAACTTGTAGACAGATACAGGTACTATAGGAGTAGGCTTGAGCAAGAGTCCAAGTACTAGCCGGGTCATACACTGGGAGTCACAGGATGCAGTACACAGGGAGCGGGCAGGAGAATGGTCACAGAACAAGCCACGGTCATACAGAGGATGTCACGAATGCAGTACACAGGGAGCAGGCAGGTGAATGGTCACAGAACAAGCCAAGGTCATACACTGGATGTCACGGATGTAGTACACAGGGAGCAGGCAGGAGAATAGTCACAGAACAAGCCAAGGTCATACACTGGATGTCACGGATGTAGTACACAGGGAGCAGGCAGGAGAATAGCTGAAATCGTACACTGGTAACACGGGATATCAGACCAAGCACTGGGAACGCTGGAGCAGGTTAGTGAACCTATACTCTGGCACCTTCTGTCTGCCAGTGACTGCCTTTTATAGGAAGCACAAGGAACTGGATCACCTGTGCCTCAATCAATGAGAGCTGAGCATGTCTCACTCAGGTGTTTAATCATTAGTAATGGTCAGGTTACACAGATCTGTCTGGCAGCATGGACTCACCCAGGTGTTGTAATCAATTAGCAAAGCTCAGACCACACAGAACTCCCTTGCAGCATGGAGCAGGGCTGAACTGACAGGAGAAGCCACAAACCAGGTAAGAACCAAACAATAACTGAATGTTGTGACATTACCCTCCCCTCTAGGGGTGGGCTCCGAACACCCCACATGGAAATTTTCAAGGTCGCTTGCGGCGCTTCTTTTTCTTAGAAGAACACTTAGATCCCTTCAAGGCTGGTGACACCTCTGGCTCTTCAAAATGGGCTCTGGCCAACACTAGACCACCCAGAAAAGGAGCGGCATCGTGTTCAGAATCATAATCTGAGTTGGAGTCTAGTTCTGGGGTGCAGATCAAAGATTTTTTAGCAGATGATTCTTTGAGACCATGAAGTGCTAAAGAGCCGACACGAATGCCCCTAACTGTTGAGTTCTTGCAGAAGCTCTAGTACTCTCGGCATGCCATCTAGATGACCCATGGTTTTGAAGAGGCATGGGCAGACTTTTAACCAAGGAAGATGAAGGAGTCTTTAATCCAAATTTGTCAATCACGGCCCTGGAGAATGATATCAGATCTCGCAGTCGAGGATCATTGGCTTCAACAAGTGGATTGACCCATTCTAGTGCTTCTCCTCGGAAGGATAAGATCATACATTTTACAATATAAGCCATATTGACTCCGGAAGAGGGATCATGATTCATGGCATCTAAGTAGTAATCTGCTAGGACCTGGTAATGGGAAAGATTACCATCAAAGGAAATGTCTTCAGATGACTCCTCATCTGGCTTTGATCGCCTTGAGAAGGCGGATTCCAGACGCCTTTGGGAAAGTTCACGCTGATGCCTCTTTTAATGGGAATAGCAACAGTCTCTTTGAGAACGACAAGGACATCATATGTAGACAGGACCTCTGCGATGACAGACACCGGCAAGATCTTGTTCCGTTCGAAAAAAAAAATTTCCCAGAATGACGGCCACCGTGACGGCTCTCCAGACAGACGGGACCTCATGCCCGTAGGCAAGGGCAGAAAGAACCCCTCCTGGGTCTATGATGCAAGGACCCCCTTCTGGGGCTGGACCATCATGGACCTCTGACACATCAGGTGGACCCTCACGGACCTCTGGCACATCAGGTAGACCCTCACGGACCTCTGGCATGGCAGGCGTTAGTGCACTAAAAGAAAGAACATTGCGACTGACAGCCGACACGGCGGCTCTCAACTTATGCTCAATGACATGGGCATTAACGGACTCAGGCCCGGAGGCCGCGGAGGCAATAGACTCAGGCCCGGAGGCCGCGAAGGCAACAGACTCAGGCCCGGAGGCCGCGGAGGCAACAGACTCAGGCCCGGAGGCAACAGACTCAGGCCCGGAGGCAACAGACTCAGGCACGGAGGCAACAGACTCAGGCCCGGAGGCCACGGAGGCAACAGACTCAGGCCCGGAGGCCACAGACTCTGGCCCGGAGGCCACGGAGGCAACAGACTCAGGCCCGGAGGCCACGGAGGCAACAGACTCAGGCCCGGAGGCCACGGAGGCAACAGACTCAGGCCCGGAGGCCACGGAGGCAACAGGCTCAGGCCCGGAGGCCGCGAAGGCAACAGCGTCCTGAGGCCGCGGAGGCAACAGCGTCCTCAGGCCCGGAGGCCAGGGCAATAACGTCCTCTGACCCGGAGGCCAGGGCAATAGCAACCCCCTCCTGGGGCTGGATAGGACCCCCTCCTGGGGCTAGACAGACGGAACCCCCTCCTGGGGCTAGACAGACGGAACCCCCTCCTGGGGCTAGAACATCGGGCTCCTTGGCGGGGACCGGATCATCGGGCTCCTTGGCGGGGACCGGATCATCGGGCTCCTTGGCGGGGACCGGATCATCGGGCTCCTTGGCGGGGACCGGATCATCGGACCCTCTGGCGGAGACCGGGACATCGGACCCTCTGGCGGAGACCGGGACATCGGCCCCTTTGGCGGAGACCGGGACATCGGACCCTCTGGCGGAGACCGGGACATCGGACCCTCTGGCGGAGACCGGGACATCGGACCCTCTGGCGGGGACCGGGACATCGGACCCTCTGGCGGGGACCGGGACATCGGACCCTCTGGCGGGGACCGGGACATCGGACCCTCTGGCGGGGACCGGGACATCGGACCCTCTGGCGGGGACCGGGACATCGGACCCTCTGGCGGGGACCGGGACATCGGACCCTCTGGCGGGGACCGGGACATCGGACCCTCTGGCGGGGACCGGGACATCGGACCCTCTGGCGGGGACCGGGACATCGGACCCTCTGGCGGGGACCGGGACATCGGACCCTCTGGCGGGGACCGGGACATCGGACCCTCTGGCGGGGACCGGGACATCGGACCCTCTGGCGGGGACAGGGACATCGGACCCTCTGGCGGGGACCGGGACATCGGACCCTCTGGCGGAGACCGGGACATCGGACCCTCTGGCGGAGACCGGGACATCGGACCCTCTGGCGGAGACCGGGACATCGGACCCTCTGGCGGGGACCGGGACATCGGACCCTCTGGCGGGGACCGGGACATCGAACCCTCTGGCGGGGACCGGGACATCGGACCCTCTGGCGGGGACCGGGACATCGGACCCTCTGGCGGGGACCGGGACATCGGACCCTCTGGCGGGGACCGGGACATCGGACCCTCTGGCGGAGACCGGGACATCGGACCCTCTGGCGGAGACCGGGACATCGGACCCTCTGGCGGAGACCGGGACATCGGACCCTCTGGCGGAAACCGGGACATCGGACCCTCTGGCGGAAACCGGGACATCGGACCCTCTGGCGGAGACCGGGACATCGGCTTTGACATCGGCCACCTCTCCTGGGAACACACCATCAGCTACGGGATCGGCCACCTCTCCTGGGGGCACACCATCGGCTGAGGCATCGGATGCAGCTTTGCGGAAGTGCACATTGGACACCGCTTTGGGGGGCTGCACCTTCCGATACAAGTCCGACAGGGCACGAGTCAAGGCCATGATCTGATCTGCCAGGACTTGATTGCGGTTAACAGGCTCCATAACAAGATAGGGCAAAAGTTACACTGTTGCCCCTCCAGCAATTCGGTATGGCCTTTGATAATGTTAGGAGTCCCTTTGGACAGCACGATAGGTATAATTGCTGGAGGCACAGACAGACAGAGGCAGGATGGATGGAACTCACTGCTTTATCGTAGATCAGGAACAGGTACACGGTACAGGATACAATTACAGGAACAGATGCAAAAACACGATTACAGGACTCAGGATACAGGACAAAAACACGATTACAGGACTCAGGATACAGGACTCAGGATACAGGACATGGTATAAGAAAGCTCTCAGCAAACTAACAGGAAGCTAACTAACAGAGAACTATCAAAGAACTATCAAAGGCCCTGAGCTCAGGGCCAATGCCTCTTTTAACCCCTTACCGCCGCAGCCTGTTTTTGCCTTCCTGACAGAGCCCTTTTTTTCAAATCTGACATGTATCACTTAAGTGGGGATAACTTTTTTTTGCTTTTACTTATCCCAGTGATTTTGAGATTGTTTTCTCGTGACACATTGTACTTCAAGTTAGTGGTAAATTTTGGTCGATACAGTCTGTGTTTTTTTGTGAAAAATACCAAAATGTCGTAATGCTTGTGAGACAAATAATCATACCACTCAAAATAGTTAATAACTAACATAGACCATATGTATACTTTATGTTTCCATCATTATTTCAACCTCCTTTTAATTATTTTGGACACTAGGAGGCTTAAAATATGAATAGCAAATTCTCAAATTTTCAAGAAAATTTCAAACACTGATTTTTTTAGGGACCAGTTCAGTTCTGATGTGACTTTGAGGGACTTGTATGTGAGACACCCCCATAAATGATGCCATTTCAAAAACTGCACCCCTCACAGTATTCAAAACAGCATTTTGGAAGTTTGTTAACCCTTTAGGTGTTTCACAGGAATTAAAACAAAGTGTAGGTGAAATTTCAAAATTTCATTTTTTTTGCAGATTTTCAATTTTAATACATTTTTCTAAGGAACACAGTAGATTTTACTAGAGAAATGTGACTAAAAATTGATTCCCCCAATTCTTTTGTTTTCATAAATATCCTATATGTGGCCCTAGTGTGCACGTTGACCAAACCACAGGCTTCATAATAGAAGGAGCACCTACTTGATTTTGGAGCCTCCTTTTTATGAGATTATTTTTTAGGCACCATGTAGGTTTCTAGACACCATAAGATGCTAAAAGTTAGGAACCCCCCCACAAGTGACCCCATTTTGCAAACTACACCCCTCAGGGAATTCATCTAGGGGTATAGTGTACATTTCAAACCCCCAGGGGTTTCACCAATTTTGGTACAACTGGGCAGTGAAAATGAAAAATTACATTTTTAACACAAAAATGCAGTTCTGGCTCAAAATTGTTCATTTTCACAAGGAATGAAGGAGACAAAGCACCCCAAAATCTGTGCCCCAATTTCTCCCGAGTACGGCAATGCCTCATATGTGACCAAAAAATACCATTTGGGTGCATGGCAGGACTCAGAAGGGAAGGAGTGATATTTGGATTTTGCAGCACACATTCTGGTGGAATGAATGGTGGGTGCTATGTCGCATTAGCAAGACCCCCGAAACACCAATACAGTGGAAACCCCCCACAAGTGACCCCATTTTGCAAACTACACCCCTCAGGGAATTCATCTAGGGGTATAGTGTACATTTCAAACCCCCAGGGGTTTCACCAATTGTGGTACAACTGGGCTGTGAAAATGAAAAATTACATTTTTTTACACAAAAATGCAGTTCTGGCTCAAAATTTTTCATTTTCACAAGGAATGAAGGAGACAAAGCACCCCAAAATCTGTGCCCCATTTTCTCCCGAGTACGGCAATGCCTCATATGTGACCAAAAAATACCATTTGGGTGCTTGGCAGGACTCAGAAGGGAAGGAGTGATATTTGAATTTTGCCGCACAGATTCTGGTGGAATGAATGGTGGGTGCTATGTCGCATTAGCAAGACCCCCGAAGCACCAATACAGTGGAACCCCCCCCACAAGTGACCCCATTTTGCAAACTACACCCCTCAGGGAATTCATCTAGGGGTATAGTGTACATTTCAAACCCCCAGGGGTTTCACCAATTGTGGTACAACTGGGCTGTGAAAATGAAAAATTACATTTTTTACACAAAAATGCAGTTCTGGCTCAAAATTTTTAATTTTCACAAGGAATGAAGGAGACAAAGCACCCCAAAATCTGTGCCCCAATTTCTCCCGAGTACGGCAATGCCTCATATGTGACCAAAAAATACCATTTGGGTGCATGGCAGGACTCAGAAGGGAAGGAGTGATATTTGGATTTTGCAGCACACATTCTGGTGGAATGAATGGTGGGTGCTATGTCGCATTAGCAAGACCCCCGAAGCACGGTGAAATGATGAACCTAATAATCCATAGATGTGTGGTATATTTTAAAGCACTCCTTCATACATAGGCCGGGTTTGTCGGGGCAAGTTTCACAGTGGAAAATAGTTTGCTTTCGTATTCCCTTTTTATAGCAAACTTTGCACCTTTTTTGTGTCCTGCCCTTTTTTCCAGTGGAGGGGATTTCGTTAGGAAAATGCTGCCCTGATACAATACGGGGGCCAGTACTAGAAGTACTGGGGCCCTCTGCCTGCTGGTTCCCAAATATTAGGCCCTTTATGACTTCCTCTTGAAAGTGCATAAATGTCCCCATCTGGCTGGTAGAACGGAATAGTACGTAAGCGTTATACAGTGCCATCTGGATGATATACACGACCAGCTTCTTATACCATATTTTTGTTTTCCGCAGGGCACTGTACGGCTTCAGTACCTGATCTGAAAGATCCACTCCGCCCATGTACTTATTGTAATCTAGGATACAAATAGGTTTTGAGGTGTGGGTACTGGTACCTCGTACAGGGACGGAGGTGGTACTGTCTCCGTGAATTGTTGTCAGTATAAGGACATCCCTCTTGTCTTTATATTTGACCAACAACATATTTTCGGTGCATATTCCCCTGCTTTCACCCTTTCTCAGTAATTGGGCAACGTGCGTTTTTGGGAGGCCTCTTTGGTTCTTGCGCACAGTACTGCAAGCTGCTGCACCTCTTGAACCAAGGGCCTTAAACAGGGGGATGCTGGTGTAAAAGTTATCCACATAGAGGTGATAACCCTTATCCAGGAAGGGGTGCACTAAATCCCAGACAATCTTTCCACTAACACCTACGAGGGAGGGGGGGCATTCTGGCGGTTCAATTCTTGTGTCCTTCCCTTCATATACCCTAAACCTGTGGGTGTACCCTGAGGTACTTTCGCACAGCTTATACATTTTTATGCCATACCTTGCCCTCTTATTGGGAAGGTACTGGCGGAATTTAACCCTTCCTTTAAAATGTATAAGTGACTCGTCTACACAAATGAATTTTTGGGGGATGTACATCTCAGCAAATTTGGCGCTGAAATGATCAATGACCGGCCTGACTTTGAATAGCCGGTCAAAGGTGGGATCATCTCTGGGTGGGCACTGTGCATTATCGTTGTAATGCAAAAATTTAAGGATCGTCTCAAAACGAGTCCGGGTCATGGCCATACGATGAAGTGGGGTGCTGTACAGAACATCTGTACTCCAATATTGCCTAATTTCTGGCTTTTTAACTATGCCCATATGTAACACCAGACCCCAAAACGTCATCATCTTTACTGCATCTACAGGGGTCCACCTAGCAAATTATGACGTGGGGTTTTGGGCAATAAACTGCTGGGCATATAAATTACTTTGGTCCACCATTAAATTTATAAAATCATCAGAGAAAAAGACTTTGATTCCTGGGTTGGCCAAAAACTCAGGAACCTGGGGCTCAAAATTGTCTGGTGGTGGGGTCCATACGAGATCAATCATTGGGGGGGGGGGGGTCTCAGCTGCTCTACGGGGGCGTCTTTGAGGGGGTCCCTCATCACTAGAGGAGGAAGAGGAGCTTAAGACAAATGCCAATTCATCGCTTACTTCACTGGCTGTGTCAGTGTCAGAGGCAAGAAGGGCATATGCCTCCTCCGCTGAAAACAGTCTTTGCGATGATTGGGACATTTTTATTATTTTTAAGTGTAGTGTTTCAACACGTGTATAGTGTAGGGGGGGGTACAAACTTTATTTCAACACGGGGGGTATGTAGTGTGTATGTAGTGCTTTAACACGTGTAAGTTAAAAGAAAAAAAAAAACTCCTGCGCCAAAAATTGAGCACAGATGTTGGTCAGTAACATCCGTCACTGATCAGCGCTCAGCGGGCACAGGACACCCACAAAAGCACCGTGGGTGTAAAAAAAATTTAAAAAAAAGACTCCACAGCACCGTCCAAAAAAAATAAATAAAAAAAAAAATGCTGATGAGTCAAAGGCAACAGTAATTTGATAAAAAAAAAAAAATAGATCAACCCTGTGCCAAAAATGCTGATCAGTGATGTACGTCACTGATCAGCGCTCTGCGGCCACAGGACACCCACAAAATCACAGTGGGTGTAAAAAAAATTAAAAAAAAAAACCCACAACACCCCCCCCCCAAAAAAAAAAAACTGCTGATCAGTGATGCAACTGATTAGCAGTGAGGGGCAGCAGGCACACAACTGTGGGTGCAACCTGACAGGGTATATATATAAAAAAATAAACCCTGCACCCCAAAAAAGGTGCTGATCAGTTAGTTTATACTGATCAGCACAAAAGGGGGGCAGCAGGGGGCAGCAGATACAAAATTATATCACACAATTTCTGACACAATGACGCTGCTGCAGCAGCAACACAAGCACCAGGAAGTCACAGGAGCTGGCAGCACGGATGCCACCAACGCTGATCAGGTCAGTATAGGCACAGATGGGCACGGAGACCGCTCTGCACGCTGTTCCTGACCGGAATGGCGGCTGCAGGGCTGTCTCCGTTACCTCATTTGAGGTGTAATGGCTGCGATTGGTCCGTCGGTCCGACGGACCAATCACAGCCTTTGGGGGCAGGTGGGGTGAGGTGGGGTGACCACCAGCGTCACCCTTACACCCGGTGGTGATTGGTGCTGTACTTAACAGCACCAATCACCACCGATCCCTGTGTCACCGGCGAACGTTATTCGCCGGTACACAGAAAACGCTGTAATTGGCTGTTCACATTGAACAGCCAATCACAGCGATCGCCGATGGCGGGGGGCATCGCTGCCCCCCCATGGCAATGAGGGAAGATGTCTGCTGTCAGGGACAGCAGACATCGTCCCTCTGTCACCGCGTCTATAGACGCGGTGACAGTTTGAACTCATGACGTACATTTATGCCATGTGTCGGGAAGTACATCCCGACCATGACGTAAATGTACGTCAAATGTCGGGAAGGGGTTAAAGGCAGCCCAGACCAATGGCTGCAGCACATAGAGACAAACCCACAATTATTCACATGTGCTGCAGCTGGGGATGGCACTCTGAGAACAGCCCAGCCCAGCTGATTACACCAGCTGGGACTGTCCTCAGAAACCACAACCCTGCATGCAGGGCCAAACAGCAGCACCCCTGGCCACACAGAGGTACTGCAGGATGCAAATAATAACAGCAGCACCTCTGAGTAACCAGAGGCACCGCAGACCACAACCCCGCATGCAGGGCCAAACAGCAGCACCTCTGGCCACACAGAGGCACTGCAGGATGCAATTAATAACAGCAGCACCTCTGAGTAACCAGAGGCACCGCAGACCACACAAGACCCAAATGGCAGTGCTGACATAACACTTACTAAATGTCTTCCTCTGTTGACACCCTGAACATAAACCGATCACGAAGATTCTTCAGGTGGTGGGGCCTCTTGTGAATAGTATGTCATCCCACTGGGAATGTTCCCATACACTCCAACATCTGAAGAGCAAAAACCGGTACAAATTCAGAAAAGGTGCGTGGCCATGCGTAAGGGGGGAGTGGTCACGTCCCCTTTCCTATACCTACAATGGGCAGTTGTAGACCTCAAAAAAGGTACAGGCCATAAAAAGATTGTACTGGACCTGCCAAGAAGGTACAGTTGAAAGGTATGTGTTCCCGGTGTGTAGGCCCCTCTAGAGCCAGGGGTGGATTGGCCATTGGGCACACAGGGAACACATACATTCCAACTGTTGATGCTAAACAATCTGTCAAAGCTAGTGTTCTCCAGTGAGAACACTGGCCATGACTGGTATCTGACTAGATTTATACTGCGTGCAGGATCTTAATCGTCGGGCGATAGCGACATGCCAAACATTGCAATGATATTAATCACTTATGTACTAATATATGCAATCAGTATCACAGAGGACAGGTCTCACCAATAATAACTGCCCTTTGTGACACCGGGACTTATGGGTTTTGGATCCGGGGTCCCTCTGCGCATGTACAGAGGGATGAGAGGACTGCAGGGGGTACTAGGAGGAATCATACTGGATTCCTCCCAGGAAGATGCCTATAGGCTTAAATCGGATTGACTGGGAGGGATCTGTATCAATTACCTCTCAGAAAGTTTGGGAAAAGAATTCCAGAGGCTTCTATAGGGTTATTCATCGGAATATCGAGGCCCCAAGTTTAGTATATATGAAAATGCAGTAGAAACTCTTAAAACAGGGTTTTTATCACATTTTCCATTAGTACTTTCCGCCTGTGTTGTCTCTGTATAATGCCAATATATATTATACATAATATACAGTATATACTCACATAAAACAGTTTTGTGCGCTCTGATTTATCGTGCTTTGTACGGCTTCAGTTCTTCCCCCTTGTTATATCTGTTGTTTCCTCCCAGAGGATCTCCCCAGTTTTGCAGCTGCGCAACACAGAGCCGGAGAAGGTAACAGCGCTCGCGGCAGGAATGGCCTACGGAATTAAACGTACAATGAGGACATAACTGCTGGAATATGGTTACCGTGTCAGCATTCGCTCCCGTAAAAGACAGCCTTGGGATGATTTAACAGCATGAGCACTGGGGAGCAATCTGATACAAAGAGCGATCTGAGGGAAAAAGAAAACACTTCGCGTTCCTCTCTCCCCATCCTCCTGTCCTCCCAGTATCCCCGGTGATTCATGAGCCTCGTTTTAATGGAAAAGGAGATGAAATAATTCAAAATTCTGACCATTTTAATGCCTCATCTTCCATTTTCCTGCTGGAATTAATCTTGACTTAGTCAAACTTGATCTATGGTAATTAGGCTCTTTCATATGGTTCTGTACAAGTAGGATTGTTTTGGCGGAGAATAAGAGATTCTATTACTACTCCCATCAGTCATCCCCCAAAATAGCTTTCCTGATATCATTTTACCAGCCTCATTAATCCAATGTGGACTGGATACACTCTTATGATACAATAAGCTTCTGCTGCCATTGGTTTTATTAAAGGTTACTGTTCCCCTTAGTTATCAGGCGCTGAGCGTTTCATTGCGTGTTGGTAACCATTGTTGGACGTTCGGACAGATGTAGGATTGGGATGGGCACATCCTACCTCAACTAAATGAAAGTGGGCTTAATTAATGCTGGCATGCACATTCCTAAGCAGCTGCGATTGTTCAGGCTATGGACTCGCTAATCGTGGCTGAAGATAATCAAACAGTTGCATATGTAGGAAAAAGAAGACTGTTGGGGCACTGTAAAGAAAAGCATCATTATTACATATTGTTATTAAGACATATGCCGGGATGCAATAGAAGCCGATTTAGGTCAGATTTAGTAAAATATCCAATTTTTCACAAAGTCGCCAAATGTAATAGCATTCGAGTTCACTAAAAGTCAAAAGCATTCGGCTCTGAATACCAGCTGCCACTAAAAAGTCGTATCCAGGTGTTTTTTACTTTGTTAAAGATACACATCGGCCGATGTATTGGGAGCAAAGTTTGAAAGTTGGACACAAAACAGCTGTATACAATCGTACATAATTACAGCTGGTTTTGTTTGGGTGATTTAGAATCTGCAATGTTTAAATTCACTTACAGTACAGAATTAGAACACATTTGTAACAAACATTTTTTACCTTAAAAATGCAAAACTGATCTGTCAATATAGCTCTTGTCCCATTAAATGCATATTTTGCACATTGCTATGCTAATCAGATGCACAGGCAACTTCTGTCGTTTAAAATATGTAGCATACCTAAATTCAGTATGTAATTGTGACTGTATGTGAATGGGAAATGTGGTGCTACAGTGTTTCCCATCCAAACAGTGTAACATAAAGGGGGGATGTTCTAACATCCGCACCCCAGCTCCGCCCCCTATCACCGCCCATCGCATTCATAATTATCGCTTATGCACTAACTTATGTGATAATTATGGCAAAGGACAGCTCTTGCGTTAAGAGCTGTCCTTTGTGGTGAGTCAGCGGCTCCTTCCTCCCTCCCTTACCCGGCTGCTGGCTGTTGCTGCTGCGGGGGGGGGCTGGCTCTCCTCCTCCCTGCACCCAGAAGAGGATCAGTGCAGGGAGGAGGTCACAGGTCCGGGCAGCACAGCTCTGTGCTGACCGGACACAGGTGAGGGGGGGCGATGCGGGGCGGCGGGGGTCCGTGCGGGGCGTCTGTGGGTCAGTGGGGGGGTTGCGTTAGAAGCCCATAGGCTTCTATGGGGCATCGCCAAATTTTTCTGGCGATGCCCACCGCCGCGGTAACCCGGCGGGGGATGCTTAGTGCATCCCAAAATGCGGTAAAAACCCCAATAACAGGTTTTTACTTCATTTTTAGCTTAGAGAATCTCCCCCAACATGTGCATTGTGTAATATGTGCATTGACCACGCCCCCTCTGAGTGCCTGGGCCCAGCACTGCTGTCAGTGGTGCTATACACACACACACAAACATAACTGTCAGAGTAATTCAACAAGAAAGATTATAATTACACATAATTATATTTTTATTGGACAATTTAACACTGATGTGCCCATCTTGCTGGTTTAGGAATTTGATCACCCTACTTAAACGTGTAAAATATTAATAACAAAGTACAGTGTTGGTCTTCATCCAATAAAGATGTAATGGTTGATTTAGAATTACCGTTGCCTGATGCATTTTTCTAGCAATAATGTAAAATAGCATTAATAAGTCTTAGCATTAGTGACCATTAATGGCCAGGAATTATGCTGCATCACGCTCCTCCAGTTATGTGCTTATCCTCCTGCCTCTGGTAATGGATTGAGGTAAAACACATTACTTTAGATTACGACAGTGCAAGACCAATGTAAAAAGGATTTCCAAAGTTTTGCCCTTAGTACAGTATATCTGGCTACAATTGTTATGCTAATGAAGGAGATAACATTGGGATTATTCAGAGAGAGAAGTAGTATACAGTATGTGCTTAGGTTACACCGGTAGAGAGCAGTAGTATATGCACCTGGGTTACACCGGGAGAGAGCCGTAGTATACTGTATGTGCCTGGGTTACACCGGGAGAGAGCAGTAGTATATTTGCCTGGGTTACACCGGCATTGAGCAGTAGTCTATGTGCCTGGGTTACACCAGGAGAGAGCAGTAGTATATTTGCCTGGGTTACACCGGTATTGAGCAGTAGTATATGTGCCTGGGTTACACCAGGAGAGAGCTGTTGTATATCCGCCTGGGTTACACCAGGAGAGAGCAGTAGTATATGCACCTGGGTTACACTGGGGGAGAGAGAACAGAAGTATATGTGCCCATAGGTGCCGATTTATGTTTTTGCTGGTGGGTGCTCAAGCCAAAAATATAGAGGAGTGGCTTCATGGGGAAGGGGTGTGGCCACAAAATAATACCAATTTATATTATGGAGCACAGTTGTCTCCAATATTAAAATTACAGCAACAGAGTTCCACATACATAAATGCCCCCACAGTGCAGGTACATAAATTTCCCCCACAGTGCAGGTACTCCATGGACAGAATAGACTCTTCCCGGCATACTGTTTCCCAGGTGGCGGGTCCGGCGATGTGGGTGCTGCAGCCACAAATTAGCAAGTTAATATGGCGGCCCAGCAGCGGGACTCGGGCCCGTGGATGCTCATCAATTTCCATGGGTGCTCAGGCCCTTGAGCACCCACAGAATCGGCACCTATGTATGTGCCTCGGTTACACCAGGAGAGAGCCGTAGTATACTGTATGTGTCTGGGTTACACCGGGAGAGAACAGTAGTATATGTGCCTGGGTTACACCAGGAGAGAGCAGTAGTATATTTGCCTGGGTTACACCGGTGTTGAGCAGTAGTATATGTGCCTGGGTTACACCAGGAGAGAGCAGTAGTATATTTGCCTGGGTTACACCGGTATTGAGCAGTAGTATATGTGCCTGGGTTACACCAGGAGAGAGCTGTTTTATATGCGCCTGGGTTACACCAGGAGAGAGCACTGGGTTACACTGGGGTAGAGAGAACAGAAGTATATGTGCCTGGGTTACACCAGGAGAGAGCAATAGTATTTGCGCCTGGGTTACACCAGGAGAGTGCAGTAGTGTGTGTGCCTGGGTTACACTGGGAGACAGCTGTTGTATATGTGCCTGGGTTACACCAGGAGAGAGCGGTAGTATATGTGCCTGGGTTACATCGGGAGAGAGCAGTAGTATATGTACCTGGGTTACACCGGGAGAGAGCAGTAGTATATGTGCCTGGGTTACACCGGTAGAGAGCAGTAGTATATGTGCCTGGGTTACACCGGGAGAGAGCAGTAGTATATACATTTAAAACCTGTAAAGCCTGTTCGGAAAAAAATTAAGCCAAATAATGTTGATTGCAAGGTCAATGAAAAAATTGTGTGATCTAAAACTCTGTGTGGCAATATATAAAGCTAATTGGCAAGGACCTCTGGATGAATTAAAAAATCTTATTAAATCTCAAGAAAAATTTGATATGTTAAATAAAACTATGACTGTATCTCTGATCAGATAGACTAACTACTAGCCATGGTCCTCAGAAATAACAATAAAAGAAAGAAATGGGCAAAATGCCCCTAAACAAAATGGCGACTATTCATCTGGGTGACTACTCGATATAACTTGTTTATAAAAACAAAAACCCACTGATAATGCCAGATGCACAATTACAATAAGAACCAAAGAGAGCGGTATTCGCTAAATAAATTTATATATTTCTGCTACATTCAGCATACAAAGCTGTTGTACTAAATGAAACCATCACCACAAGATGAAAGTGAGGCTTGAAACGCGGTCAAGACACAGAGCATACTTACAAACACCAATAATAAAGCAAATAACCCCCACATGCAATGGAGGGCACCCAGTTTCCACATACCCTATCCTCCCCCTTCCCACTGCTGCTACCAAAACATCATAGTGCTCACTGGGCCAGCATACATAGTGCCCACCTGACCATGTGGCTGGCACCCACAACATGGGACACACACACCCGGTCCTGGAGAGTTAGCCTGTCACCCATCCATTCCAGGTTGATCTCAGTCTCTCAGCTCAGGCAGCCCCATGTCGTGTAGATAGAGGAGCTTCCTGAGAGCCGAGGAGCTGTGCGCTGCAGCGCCACCTACAGGCAGCTCAGCATTACATACACAGCTTCCTCCCTACAGAGCTTACACAGGATAGCCTTCGGCTCTGAGTACGCCGTGACCCTGCTGCGCCTCGTTGGCACCAGCTCCCCCTCACGACTGCTAGGGCTGCCTTTCCTTACACCACTGCAGAGGGGGTGTAATGTTAAATGAAAGTAACCTTTGCCCTTCAGGCGTATGTATAGCTAGAAAAAGAAGGCCACACAATGCGCTCAGTGAATTTAGTTAAGCAGCAACCCTGAGGGGGTCCCCTGTTAGATAGGACCCAGTATAGAAATAGAGAAAAAGAGGTTTTCAGGGTGCGCTGGGACCTTTCAATTATTAAGACAGTATAGTTTAAAATATGAAAAATTTAATAAACATTTGCTCACAGAGCATAGCAGTATAAACAAAGGTCGAAATTGATACACTTTACAATGTATAAAATGACAAACACGATTCAGGTCAATAGTCGAGATGCGCCCAATAGGCCCAACGCGTTTCGTCGTGAACACGACTTCCTCAGGGGCACAATACAAAAGTAGGCAACGATGGTCACACTGTGAATTACAGTAAATACAGATAAATACAATGTCCATAAATTGGATAAAAACAAATAAGAAGAGGGTAATAGGTTGAGCAGGTGTAAGAAAAGGGAGAGGGAAAACGATTAAGTATTGGTCCTTTGGATCACATACCAGTCAATGGTTTAGGGTTTGGACACCAACCAAATGTATAGAAATTTCACGAAAAGGAGATGTCCTTAGGTGATTATAACATAATGTCCTAAAATTAAAGTTCAATAAAATCCTCAGTATAACATTTCAAAACAGATTATTTTCCTTTTGAAGTATGATGAAAAAAGTACATACCACCAGCTCATTTACAGATGGATAAACAAATAGAGAAACCATTCAAAGTTATACGGCTATAATAACCACTTTCAATTGTAGATAGATAAGGGGAATCTGGTGAAGTGAATAAAATTGACATTCTATTATAATCAATTCAGCAATCTCTGCAAGTATAGCAGAGATTGACAGAAAAATAGAATATATATATATAACAAATTATTTCCGACTGAAGAAATGTACATAAAAAAATTTATTAACGGATTACATTCTTTGAAAAAAATTTGAGTTTAGAGGAACAACAGCGTGTTCAACTCACATATTAAACCATGACATCAAACAGCAATAATTTACCAATATAGGTGAGTACTTACTAGTAGCCCAATAAAAAGATGTGTACTGCTCAGCTCCAAAAGTGAGAGTGACAGATCAGTGAGTGAGCTGGGTATATATAGGGTGTAGAAAAAACGTCACTTCCTGTAGCTGTTAATAGGATGTGAACTATAAAGTGCCTATAAATAGGCATGTGGGAAGGTAAAAAAGTCCAGGTATTAATAAATTGACTGGCGCTAACATAATAAAGAAAAAACCATACAGTGACGGTGTGTATAGTTTCTGAAAAAAGAGATAGTGGGATTTTATCCGTCATGGAACGCACGATGGGTGTATTATGCGTTCCAATGACGTCATATCCGCCTTTAGTAGCGTGGACAAGCGGGGATTAATGATGGAGCGCATCATGCGTTCCATAAGAAAAAACAACTTCCTGGTGCTTCACACCAAACATATATGCGAGGCGCCGGCTACCCGGAAGTGCGGGAGACGGCGGTGGAACGCACTATGCGTTCCACCATAAGAAGATCTCCTTATGTTATAGGGCTATCCCTGAATAGATCTCGGCATCCAAGGCAATTAAGAGTGGAACGCACCCTGCGTTCCACCTAGGGGAAATGCTGCTAAATAGCGCTACTATAACTAAAAATCGATTAGGGAGGTTGAAAAAATTTATTTGTGGAAAAGTTTAATTACATAGTGCTAATATGGATAAGGGTGTAATGTCATTTAAGGGAATGTGAAAAAAAAATATATATATATATATATATATAAAAAATATATACAGGTTGAGTATCCCGTATCCAAAATGCTCGGGACCAGGAGAATTTTGGATAACGGATTATTCCGTATTTCGGAATATTTTAATATTTCAATTATGTATTTTGAAGTATCTTGCATGTATGCTGTATAAACACATAAAATACACACAAATATATTTTATTACCACATAAAATACACACAAATATATTTTATTTGTTCAAAAAACAAGGTTTCAAAACATGAAACAAAATTTGTGTACTATCTCAGATATTGAATTTGAAAGCCAAGCAACCATTTTCTTGCACATATATAGTGCCAGTTACATATCATGTCACCAGTAGTGCTGTTACAAATGTCCCCAGTGTGTTTTTATCAAAAAAATATTTTTTTTTTTACTTTCTGGAATGTGTGGTTTTTGGAATAATTCGGATAACGGATACTCGGATACGGGATACTCAACCTGTATATAAAAAAATATGAATATCTATCGAATATAACTAAAATACATCAATAGTTGAATTACTCAATTAGCCTCACAATGACTATAGATGGTGAGGTATTAAGGATAGATAAATATTACCAATTATCAAAAAAGAAAATGATGATGAAAGTGATAAAAAAATGACTATGAGGTCATGGTTTAATTTACAAAAAAACTGCATATAATACAAAACAATTAAAGAGAAGGATTCAATTGTATATCACTGAGGTCAGAAAATTGACAATAATTATTTTTAATTGTAAAAAAAGAGGACTAGAGAGAAGTGGAAAAAATGATAAGGAGAATGAAGAAAAAAGGGGGTATGTATAGCTATATATATCACAGCAGTATATAGTAACGAACATCTTATAACATCATTATCCGTGTCTGGGATCTATATACACAAATATATGAACTGCAATTCAGGGTTATTTTAACCCAATTATTGATCATAAAGTTATATCGAAGATAATTACTGATTCGACAACATTGGTATTACTGGTCTCAGTATCAGAAAATTCAAGGGAAAGAATCATTCATAGTGATGGTATCCAATGATTGAAATACCCCTATATTTTATATTGGCAGTAGTGACATATGTATTTGATAGCGGGGCTAAAGAGCTAACCGTATATAGACCCAGAACATACCTAATAGTAATAATTACAATTATATTAATAGAAGAGGTATAGTGTCAGCGAGTTAGACGCCTTATAACTATCAAACATATGAAATCATAAATCATTGCACTGTCAGTAAGGCATCATATGTTATTACACATTTTTTATGTCTTTTCACTTCTATTCGTTTGATTTTATATTTTCCGAGTTTTTAATATGAAAAATTGAATAAAAGTAAATTTTATTAACAATTAGGTTCACCACATATAAGACAACTTTGTTCTTTTGTTTTGGTGCTAGTCAATCATTTTTTTTGTCTAGTGGTAGCACACCCCCACATGCATTTTTGAAACTGCAGACATAAGGGGGTTTACCATCCTCTAAATGAAGAGGGTCCTGTGTGACTGGTATTCAGCACTGTACTATGTGAAAGGCTTCATGTGTACTCACTGCTTCTAGCGGTTGGGCATACTGTGGACATCTGTCAGACAGATAAGTGGTATCAGCTGATGTGGAAACTTGTGGATCCTGGAGGAAGAGGGGGCTGGGAATTACCTGTAAGGAGCCTACTAGGACTTCACTTCTGCTAACAATTGTAAGCATTAATCTAGATTATGTAAGAATGTATAGATCAATAAAGAGGACATCATTTTATCATCATGTATCTCCTTTTAACGCACCAAGGAATTTCTAATTTTGGTTTGAAAGCACTGCAATTTTCTGGCCACATAAATCTCCAGCATCCCCTCCACCAAGTCCAGAAATGATTACAAAATCCTTGTGAACAGTGACGTAATGGGTAGATTAAAAGCTCTTATATTACAGTAAACTGAAAGGCAGGATGACAAGGGCAGGAATTCGCTGCATCATTGTCTCCCGTATACAGTAAGTAACGAGCCAAATTTCCCTTTTTTTCGCTCAGATTGGCCATTTAAGTCTCATCCACCCAACAATAAGCCTCATCGGACGGCTACCTCTCTCTGCTCAGGTTGGCACGGCTAAGCCTGCTGTCACATTCTCCTGCCAAATGAAGAAATATATTGGCAAGTTTGAGAAATCATGATGACATCTGTGAAGATAATCATTCCTCACAGTGTGTTCCCAGCGGAAGGAGTCACAATTGTCGGAATAGAGGGCAATGCTCTTGTCTTCGCCGGAGAGAATGTGTCTGTTTCCACTCAATGGTCACAGCTTGGAAGGAGGCAGAATCCCAGAATTAATCAGAAATTCAAAAGTTGTGGAAAACTTCATAGAGGTGCCTGGCGTAGTCCTATGGATGTCTTATCTAGGTAATATCTATTACACCTGCACAAACCAAAATATGGATCTGGCTTATTTCATGAAGATTTCTGATGGCAGAAAAAACTAAGCCTAAAACCAACTTTAAAAAAAAAAAGATATATATTTTAATCAAATCAGTTTCAACCAATAGGATCCTTTGGCCAAAAGATAAATCCATATTTATAAACAGATACCAAAGTTTTATATAAAAATAGACATAGCGGTCTATTTCCGAAACAGAGATAAGCCAACTCATTGCCCCAAAATTCTCTGTCCTTTATTTCAGTGGTTCTCAACCGCGGTCCAACTGTGATCTTTAAAATCCATCAGTGAATAATGAGTGCACCTGCCGAGTGACCCGGAAAATGTGCACTGTTGGGGGGTCCTTAAGGACCGAGGTTGAGAACCAGTGCTATATTTGACCTGTTTAAAATTCTGCAGAAGTCCGGTAATGATTTCGAACTGGTCAACAAAAGTAGGGATGCTCTAAGCCAGTGGTAGCCAACTCCAGTCATCGAGAGCTACCAACAGTTCACATTTTCCAGACCACCTAGCTGCTGCACAGGTGCACTCATTACTCACTAACACATTTTAAAAGATCCACAGGTGGAGCTAATTACATCACTTGTGATTCGGTGAGGAGATCTGGAAAACATTAACTGTTGGTAGCTCTCGAGGACAGGAGTTGGAGCTACCCCAGCTCTAAGATTTCCAAGGGCTAAAGAACCAGCCAATCATTTCCTAACTGCTAGGTTACAGGTTGAGTTTGATAAATGACAGTTAGGAGCTGATTGGTTGGCAGTTTATCTCTCTATTTTATCACTATCCAAAGCTTAGTACATCTGCCCCTGTGTGTCTAAGGCATCCGCTTTAATCCCCCAAAACACCTATTATTGGCAGTTCAGGAAATAGATAAATCTTTGAGGGGTTATGAAATGTATTTATTTTTTATTATTTATTCCCGGGTATTTATATAGCGCACACATATTTCGCAGCGCTGTACAGAGAATATTAGAACACTCACCCCTGCCCCAGTGGAGCTTACAGTCTATATTCCCTACCACATACACAAACACACACAGACAGTCTAGAGTTAATTTTTATTGGAGCCAATTAACCTACTGTACCAGTATATTTTTTGGGCTGTGGGAGGAAACCGGAGCCACCGGAGTAACCAACACATGCACGGGGAGAATATACAATAATGGTAACCATTACACCAAACATGCTGCCCCAATGTATTAGGGAGACATCCCAAGGTTCATTGATTCTCTTCTAGAGAATAATAGGTCAATCTGTGCTGGAACTCAGCCCCCTCTATCTAAATGTAGAGGTAGGGGACTGGATCTACCTAGAAGTGATTAATCTACTAAATTTGTCCTGGAAAAGGTTATCGTTAGCCCAAAGGTGGGAGCCAAGGAGCAGCTGCTATGAAGTTATTATTTAAGCAGAGCCGGCCCTAGTCAACTTAATGCCCTAGGCAAGTTTTTGTCTGGTGCCCCCTAGCACATCGACCATTCTGACCATGACCGAGCATCCCTCTCCCAGCACAGAACCCAGATATTTTAAATAGAGACAGAAAGGGTTGTGGTATTGCTGGGAAGTACCAAATCAAATTACGTCACACAGAAGTGCAACCTTATTCACATTACATCACAAGATAGTGTTCCTTATTTATGTTATGCAACATAGTAGTGTCCCTTATTCACATTACATTAAATGATAGTGTTACTTATTCATGTTACACAACATAGTAGTGTCCCTTATTCACATTAAATCACATGATAGGGTACTTGTGAATTATCTGGGCGCCCGATTTTTTCATTGCATGCCACTACTTAAGGCATGCGATGTGATGCGATGCGATTTTTCATTGTAAAGACCCAAATTTTAATTGTATAGTCATCCATGGGTGATTTCATACCCCCACTATCCAACTATGCATGGAGTTGATTTTATATAGTGTGGCGAGTGCAGCGAGCCACCGAGCCCGAAGCGTGGTGAGCGCAATGAGCCCCGCGAGGGGACGCGGATTACTTTACATGTATTCTGCGTCCCCTCGCGAGGCTCGCTGTGCTTGCCACACTATATTAAATCAACTCCATGCGTAGTTGGATAGTGGTGGTCTTTACAATGAAAAATCGCATCGCATGAATTGTATGCCACTATATTGCATGCTATGCGATGCGATGCAATACAATGAAAAAATTGGGCGCCCAGATATTACACAAGTACCCATGATAGTGTTCCTTATTCATGTTACACAACATAGTAGTGTCCCTTATTCACATTACATCACAGGATAGTGTTCCTTATTCATGCTACGACACACAGGGGGAAATTTACTAAGAATACGAATATTATTTTTTTGTATTCGTATTCTTATTACGAATGAATACGACTGCATATGGCTGTTTTAGCCGTATGCAAATTCATATTCCAGAGGGGAATTTACAAAGCAGTCAAATACGACTGCTTTGTAATCCCCGATGTCGTATTAATTTGTATTAGCGGCCGTATATACGGCCTCTAATACGAATTCGTATAGGCAGTCTGCCTATTTAGAAAAATAAATAAATAGATTTTAAAAAATGGCGTGGGGTCCCCCCCACAGCCATAACCAGCACCAGGCTCAAAGAGCTGGGGTTGGTTTTAAAGAATCAGGGAACAATTTGCACAGAGCTCCCCTGTATTTTTTAAAACCAGCCCCAGGCTCCAGGGCCGGTCTGGTTCCCAAAATACTGGGGGACAAAATGAATAGGGGCCCCCGGTATTTTTAGAACCAGCCCCAGGCCCAACCAGCCAGCAGGGTAATGCCACAGCCGGGCGGAGACTTTTTATACAAGTCCCCCCGGCCAAAGCACATTCATCCCTCTGACTGGTCAACATGAGTTAGGGGTCCTGAGGAAGTGGGGACCCCCCCCCCAATAAAGGGGTCCCCCCTCCAGGACTTACCTGGCCAGGCTGAAGCCTGGTGCTGTCCCCGGTACCCCTGGGCTGTGGGTACCGGGCTGATAAAGGGTAAAAAAAATAGACCATAAAACCATTGGGATTTGTTGTGGAACTATGAGTCCCAGCAAGCCTGGAACACATACTGGGACGTGGAGAACCACAATTCCCAGCATGCGGCCCATTAATGGGCTTGCTGGGACTCTTAGTTCCACCACAAAACCAATAGTTAAATAAAAGCACACTGACACATAAGAAAAATAAAACTTTAATACACACGGAGCCCATACATACATACATACATACTTACCTATCTTGAGCCCGTAGGTAGCCCTCGGTCCTGGTCCGGTGTCCTGGGGTCCTGGTCCAAAGTAATCCATAGGGGACCTGTGGAAGGAAATTATACTCATGGGTCTAATCCGGTGTAGATCTGGTCCTCTTCTTTCCTGTAGTAGTCCAGGGGGTCTTGGCAAAACAAAAAAACGAACCAGCCGTACTGGCATAGGAGCTGCGCGGCTCCTCCCCCGGAGGCCAAGACCCCCTGGACTACTGCAGGAAAGAAGGGGACCAGATCAATAGCGATAATAAATAAAATCTTTTGAATGGTGATTCCTTTGGCATAGTAAATGCCAAAAATACGAATACGTCTGAAAAAAACGTATTTACCCCGATAAATACGAATTTTTTTCAGGCGTATTTACATTAGTAAATTTCCCCCCACAGCCTTTTTTTACCTTATAGACATTACGCCTGTCTCAGTCTGTTGCTGTCAGTGCCCACTGTCATTGTTAGCTGGCCCTATGCTTGGAATGATATATTGAGCCCGCAGAATATGGTATTAGAACGCTGCCTCCCCAGATAAACTTACACTGGTTCATTTTTCTCTTCCCCTTTGTTATATTTTATCTGCTAATAAAACGGATTAATAACCAAAATCCATTAGGAAAAATATAAACATAAACCTTCACAAGCAGTTTCTGAAAGACTTCCACCTGCAGAAGCGGCTGCACATGGGTTTGGCGTCTCTCAGCTCCCCACATCCTACTCAGCCAGTTGTTTGGTTTGCTGGAGATGTGATCTACAGTACATGAAAGCCTTTTCCCTGGTGACTTCTCCCCAATCAATACCTGTATAAGAGAGAGCTTCATCTTAAAAAAAATAAACAAGCACCTTACTCCTTGCTATGGATTTTGTTCCGAGCAATCAATACAACATTGTCAGGAGTTACAGGATCTTTCTGCACCCTCTGTACATGTGCGCTGCAGTCAGGGTGAGGGACGGTAATGGCGGAGGAAGTGCTTAAATCTCAATCTTTTATATATCAACATAAAGCAACCCTTTCTTTTCTTCGTGAAAGTTGGACGTTTCTGTACCCATTATCAATGGTATTTTCTATTTTTGACATTGCAAATTCACTCTGGCAATGTGTAATTAAGTAACTGGTAATCTTGACATGAAAGGGATAATGTCAACTATATAGATTGTAAGCTTGCAGCAGGGCCCTCCTACCTCCAAGTCTGTATGTTGTTACCCAGTTTGTTTTATCACTGTCTACTATTGTAAAGCGCAACGGAATCTGCTGCGCTATATAAGAACCTGTAAATAAATAAATAAATAACCTTGCATTTTTAGCTCCTGCCTCCATTCTCTGTCTTCACAGCTCCCTCTCTCCATATACAGCAAGTGTGAAACAGATCAGTGTCCCTGCAAACATTGCTTTCACTTTCTGTTATAACATCTTTTAGCACACAAAGGAGTCATTTGGTCCATCCAGTGGCCTTTAGTGGTTAGTGGCGGTACTTCCTCTCTAAGGTGAGGAGTGGTTAGCCTTTTATAGGGTCGCATTTATCAAGCAATATTTGCGGTTAAATCCCCGAAAACATCCATTTTCGGGGGTTCACCGCAAATATTTAGTATCCCCTAAATGTATTAAAGGGGGACCGCAGCAGGGATCTCCAATCCCTGCTGCGATCCTCCCTGCAGCGCCGCCGGCCGCATCTCCCATAGATTTCTATGGGGGATGCGAAGTTGCCAGATGTATCAACATCGGGCAGCCCGGCATTGCACCCATGGGCAATCGCCATTGTAATGTGGCGATAGCCCATTGTAGCCTATGGCTACACTTCGCACTGCCCGAGAAGGGCAGTGCGGTAAGAGAGGTCAGCGGGGGTCAGCGGATTACCGCGCATGCACTGACCTCCCAGCTTCCGGGTTAGGGCTTCGCAGGGACGGGCTCCTATCGGAGCCCTGTCCCTGTGCCCTTAAAAATGATACATCCCCCGATATGATCGCATTTTACAATGCGATCCTGGGCGGTAATATTCCGCCCAGATCGCATTGTAAATGCGATCATGATAAATGCGCCCCATAGATAGATAAATACATAGGAGCAGATGTATTAAGCCTTAACAAGAGATAAATGCAAGGGTGATAAGGAGAGATAAACGTCCAGCCAATCATTATTATGTAGATATTTCTCACTCAATTGGGATATTTCTCACTGCAATTGGGATACAAAATATTTTGTTTCCTAACCAGAATTACCCCTCCCTTTTGGCACCTGAGTGACATCACATTCTGATTGAGCAGCTTGCCAACTAATGTCTTGTACTGTTAATACTGTATATGAAAGGGCTCATTTTTCAGTGATCTTTTCACAAAGATACACTGTTGCACTAGATTGCAACTTTGAACTTGCAACATTTTCTTCTATACCCAGACACAAGGGATAGTGATTTCTATTACCGGTACTTATGTATTATTTTTACAATTTGATATTTATTTGATATATATATGTTGACAAAATAAATCTACACCATATAATTATACATATAACTCATGTGCGCAACTAGTAAGCCACCATTTTTAATAAACTCACCTTACCTTTCCCTTGTATTCACTTTTGTTGTGTGTTTGTCATATTTCGCTAGTTTTAATGAGACTAATAAAGGTTACATTTTAACCAAGACCATTTAGGTGCACCCTATAAAAGACATACCTCTCTCTCTCTCTCTCTCTCTCTCTCTCTCTCTCTCTCTCTCTCTCTCTCTCTCTTCTGTAAGATTATGAATATATATAATAGACATATTGAAGTATTATTAATTCTCTAAATTATGTTATATTTGCTATAACATCACACACATGAGTGTCAGGATTTTGGACTGTTACCCACAATAGTAATACCATAACCTCTCATTGTCTTGGGGCCCATAGAACCTCATTTACTCAGGCAGAGAAACTTCCATTGATCATCGCATGCAGACGTATTCTTTTATATTATTTATTATTTTGACTCAAAGAAAGTAATAACCTCGTGTTCAGAGAGAACCCCCAAGGCAAGTAATCTACAACACGGCTCCGAGTACACTGGGAACGTCCGCAACAGGATTCTTCATCCCAATACTGCGGCAGTAAGGGTATAATTCAGACCTGATCGCACAGCTGCAAATTCGAACGACGGCGCATACAGTACATGAGGCCATTCTGTGATAGAATCCAGCGCCTTTTTTTATCACTGGCCGTACGTCAGGTGACTGGAAGCCGGCGTTTGTGGGTGGCAACCGGCTGTTATCTGGGAGTGTCAGGGAAAATGCAGGCATGGCCAGGTGTGTGAGGGGAAGTCATGTTCCTTTGTTTATGTCTTCTAGTAAAAGAGAACGAGTTCACATCAGTATAGTTAGTGCTAGGGCTCCAGAAGTGCATCGGCCTAGGTCAGGCGTCACTGATTGCCTCCTGCTTCAGGTATTAGCTGCCTGCTGGCAGTACAATCAATGTTGTCAGTTTGTATATATTTAGGTACCCGGGTGATTGATGCTCACCCTGTCAGTACCCGCCTCCGGGGTCACATCCCACAGCATCCTCCTGCTCCGCTGGGATGTACAGAAATGGGATGGGATGCCTCTCCCAGCGATGCTCCTATTGTGCATTAGGGGTATTCATGTGGCTGCACAGCCTGCGAAGTCCATCTTTTGCATCGCAGCTTCAGCGAGTGACATCACACTGCCGCCCACCCCAACTGTCCAGACACGGCTTTGTTGTCTGCACCACACCTCCTTTATGCTCCATGGCCACCCTTGTCACGCTTTAGACTGTCACTGCATTGTTTGCAAGTTGACCGCGGTGTAAAAGGTTGTGCATGCGCCAGCAATTTCAACGTTTTTCTAATATACCACACCCTATAGGACACCAAGACAGTCATATTGCACACTGATGCTAACTACCATAGTGACTTTTGCATTTGACATCTTTCCGGCTTGCTATGTACTAATACAGAATTATACTACATAAAGTCTACACCGGGAAGCCCAAGTGTATGCACAGGATCTTTGTATCTGTCAGGGTGAGCGCTCACACTCATACCAATAGTGGTAGTAGTTGGCTCTGCTGTGTTGTAATCTATAGGCTGCTGCTGGCGTTTAATGTGGAATATCCCCCATTTATGGCAGCAGCAGATGACAATTTGCAGCACAGATTATATTGATGGAACATGTACTGTCTGCAGCACTAGGTCCCAGTCATGTACTGCAGCACTAGGTCCCAGCCATGTACAGCAGCACTATATCCCAGACATGTACTGCAGCATTAGGTGCCAGCCATGTACTGCAGCACTACATCCCAGCCATGTAACTGCAGCATTAGGTCCCAGCCATGTACTGCAGCACTAGGTCCCAGCCATGTAACTGCAGCATTAGGTCCCAGCCATGTACTGCAGCACTAGGTCCCAGCCATGTACTGCAGAACTAGGTCCCAGCCATGTACTCAGTGGCGTAACTACTGTAAGACAGCCTCAGCTGCCGCTTGGGGGAGCAAGCCACTGTTTGGTCTATGTGGGTGCCAGCACCCGCTGGACGCACTGACATGCTGCTGCCTGCCACTGCCCACTGGCTGGCAGGGGGGAGCAAAATTTATAGTTACGCCACTGCATGTACTGCAGCATTAGGTCCCAGCCATGTACTGCAGAGCTAGGTCCCAGCCATGTACTGCAGCATTAGGTCCCAGCCATGTACTGCAGCACTAGGTCCCAGCCATGTACTGCAGAACTAGGTCCCAGCCATGTACTGCAGCATTAGGTCCCAGCCATGTACTGCAGCACTTGGTCCCAGCCATGTATTATAGCACTAGGTCCCAGCCAAGTACTGAAGCACTAGGTCCCAGCCAAGTACTGAAGCACTAGTTCCCAGCCATATACTGGAGCACTAAATCCCAGCCAGGCCTTTGGGTGCAGCAGCGGATCGCATAAGCCTGCAGTCGCCATCTTTTTTGGCCAGCCACAGAGCACAAAGTCAATGCAACTTCCTCCATCTCTGAACAGCTAGAAGTTCTGCAGAAAGTTTATAGATGAAGTAAAATTCCTTTTATGAGTCAGAAGAAAGTAGAAAGTCGCCGATCTGGAGCGCCATGCCAACACAAGAACGTGACACGTCTCATATGCAGGAGACAAGCGCAGTCTGTAAAATGCACTTTTCATATCAGCTTTTCAAATGTAGACTATTAACTAATTCAGCTGAGTGGTGAAAATGCACATTTCAGTTTTTAACAATTACATTTTAACCAAATGCCTCCAAAATCCACTTAAAATCTCCATCGACTCCTGAGTGAGGGACTCTAAGAATCCATTTTATTTCATTTCATTTTATTTATATTGCTGTTATCTATTTTCACCCTAATACCAGAGTTTCTTGTCACAAGCTCAGCGTGAGAAGTCATTTACTACTAATAGAAGATTTCTTTCCCCATTTAAACATCAGTCAGTACAGATGGTAGTGTATTGGAGTCACACAGACACTAGACACACACATATATATATATATATATATATATATATATATATATATATATCTGTATAGGATAGAAGAACAGAGGGGCGCTCCATAGTGCATAAAACAGTTTTATTTTTAAAAAGCACACAGCAGAAGTAACAAGCCAATGGTTGCTCGTACCGAAATTTGCATCAGTGTGGGCTGGATACAACAAGGTTTAAACAATATTTTACCAGGCCAGGCAAAACCACCAGACGTCCGGGGCACCGACAGGATAAGGCAGCCCACGCTGCTTCTTCCCTCACGGGTTACACAGCGCGCTGGGGATCCTTCGCGGGAACAGACGGCAGGAGGACACCTGGACCAAACAGGCAGCGAGCGTCACCGTAGCCACGCCCTAACGCGTTTCGTGGAACACTTCGCGTTAGGGTGTGGCTACGGTGACGCTCGCTGCCTGTTTGGTCCAGGTGTCCTCCTGCCGTCTGTTCCCACGAAGGATCCCCAGCGCGCTGTGTAACCCGTGAGGGAAGAAGCAGCGTGGGCTGCCTTATCCTGTCGGTGCCCCAGACGTCTGGTGGTTTTGCCTGGCCTGGTAAAATATTGTTTAAACCTTGTGGTATCCAGCCCACACTGATGCAAATTTCGGTACGAGCAACCATTGGCTTGTTACTTCTGCTGTGTGCTTTTTAAAAATAAAACTGTTTTATGCACTATGGAGCGCCCCTCTGTTCTTCTATCCTATACAGACATCTCTTATTCCTGAGAATCCCAGGGATCATCCTTTGGAGGGAGCTGCAGCCCGAATATACTGGGACTTTTAGTGGTATCATTGCCTAGTAATAGGCTTTCATTGCTGGACTGAGTACTTTTTAGATAGCGCTGTGTATCCTATCATTTATATTTATATATATATATATATATATATATATATATATATATATATATATATATGGGAAGCAGAGACGGGCGGCACTCAGGTAAAGGTGAACAAAAACCAAGAGGGTTTATTTGTGCATACAGGCAACGTTTCGGGGCTGCGCCCCTTTCTCAAGCCAAACGACAACAAGATATATATATAGCAACAGGGTCCGGGTTTTTAAGCCAGAGAGGGCACTCACCACCACAGCAGGTAAAAATATTTATTCACAGACGATCACATCACATAGTCGATGTTTCAACCCCGAAACGTCGACTATGTGATGTGATCGTCTGTGAATAATATTTTTACCTGCTGTGGTGGTGAGTGCCCTCTCTGGCTTAAAAACCCGGACCCTGTTGCTATATTTGGAAATTGACTTCCTTAGGGGAGCACCCCATGTTTGTACACTGCCTGGATAAGTGTGCGGATCTCTGGACAAATATATATATATATATATATGTCAGTTGCAGATGCAGTTGGGTGGAAGATGGTCAGGGGCAGGGGTTCCGCCGTTGTTGGAGGGGCGGGGTTGGTGTGGGTAAGGAATGGGGATGGGGTATGTGTGTGCTGTGAATGGAGGAGAGGCCAGTGTGGCGTGGGTGAGGGAGGGGTGAGTGTGGCATAACATGCAATGGGATTCATGGTGTGTGGTGTAATGTGCAATGGGCATCACGGTGTGTGATGTAACATGTAATGGGCATTACGGAGTGTGGCATAACGTGTATGTGGCATTAAGGTGTCCAAAATCAAGAATGGAATTGAAGCAAATGTTTAAAAAGAGCCATGATAATGCAGGTCATGGGAAAGGCTGGAGGCGGGTCAATGGATGGACTGTGGGTGGGTCAAGGTTTCTGTCCTTAAACGGTATTTCAGTGCAGTTTCTGTCCTTAAATGATATTTCAGTGCAGTTTTTGTTCCGTCACAACACTGAACACGTTTTAACCCTTAGAAAACAGTGCATGAAAAAAAAAAATGGGTCTGAAACGGGTAGGACCCAGCTTTATTACCGTTTAGAAATACCAATTCAATAGAACCGGTAAATTCACTCTGCACCTTTCAGACTGCACAAATGACCGGTTTAAAACGGTAAAAAAAACTGCTAAATACCAGGTACAAAGTGCGGTCGAAAATGGGCATTAGGTGCACCAGCAGCGGATGACACCCTGGGGGTCCCATATTGCACTGGCAAATTAAGACATTTCCTACGTGCAGCAGACGGCCTCTCAGTAACCTATCTGCAAGAAGCTGCTCAGCCAGGCGTTTGTACCTCCTTTATGTATGAGAGGGCTGAGAAAGACAATGGAGTTCTCTGAATAGCGGGAAGAGTAAGCTGGTGTCAGCTGGCAGCAAATGTCAGAAGTCTAAAGAGCTGTCAAGATATGATACATTATATTATACATATGCAAATGTGGCTAGTAAGAAGCAACCACGAATGTTTGGCTTAGTGGTCCTTATCTTCTCAGGACTGTAACCGTGTACTGTAGATGTGTCCTTCTCACACACTGTCGCTGAAATCACGGAGCATAGCCCCTCTTGGAGCGCCAGGTCCCGGACCACCAGCCTTTCTCACTAACAATGTGCATCTTATGTGCATAGATAAAGAAAAAGCTGTTGTGTAGCTCTGCGGCTTATTCCCACACCGATGCACTTCACCTTTTACTTACTGTACATCCTGATTCCGATTGGGAAGTAAAGCAAAACAAGCAATCCACATTGTATCTGAAACAAGCCATGCTGCAGTGTTAAGAGACCAAACACATTTATATTGTTTCTGTGCAGGGGAAATACTGGCTGCTTTTGTATGTAGCCCACAAGTTTTTAGATTTCAGTTTGGACACACCTCACCGAAATCTATCTCTCTCCCAAGGCTTAGTGCATCTGGCCAGGGCCGGCTCTACCACTAGGCAGCTTTAGGCAGCTGCCTAGGGCGCCAGGATCTGGGGGGCGCCACCAAGTCTTCAAATCAAAAAATCAAGGATGTCTATGAGGTACTTAATGCAGGTGGCGGCTGTGGAACTTCTAAGACCCCACCTCTATACTTTCCCTTGAGTCATACTTCCTACATTGCTCACCCCTCCTCCTTGTACTCTGTTGTGGGTGGCAAAGGGGAGGGTGTAGAGGACCTCTAGGAAAAGTAGGGTACTTGGCCACCTTGGGGGGGGGGGGGGTGTCACGGGGATTGGATGACCACATGATAAAAAAAAAATTGGGGGGGGGAGTAGGTTGAAGTTTTGCCTAGGGTGCTGAAAAGCCTTGAACCGGCCCTGCATCTGGCATGATATAGACTTTTAGGAACGCTGAAGAAATTGCCGTATGTAATTATTGTGCTTGTTTCCAGTGGGATCTGTTGCATTAGTGATAAGTGTCTATGGATACAGTGTGGCCTAACCCAGTGGCGTATTTATAATGCTACATCAGAACAGGTTGAATCTGATGTAGCTATGGACAACATCCCCTCTTTTCGTTATTAGAAGCATTAGGAAATTTGCCCCATAATGTTTTTCTGTCTTTGATGCCATTTAGTGGTAATTGTGGTGCCATGATGAGGATATGGGGGGGGGGGGCTCCTGTCATGTGTGATCGCGCTAAGTACTGTAGCTTATACACCTGGAGATAGCGAGCCAAACCCTATAGAAGTCTGATAATATCTGCTACATTTGGGTGAGGATGTCCCTCAGCGACTACCATAGAGCAGAATAAATGCACCACGCTGTCCCACCTCTGTTTGTAGACTATAGTCAGCAATTAATCAATGCAGTGCAGAAGGGCGAAGCAAAATCAGAAGTCGGAGAATGACCGATTCCTCTGTTAGATTCCATTTGCAGAAGTTCCATAGCTGCTTATCTCATCTGTCCCTTGCAATACACCAAGGTATGCCAACTATGCCAGTGCACGTCATAGAGGACAGGGTCTGTGATGTTAGTGTGCACCTACTGGACAGCAGACCTGGACAGGGGCATCACATATCACATTGCTGATGGAAGCTTTGGGCCTGATTCAGATCCATTGGCACGCAGTACCGATGTTGCGCGTCTGCGCATGCGCAGGCGGGTATCTGCGCATGTGCAGACGTATGGTGCGTGCACCCACGGTGACCTTTCGGATCGCCGGGTGCACGCACCCATGCCGGTGTGGGGGGGGGGAGGAGATGGGCGGGGGGCGCCGGGCTGCCCCATTACCATATGGGAACGCCCAGCGTTCCATGGGCGTTCCCATGAGAACACTGGGCATTCTCATGGTAATGAGGCAGTGACGCGGGTGTGGGGGGCGGATAGCTGACATCACCGGATGTCAGCTGCCCGCCCATATCCATGCCAGTGTGCACGCAAATGTAAGTGACTGAAAAGTCACTTATATATGCGCACACGCTAAACATCATCGAAAGAAGTGGGTGGTTACCCAAGCCATACGAATGGATGTTTATGCATAACATCCATTTGCAGCTGTTCGGGCGAAGCCGCACTTTGAGGGGGTGTGGGGGGGCGAGCGGTCGTTTACCGGGCGGGGTTTGGTGGACTTGCAAGGCTGGGAATTCGCAGCCTTGCAAATCAACCTGAATAACCCCCTTAGGCAGCAATGCACTTTGGGAGTATGACCAGTGGTGCAAGTAGAATTTTTTTCTTGGTGGTACTAATAGCCTCCACCAAAAATGGGCGTGGCCATGTGTCATGAAGGGGTGTGGTCACACAAAGCTAGAGGAGTGACTAAATGACAATAGTGGCTTGGCATCAGGAGAGAAGGAATGAGAAACAGGGAATGTCTGGGGGTGGGTTGGCTCTTGCTTGGGGGAGAGACCGGCAGCTTGTGCTTACAATTGTGGAGCCTGCTCTTCATGCTGTTGGCGCCGCTGATGCCTGTTGGTGTGACAGGCTAAATCAACAGTAGCCGATAGCTGCATACAGCACCACTCATAATGCTCGGTGGGCGGGCTGCGGATGCATTATATTTAGACTTAAAATAAAAATAGAATTTACAGTGGGTCAGGGGGTAAGTGGTACTGCGTACCTGCACACATTTCTTACAGGTACTCCGTACCACGCCGTACCACCTTACTTGCAACACTGAGTATGACTCTGAGACTTGCGCAATGCCCATTGCTACTTTTAGAAAGTGGAGAGTTCCCAAAAGCAGAATGGGAGCTTGCACAGTCATATCCAGCTCATCATACATATCCAGCTCATCATACATCATATCCAGCTCGTCATATCCAGCTCATCATATGTTATATCCAGCTCGTCATACATCATATCCAGCTCGTCATATCCAGCTCATCATACATAATTTCCAGCTCGTCACATTCAGGGACCTCCTACATAGGTGCATTGTAATAAGATGCACAGCAGCTGTGGAAATGCACCACTATCTGCAAATTCCTATATACAGAGTTGTTTAGCAATAAACTATTGCAAAAGCACCAGTTGATGTCTTATACAGTAGGGAGGTAGGTACAAATTACTTGGGTCTGGTAGAGAAGCCCCAGGGACAAACGCAGGATGTCTAGAGGGACTTTCCAAATGTCATCCACAATATCCCACTATGCAGAACATTGGAGCAAGTGTGGGAGTCTGGGGGAGCAGTAAAACAACCCAGTAATGACCCTGGATAATAATGGAAACATTGCTCTTTGTATACAATGGATTCTGTATGAAATACAGTATTAATATCTAACACTATAAATGGTCTCTAGTATAGGCTGTATCATACATTTACATCATATAAATAATTGGTCAATAAAAGGTTAAACATCCCATAATAAATACAAAAACATATAAATAACTGCTAATAAGCAAATCAAATAAACAAAGTAAATGTATTATACAGATTGATGTCTCCACCTCATGCTAACTGAGTCATTCCTCCAGCACCATTACATGTAAATGACCATAGTTGTCCTGATAGACTGCATTCAGCTGCGTAAATGGCTGGGATCAGTTTTCCTCCTTTTATCGTCCCATTAGCTTTAATGGAAGAAATACACCGTTTGCTGTGGTGATACCTCCTTGGAAAGTGCCTGCTGAACGATGAAGAATGGCAGCTTATCCCACTACAACCCTGCACCATTGTTGGGTCTTGTAGTATATCGCTGTGTGATACAATCTCTTGCTAATGCTCTGATGTACGCAATGACAGTGTTACCCTTATAATCAGTGGTGCAACAACGCCACTGCAGCCCAAGGCACGAGGCTCAGGTTCTCTATCTGCAGACTCCATGCGGTCTCGCTGTACGCATAGAATCTGTTTAAAATGGCCCTCCAAAAATGGCCGCTGCCTTGGAGGAGGCAGAGGACCTCTAGTATTACTTAGGGGAGTGCAGCGCATACAGCACTACACGGAAGTGCCAGATTCTGGAAGCACTAGTGTGATGTGAACACCAAGCCCCTGGCAATGAGCATCTAACCCTATGGCAATGTCTATGTTACCTCTGGTGATGAGCATGTAACCTCTGGGAATGAGCAAGAAAACCCCTGGCAACAAGCACGTATATTAACCCCCTGGCAAAGGGCAATAAACCCCTGGCAATGGGCAAGAAACCCCCTAGCAATGAGCATGTAATCCCTGGCAATGAGTATTAACCCCTGGCAATAAGTCAGAAACCCCCTGGCAGTCAGGGCAAAGAAACCCCTGGCAATGAGCAAGTAACCCCCTTGAAACGGGCATGTAATCCCTGGCAAAGAGCATGTATCCCCCTGGCAATGAGCAAGAAAGCCCCTGGCAATGAGCATGTAACTCTCTGGCAACAAGTATGTAACCCCCTAGCAGCAACGAGTATGAAACCCTTGGCAACGAGCAAAACACCCTGGCAATGAGCATTTACTGTAGGTAAAAAATGTATAATTAATTAATGAAGTTATGTGCGTCAGATGAGGTCACTGGGTTGTGGTTGGTACACCTATATTTTTGGCCAAAGTGACCTGCATTTTCTCTTTTTATCTGTGTTGAACTACAAGTCTAAGCTTAGCAGCACCTCTCATAGGGCCTTAATCTAGTTCACTCGTTTGGATGTGCGTTCGTTGTGGATAGGACCGAATGCACTGCACATCCATACAGTGAGCGAAGACACGCCTGCAAGGCCACCACATCCGTTCGGACGGACTACCACATAAGACGGAGTGGCGTTGGTCTGCATCCACACTACCGTGTGCGGACGGAACTCAACAAGTCTGCATGGTCTTTCAGCGTCCGATCGGCCGCACAGCCGACCGAACGCCCTCTGTTACTTTCAATAACATTCAATTAAATGTTTGTACACCCAAATTGCAGTTTACATTAACCCTTACAACATTACAGTGTATTCCTTAGAATGTGGCAGTTTCAAACCTATACCTGTGTTTATGTGTCCCTCAGTTTTGCAGACTGCAATGACTGAATGGGTTAATGCATGAAATCTCAGTAGAGGAATGGGGTACTTAAAGTAAATTGACCAGAGGAGTGGGTTAGTATTGTGTTCAGCTGAGAGTAATTTTGGTGCGGTGCGTACTGATTGCCCCACCGAACGTGCTGCACATGAACTACTGCCCTCCGAGACATGAAAGCTACTTGTTTGCACCGAAGATTTTGGGTGTGTTGAGTAGCGACCGCTCGGTGAGAGGTCCGAGTGCACGCCTAGCACTTTTTGTCCACACCCATGTTGACACCCTGATTTACGCCAAGTTTTGCCCATTTTAAAACCGCGCCCATAGATACTCCCACATTACGCCCATATTGTCAGAGAGTGTTCAATGGACATTTTTTGTGTGTAGCGATCCGTCCGAGTGCGGAGTGCCACCGCTGCACATGCGCATTGCGTATTGTACGCACGCGCACTCAGCAGGAATACGCAATCCAAACTCATGTGTACCTGTCCGACTCAATCAAAATAAGGGCCATTATGTTTAGAATTAGGGTGTGCAGTCGGCTACTCATAATACCTTAAGGCTGCCTGTGGAAATGAAGGACAGTTGACAATAGAACACAACAAAAGGGGTATGCTTAGGCCAGATATCCAATCTATGTTCCCCGTACATAAATATGGTATCACTGTGACCACTGGCATAGAAACATAGAATTTGACGGCAGATAAGAACCACTTGGCCCATCTAGTCTGCCCCTTTTTTTAAACATGTTACCTCAAACCATATTTGATCCTTATTTTTTTGTAAGGATATCAATATGCTTATCCCAAGCATGTTTAAATTGTACTACTGTATTTGCGTCTACCACCTCTGTTGGGAGGCTATTCCACTTATCTACTACTCTTTCTGTGAAAAAATTCTTCCTCGCATTTCCCCTGAATCTTCCTCCCTCTAGTGTCAGTGCATGTCCTCGTGTTCTGTTGCTCCTCTTCCTGTGAAGAATGTCTCCCACCTGTACCTTGTTAAAGCCCTTGATATATTTGAAAGTTTCTATCATGTCCCCCCTTTCCCTTCTCTGCTCTAAAGTATACATATTAAGATCTTTTAGTCTTTCCTGGTACGTTTTGTGATGTAGGCCATGCACCATTTTAGTTGCTCTTCTTTGTACAGTCTCTAATGTATTTATATCCTTCTGGAGATATGGCCTCCAGAACTGAACACAATACTCTAGGTGAGGTCGTACCAATGACCTATACAGTGGCATTATTACTTCTTTCTTTCTACTGCTGATACCTCTCCCTATGCAACCAAGCATCTGACTTGCCTTCTTCATTGCTTTGTTACATTGCCTACCTGCTTTTAAGTCCCCAGAAATAGTGACACCTAGATCCCTCTCTTCCTCAGTAGTTTCCATTATAGTGCCATTTATACTATATTGAGTCTTTGGATTTCTGAGACCCAAGTGCATGATTTTGCATTTTTTGGCATTAAACTGTAGTTGCCATTCTCTTGACCATTTCTCTAATCTGCCTAGATCCTCAATCATTTGTTTTACCCCTCCTGGTGTGTCTACCCTGTTGCATACCTTTGTGTCATCTGCAAAAAGGCACATTTTACCCTCAATTCCATTTGCAATATCACCAATAAAGATATTAAAAAGCACCGGTCCAAGTACAGATCCCTGGGGTACTCCACTTGTAACCTTTCCCTCCTTTGACTGTACTCCGTTTACTACAACTCTCTGTTTTCTGTCCTGCAACCACGCTCTTATCCATTCAACTATCTTAGAATCCAATCCCAAGCTTTCAAGTTTATTTAACAGTCTGCGATGTGGGACAGTGTCAAAAGCTTTACTAAAGTCTAGATAAGCTACATCTACAGCCCCACCTTGATCTATTACTTTAGTCACCCAGTCAAAAAAGTCAATAAGATTTGTTTGACATGATCTTCCCCCAGTAAACCCATGCTGTTTTGGATCCTGTAAATTGCTGGTTTTGAGATATTCTACAACTCTTTGTTTTAAGAGTGTTTCCATCAATTTCCCTACTACTGATGTAAGGTTTACTGGTCGATAGTTGCTTACCTCTTCCTTGCTTCCACTTTTGTGCAGTGGGACTACATTCGCTGTTTTCCAGTCCTCTGGGATTACTCCAGTAGCTAGTGACTGGTTGAATAATTCTGTTATTGGTTTTACCAGCTCCCCTTTAAGCTCTTTTAGTATCCTTGGATGTATCCCATCTGGCCCCATTGATTTATCCACTTTCAGTTTTGAGAGTTCTGTGAGGACTTTCTCCTCTGTAAATGTACTTGTCTCTCCCTCAGTTTTCTGACTATACTTGCAACTTAACTGTGGCCCCTTCCCCTCTCTTTCAGCAGTGAATACTGAGCAGAAATAATTATAGTGTGGGCAGTGCACATGGCCCCCAGGGTCCATGGGGGCCCACACCACACACGCTGCTCCCATTTTTTCCATTACTTACCCACTGGGAGTCCCAGCGGCAGTGGTCATACTTCCAGCATTTCACTCATGAGCAGTAGGAAAATCAAAGGTAAAATGGCCGCATCACCATTTTTCCGGAGACCGGCACATGCGCACTAGACTCTGGGACAGCGCTAGGGTCCCCTAGTGTCCATTGCCCTTCCATAACTTTGTTCCTGGTAATGATCATGGTAAGTGTTAGCGAGTTTCTGCCCACCTACCTTACTGTGGAATGGGAGGAGGGGCAATCACGGAGCGACTGGGATAGGGATAAAATGCAGCATTTCCCATCATTGCAGCATTTTGCTGAAGTGGGGACAGGGCTTGATGATGTCACTGGAAAGTATAACTTAAAAAGTAAGTGAAGTATGCCTCAGGGTGGTCAAAGGCACCTGCCAATGACGTGGCAGCCTAACAGTAGGTAGAGGGACTGAGAGCAGCACAGCAGCTTGGAAGCACAGGGCAAGACCCCACCATCACAAAAAATAAGGCTATAATCCATGGCCATGCCCCCATGCCATGAGGCAAATGTTACATTGTACAATAGAGACTACACAGTTATAGCTTAAAAAACACCGCCATTTACTATCGCTCCAGTATAGTCGCCCCAGCATACACAGCCTTCAGCTGTTGCTATACTCCAACAAGTGCAGAGAAAATGGCTGCCATCACCATCTGCTAACAGGTGCTCTTTAAAATTTCTATGTTATCCGGATCTGCATTCATAAGTAAGGCTCTGTGTTTTTTTATCTACTTTATAACACCATTGACCTCAGCTAGCAATTTTAACATCACAATAAGAATGTAAATACTATAATTTATAATCATGATAAATACCAAGTTCCATTAGTATCATGCAGCCAATCTCTGATTAACTGGCTGACAGAATATAAAATAGCTTGATTTATTTGCAGGTGCCACCTTCCCGCAATTCAGTATAATGAAAGGGTTTAAACTGATTCTGTATAAATGTCCACCAATTATTTGACTATGGTGTATTTATTCTCTTGCTTTTTTAACCTACACTAGGTGCTGCTAAAATTGTTGGTTTGCAGTAATTAGCAGACACGGCTCCAGTGCGCAGGGAAGGAGTAATCTGTTTATTCTGTTATTTATGAGAATTTTCATTCATTCAAAATGTGAATGTTCTGAGGATGGGAATTAACTACAACAAGGCCAATCCTATGCCTGGAAACACCGTGCTTAAAGTCTGCCTCCCAACTTTCCTGATTTTGGGGTGGCAAGCATTGATCTGTGGTGGGGGGGGGGTCATGTGGTAATCCCTCACTGTGAGCTGCGATGAATAAATGCTGTGCGCACAACATCTGTTTATGCGAGACAGAGGGGCTGGAGGAGCACTGGCCATACCCTTATAGTGATCATTCCCGAAAAAAAACAAGCCCCTCTTGGAGAGGCCACACCCCTTTTTACTCGCTTTGCCACTGCCTGGACCTGCAGATAGTTGTATGTGGTTCCATTGAAAATGTCTCTCCTAGAATAGCCACTGTCTCAAAGGAGTTTATTCTAGTTCATTCTTTCTGACAAAATCCTTCTAAGAAGGACAAAACCATGTGCACTGCAGGGGGGCAGATGTAACATGTGCAGATAGAATTAGATTTGGGTGAGTTATTTTGTTTCTGTGCAGGGAAAATGCTGACTGCTTTATTTTACACTGCAATATAGATCTCACTTTGAAGAAAAACCCCACCAAATCTAATTCTCTCTGCACAAGTTACATCTGCCCCACCCGCAGTGCACATGGTTTTGTCCATCTAAGAAGGATTTTGTCAGAAAGAATGAACTAGAATAACCCCCAAAGAGAGGAGCGAGTTACTAAGCATGCTAGAGGAGGCGGCGGCCATTTTAGGAGGCAGCAGCCAGAGGGGAATCCCCTGACAATGAGCAGGACATTTTGAAAAGGGAAGACCCGCAAAGCATTGGCATACAGTCATTTTACCAACAAGTGCAAAATGCCAATATTCATTATGCCGACATGGTCAACATTCCAACATAGTCAAAATGATGACATTCGTGATTTTTTTCTTTGACACCAACTTGGTCCATGTTTCATGATCCAAGTGGGCATAGAGTTAGATTATAATAGTGTGTCGAACACAGCGAGGCAGCGTGTACAAAGCATGGCGAGCGCAACAAACCATGCGAGGGGATGCGGTACACTTATAAAGTGTCTATGTCGCCCTATGTTGACATTTAAAAAAATCAACTTTTAGACATGTCGACATTTGTAATGCCAGAGTTTTGAAAGTGGCAGCATTTATGACATGTAGACATGATGGATGTCGACATTTTGAACATGTCAGTATTTTGACTTTCTGCCAATGCTTGTCGGTATTTTGACCGTCTGGAAATCATAACGCACCTCATGACAAGGTTACCAGCCAGGAAATTACTATTACTGCAATACCCGTTCCACCGTCTCCATCGCACAATGGTGATCAAAATTTTTTTTTTAGCACCTCAATACCTCGGCACTCTGAACCGGTCCTAGTGTACCGGGGGCCTAGCAACAGGGCAGGAGCAGAATGGGCCCCTGCACGTAGCCTGCGCAATGGTGCATTTGCTAGGAGACGGACGGTATTGGCTCTGGAAAGCAGCTGCTACAAGAGGGGCATTTACATATTTTTGTGTGGCTAAATAAAAATCATTCGGACCCACTGATTTTAATAAAGCCGTGTACGGAGTCAGCGTTAATTGCAATGGAAGTTTTTTCTCCAGGAAGTGGTTTATATGATATCAGAATTACTTTTCAGAATGAGCTATCATATCTATATTAAAGAAGAATATCATTTTCCAAGAAACTAATTGGAAACCTTCTCTAGAACAAAGTAGTTAATATTTCCATTATAGTGAGCGGATAGTACATGAATTTCACCTTTATCTTCCCCAGCTTAGAGCGCTACATTATTTATTATTACTGAAATTAAAACTCGACAAAACCCCAGCAAGTCGTTCCATAATGGTTCCAGAATAAAGATTATTATTCTGCAAAATTAAGTTTTGAGCAAATTGTTCATTATGTTGATCCGGTTGTATTTATTACAAAGACATATTACTGATATCAGACACGACGGCTCTCATTGCAGATAAAAGGTGTGCGAGATGCATTACTGGCAGTGCCGGTGATGGGAGCCTACTGGTAGGAAGCGAGAGACCTGTCAGTGATTGATGTGTGCGATAGTCTTAACACTTTCTGCGGCTGAGTGTTACTATATTGCCAGAGGCGGATTTAGGAGAATTTCTGCTGCCTTTGATATATTTTGCAAGTGCTAACAGATACGCTTGATTTTCCCTGACTCTTCTCTGAGAAAACACTGTTGGTGTAATCTGCGCTCGTTTTCATCTGTCTGGGGCAAATTTGAAAAAATGCAGATGAGCTGTGGGTTTTTTGGTAAGAGAGGCAGCTGAGCTCTTTGTACACCAATGCCAAATATACAATACAGAGAGGTTTCTAGCAATGGTATAAGTTTGTCCCAGTTCCCTGGAGGCAAGATAAATATTAGTGCTGGCATTAATGTAGGGACCATTCCAGTGACCAATATGCAGTGGCGGCACTGGGGTCAGTGACACCCGGTTTGGCCAAAAGTAACTCCTCTGCATATCTCCTGGACACTCAACCAAAATGGTGTCTGGCCACTTGCAAAGGGACATGGCCTCACAGGAAGTCTCTCCTGATGTCACTACATGGGGTGTGGCCAGGGCTGGCGCCACCACTAGGCAGCTTTAGGCATTTGCCTAGGGCACCGGCCACTGGAGGGCAGTACTGAGCCGCTGAGGAGAGCCGAGAAGTTATACAAACACTAAACTACAACTCCCAGAATGCTCCTGACCAGGAAAAGATCACAACCTTTACTGATTGGCTATTGCTGTGACTGTTGAACACTGATTGGCTACTGTATGAGAGCCAGAGAGTGCAGGCACATCGGCTGCTCAGCTATGCACCACCCGGGATATGGCAGCGTGCGGGGGCCCACAGGAAGCCCCAATTACATCACTCTGGGTGGCATTCTCAGCACCCACGGTAGTAGATTCTGATTGGTTGCCCATAGCAACATCCCATGTGAAATAGAACTCCCATCTTAGTAATTTTCAGCTTCTTCTCTGTGCCAGGAACTGGTTGCTGCAGGACATTGTCGGCACTGTGGAGGAGCTGCCATTTTGGTGACACCCCCATGAAAGGTGACACTTTGGTGTGTGCTGCATTGCTGCACCCCTCTTTTGATGCCTGTGCCATATGCAATACAGTGAGCATTCTAGTGATCAGTGATGATTGGAGCCGTTCTGGGTAGGTGTTCTGGTTTTTAGACATTCCTCTGCACTATAATGATTATTACACACATAACTAATTAACCCCTGAAACGGGTTCCCTAGACACTTTGTATGGGGTAGGACATAAACCAGGCGATGCGGTAAGTGGCCCAGTAATGGAATTCCATCCATTTGGGAGCTACAGTGAATTATGCGGATAACAGAGAGATGTGAATCATGTGCACACTTCACATCTGCCTCACAGCAGCAGCAACAACACTACCAGAAAACAGCGATATTGATGGAAACCTCATCCAGAGTAACAAACTCAGACACAGTAATATTACAGTCATTTATACAAACAAGAGAGCACAGAACACACACAGACGACACCGGGCGCCACGGCTGAAGTGTGGATTTGATTTAAATGGTGTTACCTGGCTTAACTCAATTAAACATTCATCTTGCTGTATCTGTTCTTGTTGAGTTGAATTCAATCTCCTTCTGTGGATTATGTTTCTTGTTTCCCACTGACAGATTCATTTTTCATTTGGCAAAAATGTAACTTATAAGGTTTGAGCTACGGCATTGTATGGGATTTACTGCTGTAGAGTGCAAACTGTCTATTAGCTGGCGCTGCGCTACAAACTGCTATCCCACCGCGCTTATTACCTATAGGCTGCAGGACTGCAAACCCCCTTAACCCCATCTGCCATCTGGCTCATCTTTAGTGAAGATAGATGTAGTCCATGAGACTGCACTAACTGCTGTGTCTGGCAGGGACTTGGTATTGGAAGTTAACTGCAATAAGGCCGTCCCATTAGGAGGTGTTCCCTTCCCCTGGGACTGCCAGTCCAGGCTGCAGTAAGCAGAGATCTGGCTTCCTGTAGAATACTACTCCCTGCCTTAAAGTACAGCCTTAGCCAGTTTCTGTAGGCTGCAGCTGATGCAGCCCATAGGAACCAGGATTTTGTGCATGCACCGTGCCTTGTAGGATGCATTGTACAGGTGCAGGGACCCTGGACAGTGGCAGGGGAGATCGGTAGCGCGCCTAGTGGTAGTCCCCCTTCCTACGGTCAGGAAAGAGCCTCCCCTGGTTAGTAAACATTGTAGATGTTCTATCTCTGGGTTGTTTGATGCTTTGCACTGATTTAATTGAGGGCCACAACTACCATTTGGTCAGGATGGGACTCAACAGGGGTTCTGGTAAAGAGGAAGGGGACGGGGACAGAGGGGATAGTTGCTGCCTTTCTCCACATCCCACAAAGGTTAAATCTTGGGTGATCTACAACTGTCCTACACCAGGGAAGGTTCTTTGCAAATTACCCCCAGCCTTGCCTTATGGTACGAGTGCCTGGTTTTGGGTAGAGTCACAGTGGCTCCATAATGTTGTAGCCCCCAAAATGCAGCATGCATGCCATAATGATTTTGTAAAGTATTAAAGTATCTGAGGAGAGCAGTCCGCTAGATATGCTACTGCTAACGGCACTGTATGTGTACTGGTCATTCCACAATGAGCAAACATTGTCATACTAGGTGATTAATCCCGCCCTATGGGCGCTCTTCACACCGTTGTTAGGGGAACAACTGTATAACGTAAAATATGGTTACTTTTATATGGAGGGTTCCCTACTGAGGGTGTGGGTGGGAGCGGGGGTGATGTGAGTGGGGGAGGGATGGGTGCGGTGTTGCCGTGGCTGGGTGCAGGGGTACTGCAGGTTGAGCAGGTCCAGGTGCGCATTGTGGCAGAATGAGTCTCTCCCACAGGTTGAGGAAAGGGTTAATCACCTGCAGCTCAGGGAGGAACCACACCAGGGCCGGACTGGCCATCTGGCACTTCTGGCAAATGGCAGAATGGCCGAATTTGAGATCCGCTGGCGCAGTCTGCAGGATGCCGGCTGCCATTTTTCCTAAGCCATATTCTCAAAGCCGCGGCTTAGGAAACATGGCCGCCGGCCTCCTGCACTGAGGACCTGTCTCCCGTGAAAAATGTGACTGCGCATGTGTGAGTCCCGGAGGTCCAGGGTCAGGTCCTGCAAGAGCGGCGTCATGAAGTACCCCGTCATGACGTCACTTTCCTTCAAATTCCAGCCTCCCCGGGTCTCTCTCTTTGGAGGCACTACTAGCCCGGGTAGCACAGAGGGGTTGAGAGCGGAAGCACCAGCGGAACGGCGGCACCAGCACGGCGGCACCTGCATGAGCAACAGCAAGGGTAAGATTTTAATGTTAACTAGCTGCTTTTATTCTCATCCCCACCGTCTCCCTTCTTCAGGCCTCCATGCTGCTGCAGCTTTATAAAGATTGTTCCTCTCCCACTGCCACCTCTTCTGCTTTATTAAAATGGTTCCTCTTCCCCCTCCCCACTGCTTTATAGAGGAATACTTTATATGAAATCAGCTTCAAAGCCTCATCTGTGAAGGGGGAGAACAGGTTTCTGCCAGAAAACTTCTCTGAGAGAAGCCTGTGGTGTCCTGACTCCTCAGTCCTGTTATTGTGCAGGGGAAGCAGCCTGTGGTGTCCATTTATTGTGCAGGGGGGGCAGCCTGTGGTGTTCTGTTATTGTGCAGGGGGAGCTGCCTGCGGTGTCCATTTATTGTGTAGGGGGGGGCAGCCTGTGGTATTCTGTTATTGTGCAGGGGTGCAGCCTGTGGTTTCCTGTTATTATACAGGGGGAGCAGCCCGTGGGGTCCAGATTGTGTCATATTCTGTAATTTGCATTACGGTGTGTAATGCCTCCTTTTTCTGATGCCACTCCTCCTTTTTGTGAGACCACGTCCCCTTTTCGCCGCGTGGCTTCGCCGCTCAACAGTCCCGCCTACTACAGGTGGGCCTGTGTTCTCAAAATGCCAGGGACGATTTCTGGTCCCAGTCCGGCCCTGAACCACACCCTTTTCTTTAATTAGGACAAGCTAAGGTATAAAAACCAGGCCACATGAGTTAGTAGTGGGTAATGTGGGGGAGAGACTGCACCTTTAGCAGCGCTCTCTGTCCTGGAGGACTCTGCACACTAATACTGCTGTGAATACTCTGCCTGTTTGCTCTGCTCCCTATGAGTAAGCTGAACTGTTATATTTGAAATGTTGATGGTATCCTTTGTAAGAAAGTGTTACAGTGGCTATGCCAGAGTTGCTTACCCTCTCGGAATAGCCAGGAGGCTCCCGAAAATTTGGTCCCCCTCCTGGCCCCCCCAGAAAGGTGAGCAACTTTCCCAGATACTGGCGGCACCCCCCGATTCTCCCTGGTCGCAGCGGTAAATTACCGCAATCCGTGGCTTTTGGGGGGAGGGGGTGGGGCTAAAGATGCAAATCACATAATTTAGCCCTTCCCAGGACGGTAAAGCATAAGGCGGTCAGGTACCTGAAGGAAGCAGTTGACACGACTGCTATATACTAACATGGGTACACATTGTGCATCATGTGATGGTTATAACTATTCCTGTCACTGACTCACTGCACTATAGCAGGTCACATGGTGTGCCCGATCGACGCGCTGGGCATTGATTGCTATTCCTGGCTGGCTCAAGGATGGTAGTGGATTAGCTCTGCCTGTCAGTGTAGGCATTAGGCCTCGGCTCCGGTTATTTGCGTTTTCCCCAGTGTACAGGCATCTGCTTTACGCGACCATGGCCAGCGAAGTGGTAAGAAGCCGAAGCTATGTATAGAGAGAGAGAGAGAGAGAGAGAGAGAGAGAGAGAGAGAGAGAGAGAGCGAGCGAGAGAGAGAGAGAGAGAGAGAGAAAATGAAATGTAATTAAAATATTAAAGAAATAGTGTTAGTGAGGAAAATAAAAAAAGGGTACTTGTTTCCTAGCACGGCGCCCGTCGTAGGTGATCGCATACCTTAACTTAAGGTATGCGATATACGTGACCGATGCAATTTTAGGGCTATTTTTAGCCTTTTCCCCGACAATGAAAAAATCGCATCCATCACATGCCTTATGTTAAGGCATGCGATGCGACCAATGCGATGGACCCGATTTTACATAGGGAACAATGTTAAATGGGCCAATGGACCCGATTTTTCATTGCATACCCACCCTTATGGGTATTTAACATGACAAATGCCCCCCCATTGTTAACGCCACCCCACGATGAACGCCAACCCGAAGCGTGGCAAGCGCAGCGAGCCCGCGAGGGGCGGCGGTACGCGTCCTCCGACCTTTTCATACCCCCAATATCCACGTCGGCGTGGAGTTGATCCTATATAGTGTGGCGAGTGCACCGAGCCCGAAGCGTGGCGAGCGCAACGCATAATATCTGTGAAGTAATGCGCGGCCAGCTCGCCACGCTTCAGGGTCGGTGGCAATGGGGGGGCATTTGACCCATCAGGACCGTCAGGCAGCCCGTGCCGCCTTACTTCTGTAATGTAAGTTATCAGCGTGCTACGCTGACTCCTCTAAGGCAGCCCAGCGCTGCTACTCCTAAGCTCCTATGAAGCCTAGTGAGCGCCTCTCACACAGCGCTTGTGCCCACATGATATCCTCTCTCCTGTGGAGAGGGGATCATGAGGGCACCGGCAGAGAGGCGCTCCATCTTTGTGATACGTAGGAGCGTCTCAGACGCCCCAGCAGGAATGCAATGATACTCTCTCATCTGTGTGCTGACAGGTCATTGTGGCACCACAATGACCTGTCAGTGTAGTGACTCATCGGCACCACTGACAGTGCGTCTGAACATTGCATTTATAGCGTCCAAGTAGTACACGCAAAATCGGCTACTGCTTGGACGCTGTAGCGTCCAAGTAGTAGACACAAAATTCAGTTGGGTATAGGGGTACATAGGGGTGCATTGTGCACAACACTATTAAATCTGTTCACAATGACAGTAGTCGACGTAACAGCAGTCGACCTTGTTTATTCCACCATCCATGCCATCCCGAAGCGTGGCGAGCGTACGTGGTACGCGTCCTCCCGACCTTTTCATACCACCACTATTCACGTTGGAGTGGAGTCGAACATATATAGTGTGGTGAGTGCAGCGAGCCACCAAGCCCGAAGTGTGGTGAGCGCAATGAGCCCCGCGAGGGGACACGTATAACTTCACATGTGTTCCGCGTCCCCTCGCCATGCTTCGGGCTCGGTGGCTCGCTGCACTCGCCACACTATATGGAATCAACTCCACACCGATGTGGATAGTGGGGGTATGAAAAGGTCAGGAGGATGCGTACCGCCGCCCCTCGCGGGGCTCACCACGCTTCGGGATGGCGGGGGTGTTTCAGGAACACATTAACACCTGCAAAATCATACACCTGAGACAGTAATGACGACATGTGTTAACTGTTAACTGGTTTTTTAGTTAAAGATAAAGATGAACGAGGAAAAAAATGATTACATGAGAATACAATTAATTAGAACAGGCATGTCCAAAGTCAGGCCCGGGGGCCAATTGCGGCCCGTGCTGTCATTTCAAGCGGCCAGCAGCCTCCAGCTGGAAGCAGGCAGAGCATCAGCTGTGGGAAGCACAGCACAGGACACTAAAGGTGGGGCCCTCTGCTGCAGTGAGGAGGTGCCGGCCGCCACAGTCAGATGTGTTTGGCATCCTACACCTGCTGCTGCAATCGTATATCACCCTACTCCACAATCACAGTGACAGCAGTGTTTGGGGAGAGGGGCAGCAAGGGGGAAGCTTGCTCCCGTAACATGCAGAGTGGAGAATGGTACCCTGGGGTGACCTTTGCAGGGGTGCCTCGAGTTGGTGGTTCAGGAGCAATGCATATAGGGCCTTATTCTGGTTAGGTCAGTGCAACGTACGTACGGTCCATTTCACCGTATGTTTCCCATACGCGGATGGTGAGCGTAAGTCCGCCCACAGAACAGCCGCTTACGGACGATCACAAACACCGACAATGGGGAGTGGCGTACACTTGAGCGTACACCACCGTATAAGGACAGGTCTCCGCTTAGACACCGTTAACTGGCGTACAACAGAGCGTACGCCACCGTGTACGGACGGGGCACGTCCGTTTTCACACCGACATCTTCCGTTTATCGGAGCGTACGCCACAGTGCAAGGACGGGTCTCGCCTTTTTTCAATGGAAAACTCAGCGTGTGTAACCGATCGTGAGAGTGCAGGGTGGCATACCCTTCACATATATGGCACTGCAAATCTTGCCTTTCAACTATAATTAAGACAATTAATTATTCTAACTGTTATTCAATAATTGTTTTCTATTAACTCAATTGTCTACCTTAATAAACACCCTAATAAAACAACATTTTAACCCTCATTACATGTATATTTATTATGTTCTAATGTGGCATTTTAATCACTATCTATGTGTCCCCACATTGGTTTAACTTTTAAATAAAGTTATGTTGGTGTTACAGTGAAAAAGTTGACACATGTCGACTTCTGTGAATTGAGTGTCCTGCTTTTTAAAGTATACCTAAACACATTCTGAATGGGTGTAGATGGTTATAAAATAACTACCTTGACATATATAAGCAGGTCTTTGAATGAATCTTACCTAAAATGAAACCAACCTTTACATGTTGAAGTGTAGATATGCTTCCAACGTTTGAGGGCTGTGTGTGGCTTGCAGGTAGTGAAATAATGGTTTTCACTTAATAGCGTGCAGCATTGCTTATTACATTCAGGTGTATGTGTTTGTGTCCTAATCAGCATTAATTAGCAGACCCAGACGTCCGCTCTCATACGGTATCTCTAGGGGTGGTCTGGAGCTATCTTTGGCCTCCGCCTGTTTTTGGCCCAAAATGCACTGTGCGTTCGCCAATCGAGCAGTTGTAGCACCATACATTTTTTATGCACACCCCCGTGTACGCCCATGTTTTCGCCCAGTTTTCCTCATTATTCCGGCTGCTCCCCTAAAAACGCCCCCATGCCGCCCACAATGACACACCCCCGTGTGTCACGCCCCGTGCACACCCCCGTGTACGCCCATGTTTACGCCCAGTTTTCCTCATTATTCCAGCCGCTCCCCTAAAAACGCCCCCATGCCGCCCACAATGACCGTACTCTTGCGGACAGGTTTTTTCGCACGGAGAGACCCGTCCGTGAGCAGTGTGAGGTCGCCGCACGAAAAAAAACCCGATCCACCCGTATACGGTCCCCCGAATCGAGCAGAATAAGGCCCATAATGTATGGTCATTGTACTAGGCAAAACCAGTGCTGGTGCCTGTCAATCATAAATCCTGTCCCTCCCCACATAATTAAAGCGAAGGATGACATATAAATACAATTTATTTAATTTAATAAGAATTTTTTTTATCCTAGGGGGGCCTTGGATTTTTTTTTTTTTTTTTGTGATACTCTGCGGTGTTGTGATTCAAAAAAGTTTGGGAACCACTGGACTACTTTATACCTTACTGACAGGTATCTTGATGCCTTACTGACAGGTATCTGAGACTGATTTATTCATTACTGACAGGTATCTGACTGCATTATTCCCTACAGACAGGCATCGACTGTTTTATACCTTACTGACAGGTATCTTGATGCCTTACTAACAGATATCTGACTGATTTATGCCTTACTTACAGGTCTCACTACTTTATACCTTACGGAACGAGCCTCGTCCTTACGGACAGGTATTCCTGATGCCTTACTGACAGGTGTCTGACTAATTATACGTACCTTACTGACAGAAGCAGTGGACATGACTGCTATATATACTAACATGGGTACACTTTGTGTATCACGTCACGGTTATTCCTATTCCTGTCACTGACTCACTGCACTTACTACTTGTCTTGCACTATAGCAGGTCACGTGGTATCCCCGATCGACGCGCTGGGCGTTGATTGCTATTCCTGGCCGGCTCGATGACGGCTGTGGTGGATTAGCACTGCCTGTCGGTGTACACAGCAGCAGTAGGCCGCAGCTCCGGTTATTTGCGGTTTCCCCGGTGTACAGGCGTCTGCTTCACGCGACCATGGCCAGCGAAGTGGGCAAGCTGTCTAAGAACCTCCTGCGCATGAAGGTGAGCCGGTGTAACGGGGGAGGTGAGCCCCAGGCCGCCATGTTTGGTAAGGGACACACGTGGCTCAGGGAAGTGCAGCAGCCAGGGTGCAGAGTCAGGGGGCTCCTGCCTGTGCCCAGCCGCCACCACTCACCTTATCGTGGGCCCAGGCAGCCTCTCCTCAGCTGCTGTGATATCTGTACCTCAGAGCATGCTGGGATTTGTAGTTCTACAGCAAAATTTATCTAAAATGAATGAATCTCAATGAGTGTGTTTTAACTTGTCTCCCGCATAGTACTACAAGTCCCAGCATGCTTTGGTAATTTATTTACTCTTTCAATTCTATGTGCTGTGTGCCCGTCTAGGTAGTTCTGACATGGGAGAGTCCGGCTAAGCTGTGCCACCTCTAATGGGGTCCATAAACAGCGTCTATTAACCATATAACCCATGAGTGCATTGTGGGCCATATTCATATTAAGTGCTCCCTGGGGTGCTCCACTGGTAACAGTTCCCTCTCTTCCGGACAATCATTGACAATGTCTAAGACGAGTCGGTAGGTTGACACATAAAAATGTAATAATTTTACATGCAATAGGTCAACATTGAGAGAAGGTCAACATGAGTTTTTCATGATTTTTTTTTGTTTTTTTTTAAACCAACTTGTTTTTCTCCATCCATGTCAGCCTGATGTGAGTGTTCAAAAATTCTCTGTAAAGCGCTGTGGAATATGTGGGCGCTATAGAAGAAACGGTTAATAAATAAATAGGGTGAAATTCTAATAGTGAGCAAACGCATTACACCAATTGAGGGTTTGTCGACCTATGCTGACATAGACACAGTGACAACCATGATGACTTTTTCCTGTGTAGACCTTTTGTCACTGTTAACCAATTGCATATCAACCTTTCTTCTTTGTTCCTTTTTGACTGTCGACCTAGACGCTGTCAACCAAATAATCTACAGCCATTTCTCTCCATAGACTGCACTTCATTTACTACAACTCTCTGTTTTCTATTCTGAAACCAAGATCGTATCTATGTAACTGATGAATAACTCAATTCCAGGAGCCCCATAAACAGTAAAAGTCCGCATGGGGCTGTGCAATATAGTCATCAATGATATCGTCCAGTGCTGCCAAAACAAACCACCTATGGGTAAACACTGAATGATATCGTTGAATGACATCACCAGGACCCCTGCCGAACATGTTGTCACTGACTATATCGTCAGACATGTTCAGAAGATCAGGCTTATTGTTAATGATTTACGGTAGCATGCATAGTTAGTGATATAGTGGGTACACATAGAACAATATACACGATGATATCGTTAATAATATCGTTATCGTGCATATCGTTCATTACAATCGCATAGTGTGTATCGAGATTTAGTGATATGTTACAGGCGTTTAGCAGACTGATAAAAGTATTCCCAATAAAGGCATTTTCCTCATAATTAAGGACCTTTTATCCACATTCAGGGGACAGTGAATGTCTGGGCTCTGTCACTGTACAGAAAACGAGAGCAGGCATTTAGATTTGACACAGATCTGTGCAGTCACTATGACCCTCTATCACCCACACGCACCGGGCACCCGCTCGCTGATGCATTCAATGTGCACTTTTTCCATAAGAGCGGCTCGCCGGGTCCAGCTCTCACCTAACTGGATTATACCCTTTATACTCCTTTTTATGCTTCTTCCAATTAGTGCTTTTCTCTAATGTGTGTTGAATGTTCTCTGATCTTCATGATGAAGTTTTAAAGCTGGGCACACATATATACAATCCCTGTTTTCTTGCGACCGTTCGACCGACCGTACACCCGTCGGACCGTCCACAAACAACAGCTTACTCTGAAATCCACTAACAATGGGCTCTCAGAAACAGGTGTATATATGCAAAGCCCATCAGTTGTTCACTTTACGCATATTGGCATAAACAAGTGAAATCTTATGTCCCCATCTCTTTTATTTGTAATTAATAAGTCACTAGTAACAAACCGTAATTTTGTTTGGATAAATTCATCCAGAAGCAAGTTTCACTCCATGGTAAAAATACATTTCCAAGGCGGGTGTAGGCTTTTCTTTATTGCTGTACTTTTACATTTGTGCAGCTCTTGCAGTGTCTCCTTTGGATATACCAATAAATATACAAGATACAGTGCTGCATAATGCAATAAATCACATATTTTTCCCTTCCACTAGATTATTAGATTGAAAAGTTCTCCCCACAAGCTTGTCTACTAACCCCTAATGCCACTATTGATTATCGGCCATCCAGGTGACAATCCAACCCAAGAATACTTCCTTTGAAGGGTCTTATAGGCACGTCCGTCACCGAGGTTAATAGGGCCCCCGATGTTTGCACTTTAGATGAAAGTTATTGGCTTTGCTGAATTCTCCGATTTGAAAATAGGTGTCAGACTTGGCCGAATTCTAATTGCTGAGGTTCTGCCGACGGCTTCTCAATAATCCTTCTCCAGCTGCGGTAAATGTTTGATTGGGCTAAGTAGGCACATTATGATTCTGTTTCTTCCTGAAGCTGTGTATGGAGACGTGGCGTTGTCAGATGCTGGAAGTGAAAGGCGCTCTGCTGGGGACGGTTACAATGCAAGTCTCGGAGCGGCCGCCTTGCGTCAAGTTTATTTTTTTGTTTTGTCCGTGGATGTGGGCGGATAAAACGCTGCAGTGTCAGCAGCACTTATTACAGCTCAGAACCACTGTACTAACTGGGATGGTTATAATATATCAGCTCCCCCCTCCTCCCAGGGACTACAGAATACATCTAATCATATACAGTAAAACAGATAAGAACCGCGGAGAAAGCAAAATTATGATGACTTGAAAATTAATCGATCAATTCATTAATATTACTGGCCAGTGAAAGTATTAAAAGTGGTATATCACAAACAAACATTTAATAGACAATTAAAATTAATAAACAGGTACATATACAGACTTAGACCGGTTATCAGCTGGATGTCAGTAGACTATTTTATGGTGCCTTAGATTTATATTTTGGGATCCATCTCGGTTTATCCAGTTATTAAAGTAGATATGCACTGTATAATGGCTTAAAAAAGAAAAAATAGTCTCTATAGGTCCATACACACTGGGCGACTATGCCCTGCATGTATGGACAGCGATGATGTGCGGGGAAAGCAGCTTAGTGCATACACACTGAGCGGCTTTCCCCCTGCCCGGCGCCGACGGAGGAGGGGAGGACGGCGTTGCGTTGCACAGCGCTATGTAAAACCGTCCTGAAAGCTGCTCATCTACTGGTATAACCAGCAGATGAACGGCTTTCCCGACCATGTTGCGGGAGCACGCCGCAGCGCTCACCGCTCGGGCATACACACTGGGCAGCATTGAGCTAAAAGCCGCTCAAACCTGCTGTTTTGAGCGACTTTCAGCTCAAAGTCGCCCAGTGTGTACGGGCCTTTACTGTGTCATGTTTGGCCAGACAGAAAAGGAACCTCTCCAGATTCTGCAGCGTGGCAACCCCTATATGTTGAAGTTTGTATTCAGCAGTAACGCACTGTTTTGAAGTGCTGGGGGTATATTTAAATTGCCTTTGGTGCAGGTTCCTGGCAGAGCCTCCTTGCATTTCAGTCAGGTATAAGTGATGACGCGTTTCCCCGCCTACTCTACGGTGTCGCCGGCTTCCTCAGATCAGAGTATCATGTACAGTAATCATATACAGTATAAATGCAGGGCAATTTCTGCTGACACAGGGGTTAAAGTGAGGGGGAACGGGGTGGAACTGAGTTCCACTACCTCTAATGGTAGGGGGAACTGAGTTCCACCTCTACCACAGTACTGAACAGTAATTCCAACAGAAAAGCCTGTCCCAGCAGCTTCTTCTTCTGGCACAGTGTATGTGATGTAAAGTTAGATGAACAACTGTTGACATTATGTGTATAAGGGGCATTACTGTGTGTTTTAATATGAATCAAGGGCACTTGATACAAGCAGTGTAATGTGTATATGATTGTGCTACTGTGTGTTGTGGGACCACTATCCCTTTATGGCATGTAGGGCACAAATTCCCAGGCAATGGTCTAGGCCAGTGGTAGCCAACCCTAGCCCTCGAGAGCTACCAACAGTTCACATTTTCCAGACAACCTAGCTGCTGCACTCATTAATAATTGACACATTTTAAAAGATACACAGATGGAGCTAATTAGCTCACTTGTGATTCGGGTGAGGAGACCTGCAAAACATGCACTGTTGGTAGCTCTCGAGGACTAGGGTTGGCTACCCCAGGTCTAGGCTATGCCTAATGGGAGGGGGGGGGGGGTTCTGTGTTAGGGGAACGGAGTTCCATCACCTCTCCAGGACTACTTTATCCCTGCGCTTACACCACTAGATTACACCGTGCGGGGCACTGATATAATTGCTGCATGTTACTATATTAATGAGTTCCATAAGGATTGTCTACAAATGTGGGTGTTTTTTTTGCATCCCATCCTGCTGACCTAGCAATGTAATGTAACTACTTCTAGCCATGCATTTACTAAAACCTATACATAGTGGGAGAGACCATATATATTTTGGCACCATACCAGAATAATGCCTAGTTTGGTCTCTGTTCAGTTTGTAGGGACCCAGTCCCCTTAGGGTATGCACTCATAAGCTTGACAGTGAAATACTTCTACTTACATACAAGGCCATCACTCTTGACTACACCGACTTATATCTCTTTGGCTTATCTCAAAATATATCCCCACCCGACCTCACTGTTCTGCATAAGATCTGCGTCTCTCATCCACACGCATTACTCACTCGCACTTGCAGGATTTTTGTCGGGCAGCACCCACCTTATGGAATGCCCTTCCACACACACACTAAAGGCCCATACACACTGGGCGACTTTGAGCTGAAAGCCGCTCAAAAAAGCCTGTTTGAGCGGCTTTCAGCTCAAAGCCGCCCAGTGTGTATGCCCCAGCGATGAGCGGTGAGTGCTGCTGCGTGCTCCCGCATCATCGCCGGGAAAGCCGCTCATCTGCTGGTAATATCAGCAGATGAGCAGCGTTTAGGACGGCTTTGCATAGCTGAGCGCTATGCAATGCCATCCCCCCCCCCCCCTCCATCAGCGCCGGGCAGGGGGAAAGACACTCAGTGTGTATGCACTGAGCGTCTTTCCCCGCAGCGGTGATTGACATCATCGCTGTCCATACACGCTGGGCATAGTCACCCAGTGTGTATGGACCTTAAGACTCTCCTCTAGCCTCCAAAATTTCAAGGGTTCCCTGAAAACTCACCTCTTCAGGCTAGCTTATGAGATTCAGGACCCCCACACAACCTCCAGTAGCATTCATATCTAATTGCATCCCATCTGATGGGACTGCCATACTATGGTATTCTATCCTTATGTATCCCTCCTATTATCCCTATAGATTGTAAGCTTGCGAGCAGGGGCCTCCTACCTCCATGTCAGTTTATATCTACCCAGTTTGTTTAATCACTGTTGATTCCAATTGTAAAGCGCGACAGAATATGCTGCGTTAAATAAGAAACTGTAAATAAATAGGTCAGAAGGCAATAGATCTTCACCTGTGCCTAGAAGAATACCATAGCAGTGCCCAAATAATGTGATGTGCCATAGGAAACATGCCTGAAGCAGATCGCTTAAGCCATTGTACTTCCATATTGATGATGCCAAGCAAGGCGACCTAAACCAGTCCTGGTAGGGTGCTGTTATTACAGATGCCCTGGCTTCGGCTGTCACAGTGGTGGCAAGGTCACTCTGCCAGCGCTTGTGGCAATTACGTCTCAGTCTCATCGATGCGCACATATAGAACAGATGTACACTAGGAGCAGGTACTACATTCGCTGCTGTCGCCCTCACACTGCCCTATGTATTGGTGTATTATCAGAATATTCTTTGTCCGCTAAAAGGAGTCGTGACAGATATAGTAAAGTGATAAGACGTATCTGGCACAGCAGGGCATGGGCTGGAAATCTGCAGGCGTTTCTCTGTGCTTGATACAAGCGGATTGCACTGTTTTCCTTTAAGAACCGTGTAATCTCCAGGAACTTCTGTAAGGGATTATAATGTAGCCAACATATCAATCTGTGGCATGGCGGGAGGTATGGCCTTCAAAGCCTCCTCTACGCTGTCCAGTGCCCGGTCCTTCTTGTGGGGATTCACGGGAAGGTTTATTAAATAAGCTTTATTTGATGCCAAAGAACACGGTTTCCTAGTAACATGGTGGTAGAGCTGGCGTTTCATATATTCATACAGCATTTCACAAACTTTGTTCTCGAAGCACACACTAGCCAATATATAGCCGGAGCGTCGGCCAGTGTGTACCTTTTTATATATCTGTCAACGGCATAGTTCACAGATATATGTCATCGGCTGTGCCGCACAGTCCGATATATTAGTGCATCGTTCTGTGTGTGTAATGGTGATCCGCCGACCGCTCGTTCCCCCGCTACAGTAGCCGCCAGTTATTGACGGCTTACTGGGAGGGCGCATACGGATCAGGCAAGGTGTATGGGAGAACTCCAAACTCCAGCTGTGCTAAAGCAGGGTTATCCTAAAAAACCTGGACTGTCCGGATACCTTGAGGGCCATAGTTTGGAAACCACTGGCATTATGTATGTGCGCGATCTGCAGGCAGCATACATTCCTGGTGCATGGTAGCTATCACGGATTCTAGCTCACATTGGACCAGATGTATCAAGCTTCAAAAAGTGATAAACCACCAGCCAATCACCTCCTACCTGTCTAAGTTTGAAAATGACAGTTACTGTAGGAGCTGGTTGTTTATCATTCTCCACTTTTTTTCACTTTTTGAAGCTTGATACATCTAGCCCATAGGGGGAATGTTTCCTTAGCTGTGGGCTAATGGATGCTGGAGAGATATTGCTGCAATTGGCCAGTGATTTGCATGGCAAAATAGGGCGATATTTCGGGATGCGGTCAAAATCCCGACAGGATCAAAATCCTGAATGGGTCATTATACCGACAAGGACAAAACCCTGACATTTAAAATCCCGACAAGGCAAAACACCGACATTAAGAATGATGAACAGTCAACATGACTTTGTGTCGCGAGGTCGACATGGTTTTTTTTCACTCTTTTTTTTTACCTGACCTGTTCCAACAGGCAGTATTTCATGCCCTACCATCCACTAGGGCATGGTGGGAGAATAAAATAGTGTGCCTGAAGCATTGCGAGCGAAGCAAGCTGCTGCGGTTCACTTTCAACTGTGTCCATGTCGACAGTGTCGACATTCGGGTAAAAAAAATTGGAAAAAACCATGTCGAGCTGTCAACACAATGTCATGTTAACTGTTTCACCTGTATATTCTAAATGTTGGGATTTTGTCCTTGTTTGGATTTGGTACTTCTTTACTTTCACGGCGCCGTGCTACTTCCGGCTTCTACGCTCGCCACAAACTATGTAAAATAAAGGAACTTAACTCCATGCCAACATGGATAGTTCATACCTCCACTATCCATGTTGGCATGGAGTTGATTTTAAATAGCGTGGCGAGCGTAGCGAGCCACTGAGCCCGCAGCGTGGGCGAGCGAAGCGAGCCCCGCAAGGGGACTCAGACGCACGGCGCCATGCTGGCGCCGTGAAAGTAAAGAAGTACCGGGATTTTGACTGTCGGGATTTCATACCGAATCCGATAGGGCCTGGCAGGGATATCTGTTCCTCTGGGGGTTTGCATCGCACCTCTGTGTGCATTATTCAGCAGTAAAAGGTTCTTACGATGAAGGCGGACTGCGCCCCTTTATACCTGCACATTATAAGCAGCGGGGTGCCCCATTACCCGGTAAGTGCCTGCAATACGCACTGGATCTACTGAACACATACAGAATAATGAGCCTTGGAAGCGGCTGACCCACATTATACCTGTAGCTCCATTAGGAAGGACGCTGCTATCTCTGGTCATGCACTAAAAGATTCCATTTCTAATGCAATCCAGGTCTGCAAAGTACGACTAATGGAACGCTAATAACCGGAGGGAGGGCCCTGCTGCCGAATAACCCTGCGTATAACCACTATTGAGTAACGCTTATGTGACCATTTGGTTAAATGACTTCGCTGCCTCCTGTCGTGGGCCGGAGTAATTGTAGGATGTAAATGTGGCGTATTAGAATCCGCTGCGTTTCCCAGGTTCGGGTTGATGCTAATGGATGGAAATTGTACAGAGACTTCGGCAGTAACCATTGTACTGTATCTTTAATACACCACTGATTGTGCAGCAGCTATTAGGGGCATTTGCTTAAGCTAATACTGTATGCCTGTAAATGCCCCAGTAATGTTCTGTGCAATTAGATCTCATTTATGTTAAATGTGTGCCTGTTTTATCACCATGTTCTCTTAACCTTCTAAACAAGTAGTTACCCTTCATTTATGGAGTTGTTCATTACTAGGTTGAGGTCAGGCTAGCAAGCTCACGCTTGTTCTCATTTGGCCACTGGGGGAGCTGTCCTGCTGACGTTTATTCCCAATGTAGACTGTGAAGTGAGGTTTGTGCTATAGCTCACAGACCCTGTCTAGGCCAACTTGCCAGCGGTCCACTGGAAAATGTCAACATGAGTTTTAAATGTTGTGGTGGTTTGTTTTGTGTGTTAATATCAGCAGTTGAGCACGTGGCCCCCCAATTAGTGCACAGCTTCCCATCCCGAGACATTTTTCGGGAAAGGCGCCTTGCTCAGCGCACGTTACCGTTCCCAATCGGGGTTCATGTTGCTGGTCAGGTATGATTAAGTCCAAAAAATGTAAGAAAATTGTGAAAAACTCATTCAACCTTTTGCTTGTTTCACATCGCAAATGCCGGATCACATGCGGATTTGGACAGGTGTCCGTCCCGGGAGCAACCCAGCATTTGTGATGAGTCCCCCACAGCGACCCGGCAATAAGCCAGGTCACTGATGGCAGAAAGGGGGAGGGGCAGCAGTGCATCATTGGGGGGGGGGGGAGGATGTAGCACTTGGAGATGAGGCCGCCTCTTCCATGGTGTGAACAGGACCCAGGTTACCCGTTTGCACTGCCCAGCAACCCAGGTCTAACCAGGTATTAACCCTTTTTTTAACCCAGGTCAGAATGCCAGGTGCTGGACCTGGGTAATTTCAAAAGACCCTTTCACACTGCACAGAGACCCGGGTCGCACCTGGTTATTTGTGCGATAGGAAAGAGGTATTATTGACTGTTGGCTATCCGGGTTCCTTAAGGGAGACACCTGTAATTTCAGTCTGTGCCTAGTTCTGAGAGTTGGCAGAGGTCTTTACTCATTAGACCAGGGGTCATCAACATGCGCCCCTCCAGCAACTACTACTCCCAGTTTTGCTATTTGGAAATGTTAGCATATTTTCAAGGTATGCTGCGACTTGTAGTTCAGCAAAAGCTGGAGGACCACACTTGGAGCATCCCTTGATTAGACCCTTCAGGTATAATTTTGCTAAATAATATTCTGGTTGTTAGTGCTCAGTGCGATGTGATTGCGGAGGACGTCTGTGCGCAGCCACTCACGTGTTTTGATGCTATTTATTCATGAGGTTGCTGTTTGTGTTCCAGGTCACCACCTGCTGGGAAGTGTATTAAGTTAATTCTATAGACCAAAACTAATCTAAACCATTTGTAATCATCTGTGCATAATGCCGGCCCTGCGTCCAGTCTGCTTCTGGCACTAAAATGCGCAACTGCCGCGGTTTTGTACTTCAATGGTTCAGAATCTAGCTTTTCGAAAGGTGTTAGCGTTGTTGCGGAGCCATAGTGATGGGCTTCCAGGCACAGTAAGTCATTATAGCCCGGCGGGCTATGCCCTGGTAGTGGGCAGGTCCTGAGATGGGGGACGGCTCTTCCAGGAGAAGCTAGATATGTTACAGTAATATGGAATCTGTGTATATTTGTGTCCGTGCCACCTGAATAAAGAGGTGAGGAGCAGCGTTAGACTCTTATAAGATAATGTACTTGACAAATAGGTCCCATCTATTGGGGAAACAAGAATTGCAATAAACCTGCCAACCACTGTGTCTGTCCTTTGACAGTGACGGATGCTTTTGTTTTACTTGACAGCCCAGGGAGCGGGTCACTAGCCACGCTGTTTAGCCATTGATTTTTATAGTGATCTTGGCACGATCCAGTAGTTCCTGTGATTAATTGGCGGCCACATAGCGGAGTCCGTACAGCCTCGTCGCTGCTGCTGTAGTACGTCTCTGTGGGTTTAAGAGTGAGGCGATCCTGTAGTCATGCCTGAAAGTTCTATTCTCCTGACACCTCCTTCCTTGTGGAGCTGGTCACCATACATATGCCGCCTAAGAAAGTTCTGCAGGTTCCTTTCATTTTATTACAGATAATAGTCCTATTTCATATATGTGCGCTAATGCTGTCGATGCAACCCGCCTGCTTTTTTGCCAAGGTTCCCATTTATCAAACCATCTCCCAACTGCCAATCCCTTTGTGAATAAACCCTGGCTGTGAGTAACTGCACTAAGTTACCTTGGAGCGTGCGCTATTTGGACGCGGCACATGCACCGTTGGCCACTAAACGCTCTGATGCTTAAATATCGGCGTTTCGCACATATCGAATCTGGCCCCAGCCTTTTGTGCATAGGGAAATATCGACCCTCTTTTCCCATGGATAAATCCAAACCCCCTCTCTGATGCGCTCCATGAATGTCACAAATGATACTTAGGAATTGTTCCGTAGGGCACTTGATGGCTCTGTGACCTGTACATATATGTTGCCTATTTTTACTTTGCCTCTTTTGAGCTGTTGACTTTTAACCTATTGATTTTTAACTGAGCAATTTTTGCATATGGCCCTGTTCCTGTTTACAAGTTATGGCAGGTGTCATCGCATCCCAAACGCCCCAGTGGCCCTAGAGTGTAATGATATCTTCAGGGCGTGCGATGCATGGACGTCGGGGAACACCACAGTGTCAAATGGACTATTCAGAAACCAACATCTTTCTCTCCCCGCTTGCAGTTCATGCATCGAAGCCTCGACCCTAAAACTAAGAAAGATCTGGAAGAGGAGGAGAAGAAGGTGATCAGCGACGAGCACTGGTGTCTGGACTTGTCAGAGCTCAAAGAGAAAGAGTAAGTGAGCAGTTGCCCAATGGTATTTTTGGGCAATTTAGTTGTAGCCCACCCTGGCCCCCTTCGCTATTAGTCCGCCCTGCCTGCGCCTATGTACAGCTGGAACGTGTGCTAGGCATTTTGTGCACTTAGAACCTGACATCTCTGTTTATTGGGTTTCTAAATGCAGTGGCTGCAGCCTGTACTCCTCGGAAAGCTCTGAGCCCCCCTGCCCACCGCTATAAGCTTTCCAGGATCTCTCATTTACAGTCTGCCTGGCAATCCGCGGCCTGAGAGGCTTTTTATTTCTGCCTTGTTATTTTAGACATCGGAACAGTTGACAGGTTTCGGAATTCATTAAATACATCCATCCATTGTAATCAGATTGCCCTGGCCCCCCGTTTTAAAGGTGCAGTGCCACGGAGATGAAGATATTATTGAATCTCTCTCACATGGTAGCTCAGTCAGTAGCAGTCGCTGCAGAGCATGCGGTTTCATTACACCTGCATGCCCCAGGTAGTGCACTGTAATAAATAAGGGGAGACGGGCCAGTCAGATTAGCTATGACCACAATGATGACTGGATAAGGTACTGTATGCTGCAGAGGCATCCACATGCATGTATTCCCCCCATATGCAGAGTTGTATGCATCTGGCTCCCACCTGTCTGTACACTTCCACACCCGACATGCAGTGATGTCTTTTCCACACTCTGCTACAGTCCAGCTTTGTTCTGTATTTTTTCTCTGTGCTTTCCCTGCTGCCAGAAATTGCCTGCTGAAAACTCATACATTCACGGTGTCTGCCGGCTGGCTGACGGCTTGTAAAGAACGATCTCTCCTTAGCCACCTTTGCAACCAAAGTCCACAGTGTGTTTCCACTGTTACAGATGTTGCTAAGGAAGGTCTGTACTCTACAAACTGCTTGATGGTAAACGTGTTTCTGAGTTCTTAACAGTTAATTTCAGGCAGATGTACTTTTTCAAGTAGAGTTACAGAACTTCAATTAGATGTCTTAACTTCGCCTAATGATTTTAGCATTCAATCAGCTTCTTGCTATAATATTATAGTATGTATCAGATAAATGGTAACTAGAAGCTGATTTATTGCTATGGTCCGCTGTCCTTGTTTACTTTTGAGGTTTGATAAATCCTCCTTAACCACTTACTTGGTGTAGTTGAATGTGATGTGACCGGAGACAGGTGTGCGTTACCTGACTTGGGCGCATCACGTGTGGCCGGGGATGCACGGTGCAGGAAGGGGAACTTTTGACCAACAGTCCCACCTTACTCTGCTGCACTCTGCATTAGGGGAGACGGAGGGTGACCCCCCCTGCACCTAATATAACCAGATGTTGGAAGATGAATGTAAGTATAGAAATTATGCTTGCTGGGGGGGGGGGTGTTAAAATAATAATAATCATTCAAAAAAGGGAGGGGTGAAAATTGACTTTTAATGGGTGTAGGGGGGGGGGGGGGGGGGCTACTATTACTGCTAAGGGGCTTTCTACTATTGGTATTTGAGACCAGTGGGGGGGGGGGGGGTTATAATAGGGCCTAGATTAAAAAAAAAAATTCATTATTACATTTTATTGAGTAATAAAAAAAATTCTGGTTTTGTTGAGGGGAAAAAACAATCAGCAATCTTGTTGAAGCACCTAAATTGTAGATTGGAACACAACAATGCCCCCGCTATACATGATCTCCCTCACATAGAGTCTAACAGGACATGCAGCGCAGCCGTTACTGTGCAGGTAGGACCATCTGCAATAGAGGGGCGGCTTAGTCCTATGCAAACAGAATGATGATAATAATAATTATGTGCAAGGTGTCCTCCCAAGTGACTGTCCCCATGGCTGACTGTGACCTGTACGTACATATTTTGATCTTAAAACGGTTTCATTCTTTGCCAAATGCAAAATATCCCAGAAAGTTTTCAGTTTTAAAGATTGCATCCTCGGCCCATTATATGAAAACATTCAGAACGCATCCTCATGAATATAAGTATTCTGAAATGTATTACTTTACTTCTGAGGTAGAAGCAAAAACCATCTATGAATAATCTTCACCCGTGTCTGAAAAGCTGATTTTTACAGCCCAGGCTGAGCCGCTTCTGTGCCGCAGTATTTTCTGCAATCCTAAAAGCTCTTCCCGGAATAGGACCTAATAGCAGGTAAATAAAAAGCTCTCGCCTATTATTTGAAATGTTGATGGGTTTCTCTCTCTCTTCACATTTACAGGAGTTTTATTATTGAAGAAAGAAGTTTTCTTCCGTGCGAAGATTTCCTCTATGGCAGAATGTCCTTTCAAGGCTTCAACCCGGAGATCGAGGTAACAATGTCGCTGTTAGGAAAACCGCATGCGTATCCCGCTAGCTCTTACGCAGGGTTGAAGTGGTGACACTATGCAGGGGGGTTATGGAAGACCAGGCACAGACCTTTCCTGAAACTATTCACCACCTTGGAGGTCCCAGAAATGGTTCCTGTACTTTCTTTTTCTTATTTATAGACTGACTTGAACCATCATAATAAGCAGTAAATGTGTACACTGTGTACTTTTGTCTTTAAGTGGGATTGACAAATATACATATTCGTTATATACGTGGGTGATTCAAAAATGATTCCCAATCTGGCAGTCAAATTTATTTGAATCAAATTTCAGAAAAGACAAATCATTTTTTGACAATCTCCCTTCTTTTCAATACACTTTGTCCATTGGTCAACAATCGTTTGTATCCCCTTGTGTAATTATGGGCCTTATTCTAGTTCACTCTTTCTGACAAAATCCTTCTTAGATGGGCAAAACCATGTGCACTGCAGATGGGGCAGATGTTACTTGTGCAGAGAGTGAAAGAGTGAACTAGAATAAGGCCCTATGTTTCAGGCTGAGCTGCCAGCCATGAATGCACCGCTGCCTTCAAAATGATTTGCAGCATAATCCACTGTCACTCGTCTATCCAATAGAATCAGTTCAGTCTGACACTTTTATGGGCTTTTTTTTTTTTATCTTATTTTTTTTAAATTCTCTATCCATGCATACACAATTCACGACAAAATACTTTCTCCATACTGTGCACAAACTCTTAGATACATATCAGCACCAGCACCACCCTCAGACCACTCTAGTCGTCTTTCATGCAAATCACAAGTGGGGCAGCCATTTTTTCTTGCCCTGCGGTCAGGTAATATGTTCAGACCTGTACAGCAGTCACTGGGGAGACAGCGACCAACTGGTGTTTTAATGTAACTGGAGTGTGGGTAATTGTTGACACACCCACATAAATATTGCAAGGAAGGGAAGGAAATACCAGACTGTAAATGCTAGTAGCCAGTATGATCTTCTAGAGAGCCAAGGAAGGTGGCAGTAGTAACCTGTTACTGTTACCTGGTACAGTGGAATACCTAGTAGCAAAACAAAATAGGCTACTTGTGTATTATAGCGGCGCCCCCGATTCACATTGCGCGATGTTTTATTCGCATCGCATGCCATGCACCCGATGGCATGGGATGCAACGCAATTTTTGCCCCCTATACAATGAAAGATTGTAAAAGCACCCTAAAGGGTGCTTTTAAGCACCGTAATGGGTGCTTACAATGTTAAATGCACCCCCACGCCACCCCCCTACTATAAACGTGAACCCGAAGCGTGGTGAGCACAGAGAGCCCGCGAGGGGCGGCGGTACGCGTCCTCCGACCTATTCATACCCCCACTATCCATGTCGGCGTGGAGTTGAGAATAGAAAGTGTGGCGAGCCACCGAGCCCGAAGCGTGGCGAGCGCAGCGGATACCTTCACAGGTATCTGAGTCCCCTCGCGGCCTTCACAGGTATCCGCGTCCCCTCGCCACGCTTCGGGCTCGCTGCGCTCGCCACACTTTCTATTCTCGACTCCACGCCGACGTGGATAGTGGGGGTATGAAAAGGTCGGAGGACGCGTACCGCCACGCTTCGGGTTCACGTTTATAGTGGGGGGGTGGCGGGGGGGTGCATTTAACATTGTAAGCACCCATTAGGGTGCTTATACAATGTTGCATCGCATCGCATTGTATGCCATATACAATGTCATACAATTTTAAAATTGTATGGCATTGTACAATATCGCGCGATATCGCATCGCATACCATCGTATGCCTTATGGTATGCGATGCGATGGGCGCCGCCAAAATACACAGATACCCAAAATAGTATCATGCACAGGACAAAGAATCAGACAGATAATTTTAGAAGAACCAACGTAACTAGTATTAATATTGATAATATATTCCCCCCCTTCCTTCTCCGTGCACAGTGGGACCCGTCAGCGGCGTGTCTCAGCCCTGCACTCTTCCGACACCAGGGCTGACCTAACATCGCCCTTAGCCGGTGTCCCCATACACGCTTCCCTCTGCTTTCCCTGCAGTGTGCCGCTCTGTCAGTCATACCTCCCGGCCGCTCCTAGAAGACGGGAGGGTGTTCTTTGACATTGGCGTCTCATACACTGCCCTTTTCTATCTCTTTCGGCATTTATACTTAGCCTCACCATTATTATTACTATTTGCCAACCCTATGCATATATTTAAAATGATTTTCATCCCGAGGCTATTTGATATCTATGCATTTGCATACATCTACTGGTTTAAATAAATGCTGGATATTAGTGAGACGTATAAACTGCTCTGTCAGCCACATGCTTATATTTAATCCACTGTTTCAACTGCTGTATAGACCTTTAAACTGCTAACAATTCTGGTGATTCATTTCTGTACAGAAGATTTGTATTTCTTAGTCTCCAAACCAAGTTGCTAATTATTGCTGCAAACAGGTTATTATACATCCACCAAACTGTTTTTGTCACTCCACTTAGAACGCTCATAATTGACAAATATTATCCTTGCATACAACTGTTCGCTTCTTTTCTCCACTCTGTGTAGGAGAGACTTTCTGGTAGCGTATTTCGGCCCTGCAATACTGTTGTATCAGGGTTGACCTAACACTACTCACAGAAATATCCTCTTTACATTTATCTATTTTTCTGTCGGTGTGTCAACTTCTTCTCTGACCCTCCGTCCGCTCAAAATATTCGGTATTTGTGTATTATCACGGCGCCCACGAAATTGGGCCGCAAATCGCATGCAAAAATCGGATGCAATTTTGCGTCCGATTTCCGTCCGATTTTTCACTTTTTCCGGCCGATTTGCATGCTGTTCCATCCTTGCACACCCCCGATTTCCATCGTAGTGCATTGCATGCAATATAGTGGCATGTGATGCATGCCATGCGATGCATGTAAAGCGATTCGATTTGTAATTGTACAATCACCCTGATGGGTGCTTACAATGTTAAATGCACCGCCATTGTTAACACCACCCCCACTATCAACGCCATCCCGAAGCGTGGCGAGCACAGCGAGCCCACGAGGGGCGGCGGTACGCGTCCTTTCGACCTTTTCATACCCCCACTATCCACGTCGGCGTGGAGTTGACTTTAGATAGTGTGGCGAGTGCAGCGAGCCACCGAGCCCGAAGCGTGGCGAGCGCAGCGGAATACATGTAAAGTAATCCGCTTCCCCTCGCGGGGCTCGGTGGCACGCTGCGCTCGCCACACTATCTAAAATCAACTCCACGCCGACGTGGATAGTGGGGGTATAAAAAGGTCGAAAGGACGCGTACCGCCGAAATCGGATGCGATATCGTATGCAATTTAGATTAAATCGGGCGCCGTGATAATACACAAGTACCAAATATTCTTTGAAGACGTTAGGCAGCAGAAAGATTTGAATCCCACACACTGTACTTCTCTTTTCCCATCTCCCTAAGGATACCTATTGTGCCCCAATACTTTAAACAAGGGTTTTTGAACCCATAAATCGCTCACTACCACCAACGGGTGTTGTTATGAATACTGTACTTTATTCTTAAACTTGATAATTAATGAAATTACAACCATTAAACACGCTGGACGTGTCATCTGCTGTCCTATTTAAGAACACAAATCAATCATACACCAACAGTGTGTGTGTGTGAATTAATAACACCACCAACTGTCACTTTTCAGATGTAAATATTTTTGATTATTCAGTGGCAACAATGTTTTGATCACAATTCTAGAAGTATACATTAAGCGGTATTCAATGTGAATACCTGCGAGGTGCAGCGAATCCTTTTTTGGATTCGCTGCACATTCGCCACGTTCCGGAGCCGGCGGGCTCCGGTATTCAACGAGTCAGGGGCAGCGAGCCCCTGACTGGCGAATATGAACTCCTGCGGCGATTGCCGCAGGGAGCCTCAGGACGGTGCCAGGCAGAGAGATGGTAGTCTCTCTGCCTAGCCCAGACCTTTGTGGGGGGTTAGGTGTGCTCCCCGGGTGCCAGGCAGCACAGGCTGCCCCCCCGAGGTGCCAGCAGGCGAGCGTATATTCACTACACAGGATCGTAATGATCGTGCAGTGAATATATGAATATGTAATGAGCGGCTCCGCTCTGGCGCCACCTGCTGGATGCTGTGTAAAAAAAAAAATATATTATTTTTAAAATTAAATATATATTCATGTGCTTACAGCACATGAATAAAAATAGCATGCCCCTCCTCAGAATAAAATTCCTGATTTTTTGACACCAAATGTAAAAAACAAAACACTTTATTTTAAAAGTTCACATTCCACTTCACCATAAAAAGATAGCGATTGCTACTCGGTGAATCATGGCGAAAAAAACCTTCAAATGTATTCGCCATGTGGTCATTGAATAGGGTGATTCACCGTTTTTGACAGAAATTCGCCAAACAGCACAAATTCGCCATAAAAACCTGGCGAATCAGGCTCATTGAATACCGCCCATTGTCTAACCTCTTATGACAAATTGTTTATTATGCAAAAACATTTTTTGAGCCATTATTTTAAATAATTGGAATTAAAAGCTAAGTTTTATTTCACTCATCTTATACTATACAAAAGTTTGCCTCCCACAAAGAATCCCTTCTGTGAACAGTGGAATACCTGGCATTTATCTTCCCCCTTTCTTGACCACAGTTTCTTAATTTACTGTACTGCATTTATATTTTCATTTTCTGGGTTTCTGATATTAATACTGGTGAGGTTCGTCTTCACGTTTGTTATTATTTAAGTAGTTTTGTTTGTACCAAACAAGATCGAGCATTAATCTGTGCTGAGGCTTCTGCCTTCCGTCTACATCCCTCGGAATTTGTAAACCGGTGACCGGGCCTCTTCCATAATCCCATTTTACCGGCTGTGGTCGGAAGGACTCTATGGAGTCTCACTCGTGATTGACAGGTGAATAACGAGTGGCCTAGGGGTCACCATTCTAATAAAAAGTGCTTCAACGTCTTTCTTCAATCCTTTTTTTCAGAAGTTGATGGTTCTAATGAACTCCAAGTCACAACAAGAAGAGGATGTGGAGGAGGAGACAATGGATGTAGACGTGTCGGATGAGGAAATGGTCCGCAGGTGAGATTTATCATCTTGCTCTGTGATCAGTGAATTATTACTGGTGTGTCATTAATATATGCAGTACGTATTCTGATGAGTCCATTAACACTGCAATGAATCACAGAGGGGAACTGTCAGGATTCTGGTATGTGAGTGGGGGAAGGGCCGGCGTATGGTGGATAATTAATATAGACCACATTATCCATGCAGTGAAAAGCTCCAAGAACAGGCATGTATTATATGCATGATACAATACTAATTACCCCGTCATTTTATCCACTGCAAACTGGCGTGACCTTGAACTCTCATGTCATTGTATTTGATATGCTGTAGTTCCTTTTCCAGCCTACAGGGGACACATTGGCTGCGCCTGTCCCCATAGCGTCAGGATGTAACGGAGAGCGACTGATGTGCCTTTACTTTCTTCTTTGCAGATACGAGTCATTAGTGGGCACCATCAAAAAGAAGTTTGCTAAGAAGCGAGATCACAAGGTCCTACAGCGAGACGATGAGAACAGTCATGTACGGAGCAGCAAAGCAAAGAGATCCTTCATAAAGCCGCAGGACTGAGCCGCTATCACATTACAGAGGATTAAGGACTCTTTTTATAAAACAAAGGATTTTATTTAACAGAAATTTTTTTTTTTTCTTTTTTATTCTTTTACACTTTTTATGTACTGTAAAAGTTATAAATGATCTGTGGATTACACAGTAAAGCACCAGCAAGTGCATGAAGTGTACAGTTTACGAGGCATCTTGGGGTGAGATGTTAGGAATGGTTTCCAAAGAGGTGCTGGAAGACTCACACCTCAGCAATGTCACTAGTTCCGGTTGAACTGGTGGCTTGGTTCTGCCAACAAGGGTTACAGCAGGCAGCTAAAATTAAGAAAGGGGTGGCAATGGGGATCATGCCATATTTCATTACAGGTTGGAGAAAAATGTTCTGGTTGCTATGGGTAACCGCATGATTACATATGCATCGCATACAAAAGCTATGTATCATTACTTTTTCATTTATCTTTCTTCAAATATGCAATACCGTTACACATAGGCTTTGTGTTCCCTTTTGGAATAGTCTTTACTGGGATGCCCACTGTATTGTGACCATAATGCTGTCGTTCATGAAATTATTCATATATAAATTTTTGTGGTTGTCAATTATGATGTAAAACAAAACCGGTAACCCCTTTCATTGCCTACCGCTAATAAGCCCATAATATATGAGACCTGTGATCTGTAATCACTGGCAGGTGGTAGCGGATATAGGTGTGAGATCAGCTGTATGGAATATGCGCACTCCGCCATCTTGGCTTTATATAGGAGCGTTAGTCTTTAAAAACCAGTAGAATCGGCCAAATTTAGTCTGCAGGGAATATCCCTTCATCAAATGTTTAATAATTATTTATCCCCTGTGGAAATGTTGTTATTCTGGCCTGCGATAATGACCCCGGCAGTGCACTGTTACTTGTACACTCACTATAAGTAAAGGGCAGTTTTCTCCTCTGTACCTATATGGAATCTCTTATCAGACGGGAGGCGGAAGGAGGCATTGCTACTTGGTAATAGCATCATGTGCACAGAGCTCCTTCCAGCAGCCACCGTGAGGCGCTCTTGTAACAATCTGATCATTAGGGCTGTGTGGGGAACAAGGATTATTTTGGGTAGATTGTTCCAAACAGTTTTTATAGTCCCAGGTGTCCTGAATAAGACAGCCCATACATTGTATTATCCGTGCATTTTTTTTGCAGAGCTTTTACATACCTCCCAACATGACACTCTCCAGGAGGGACACAATGCCATGCTCCTGGACTTTCCTCCTAATGTATGACTGCTATCACCTGTGGTGAAACACTTTTCTTATTGGTAAACCTGTTCAACACAGGTGATGGCAATTATACAGAAAGTCCAGAAGTAGAGTAGTTTGTCCCTCCTTGCAGGGGGTCATGTTGGGAGGTATGCTTTTATCTGTAGTGCCATATTTAAAGTTACTGGACAATAAAATCTAACCTCCTCCTATTGCTTAGCCCTAACCCTTCCCTCCCCCTAGTTCTTACCCTCCCCATAGTGCTTAACCTCCCCTCCTCCTTGTTCTTAACCCTAAATGCCCCCATACATTATGCGATTTGGGCACGATTTTGCCCGATTCGGATGAATCGGCCGTGAAATTGTCCCAAATCGCATATGGAGACATCCCCTTCGACCCGATGCGTGGCCCCGTGCGTACCGGATCGGTGCTCCCCCGCAACGGGGACCTACCAGAGCCGGGCGGAGGGATCAGGCGCAGGGAGCCGGGCAGAGGAGGAAGCCGCTGCCATCAGCGGGAGCAGGGGGGCGGCGCAGAGTACCAGGGAGCCGGGCAGGAGAAGATGTGGCAGCGGGAGTGGTTAGAGCAGCAGCAGAGCACTTACAAAAAAAACCCATACAAACTCATAGGAAGCCATTGATTGGCTGAGACCTCTCTCAGCCAATTGCTCATTGGCTGAGAGAGGTACCAGACAATCAATGGCTTCCTATGCGTTTGTATGGGCTTTTTCTATTTTTGGAAGTGCTCTGCTGCTCGCGCTGCACTCGCGTCTTCTCCTGCCCGGCTCCCTGGTATTCTGCCCCCCCCTGCTCCCTGCCCAGGAGTCATGGTAAGAAGTTGGTTTTAATGGAAGTGTCCCCCCCCCCCATATCTGACCTCTATTGTGTGTGGTCAGCCACATCTGTGTGCAATATAACAGTACACCCGGGATATATGTGTTCAACCCCAGCAATAATAACCCTACAGTTTATGGCCTCTTTATGGAGAATGGTGTCAGCTCTGTCATGGTTATTATTGCCTCTGTGCGAGTACTACCGTCTTTCCCCGATAATAAGACACTGTCTTATTTTTTTTTTTCCCTCAAAAAAGACCATAGGTCTTATTTTCGGGGGAGGGCTTATTTTATTCCCCACTGCGCCTTTAAAACATTCCACACTGCGCCTTTATGAAATGCCCCCCAAATGATCCATAATTTATGGTACTGTGCCAGTATTTTACATGCCCCCACCTGTTTAACTTGATGTCCGTTGATGGCGCTGTGTGGTGAGCAGCAGCCAGCCAGTTCAGCCGCGTGATGTGCGCGGCGTGACGTCACGCCGCGCCTACCGCAATGCATCCCTGGGAACGGGAGCTGCGGTGCTGCTGGTGAGTAAGAGGAGGTGAGCGGAGGGCAGCGGGGGTCAGCGGGAGTCAGCGGGGGCTGAGCGGAGACTGCACATATGGTGCACATACAATAACATTGGGAAAATGGTAGGGCTTAATTTCGGGGGAGGGCTTATTTTGGACCAGCGTCCAAAATCTGGGGTAGGGCTTATTATCGGGGTAGGTCTAATTATCGGGGAAAGACGGTAGGGTGTGGGATGCGGTCATTTGGTCTACAGCATGATGGTAGACAGTCATTAGGTCGATATGGTTCTAGGTCGAAAAGCCCTTAGTTCGACAGGTCATTAGGTCGACAGGTCACTGTTTTTTGAGCCAGCATGTGCCAACAGGCGGTATTTCATGCCCTACCATCCACTAGGATGTGGTGGGAGAATAAAATAGTGTGCCGAGTGCAGCGAGGCACCCTGCCAGAAGCATGGCGAAGGGATGCGGTGCACTTTAAACTGTGTCCATGTCTACTGTGTTGACATTCAGGTAAAAAAACAGAGAAAAAACCCATGTCAACCTAGACATTGTCAAACTAATGACCTGTCGACCTTTTCCCATATCGACCTGATGGTGTTGACCATCATGCTGTAGACCAAATTATCTCAACCCCTATGGCGCTATCACTGATTACAGAATTATCAGGGTTTACGGAGGAAAGAGGGATCTCAGGCAGCGCTTTTGGTCCTGTTTGTTTAAACAGATGTGTGACCGATGTATAAATTGACATCAAACCGTATGTAAAAGACGTGAATACTTTACAAGTCCTAAACTTTTGTTGAATGAAATAAAAGCTTGCTACAAACTAAAGGCGCATACATTCTAGACGATATCGATGATCATTGGGTACACACATCGGCTAATGGGACCCAGATTTACACCTAGACTTTTATACAGTGAAATAAAATACTGAAACCAAGTCTAGCGAAAATACATTCTACAATTCTCCATAAGACCAAACTACGATCTAACGTTCTATTCTGCACATTGTACGGTGAATTCTATTATTCTGTAACAGACACTAAGGAGTAAACGTCTTGTTCTATATTTAGCCCAATAAAAGCCCAGAGATCTCTCCTAGAAGCCGATAACGTTTTCTAAGACAATACCGGCATTCTGCTCTTCCATTGTCTGTCTGTATCTTCCCTCTTTTGAAGGGAGGCTGGGGGACATTTCAATTCAATGGTTTATATAAAGTTAATTATGCTGTGTTACAGATGAGCCGCGTTTAGTAACTGATGCAGGGTATTGTAGAACAGACGATCTCTTGGCGCAGTTAAGTGGTGCGGTGATTGGCAGCTGGGTATCTAGTACGTGACTAATTGTGCTTTCTTTATGTGAGATGATACAGTACACAGCACTTTGTTTCTGGTACGCATTGTATACAGCAACTATTTTACCTTTGTTACGGTGTCAACTAGTAGCCTAGCATTGCCTAGTCCTATTTAGTGTGCCGATGCTGCTGGGGGGCACAGCACCCCATGTCAGTGGCAGCCAGAGGACCCTCCTTCCAGCAATTGGGAAGAACTTGGCTTTTGTGTTGTGGGACAGTGGTATGTGGTCATTAAGTCGACAATGTCTAAAGTTTATCGTCAACTTCTTTCCAGTGTCGAAAAACACTGCTCACTCGTATGGGTCATTAGGTGGACCTCGGTCAACGCATGAAGAAGATTGACATTTGTTTTGTTTTTTTTAACCGGTTTCTTCATGATCCAAGTGGGCATAGCATTAAATTATAATAGTGCACAGAGGCACCTTGTCTGCTGTGTTTATGAATATGCTGCCCATGTCGACATGTACATTTCAAAATGAGAACCTTGTGTTGATCTTTTTCTATGCCGACCATTTTCATGTTGATATTTTGCTTGTATCTGCCCTTTGTTCACGTTGACCTAACCCACATTGACTTTTTTTTTTGCCGACATATTAGATATTGACCTAATGACCTATACAATGACTGGGTTGACACAAGGGAAAGTTTAACGTGAGTTTTGCACTTTTTTTGGTGTCAATGTCATCACCTGAGCACAGGGACCGTTTGTTACCGCATTACCACGCTTTCCCGGCTATTTTGCTGCTGCTGTGGGGGAGGCAGGCTCTCCTCCCTGCTCCCGGAAGAGGATTTTCAGTGCAGGGAGGAGGAGGTCACAGGTTCGGGCTGTGCTGCCCGGACACAGGTGGGGGGGAGGCGCGAGGCGGCGGGGGTCCGTCAGGGCGGCGTGGGTGCGTTAAGAAGCCGTGCGGGTTTTGCTGCATATCAAAATGTGGTTAAAACCAAGATTACAGAGTTTTTACCGCACATTTAGATTAGGGAATCCCGCCCCTAGTGTCCACGTGGAGAATAAAGTATAAAAAAATTCCAAATAATGACTTTTTGGTACTCTTTACCTAGAACGGCGCCCGCGATCAGAATCGCGGGCGTCGGGGGTAAAAAATCGCGGGCATCGCGGGTAAATCGCGGGTACACCAAAATCGGGTACCCGCGATTACCGCGATTTTCCCATAGGGAACAATGTTAATAAGCCTGATTGACCGCGATTTTACTGTAAAATGCCTCAATGCCCGCGATTTTCCCATAGGAATCAATGTTAAATGGGCTACAGAGCCCAAATAGCCCCAATTAACCCTTAAATGTCCCCCCAATTTTTGTACGCCACCCCACGATCCACGCCAACCCGAAGCGTGGCGAGCGCAGCGGTACGCGTCCTCCGACCTTTTCATGCCCTACTATCCACGTCGGCGTGGAGTTGAGAATAGAATAGTGTGGCGAGCGCAGCGAGCCACCGAGCCCGAAGCGTGGCGAGGGGACGCGGATACCTTCACAGGTAAACGCGTCCCTTCGCGGGCTTCACAGGTGTCCGCGTCGCCACGGACACCTGTGAAGTCCGCGAGGGGACGCGTATAACTGTGAAGGTATCCGCGTCCCCTCGCGGGGCTCGCTGCGCTCGCCACGCTTCGGGCTCAGTGGCTCGCTGCGCTCGCCACACTATTCTATTCTCAACTCCACGCCGACGTGGATAGTAGGGCATGAAAAGGTCGGAGGACGCGTACCGCCGCCCCTCGCGGGCTCGCTGCGCTCGCCACGCTTCGGGTTGGCGTGGATCGTGGGGTGGCGTACAAAAATTTGGGGGACATTTAAGGGTTAATTGGGGCTATTTGGGCTCTGTAGCCCATTTAACATTGATTCCTATGGGAAAATCGCAGGCATTGAGGCATTGAATGCAAAATCGCGGTCAATTAGGCTTTTTAACATTGTTCCCTATGGGAAAATCGCGGTGATCGCGGGCACCGCGTCGCGGCCGTTTATGTGCTGCCCGCGATGTCGCGATCACCGCGATGGGCGCCGTTCTAGGTAAAGAGTACCGACTTTTTTTTAAAAAAAACAAGCGTTCCATTGCTCTTTGAGAGTAAAATCCTGCTGTAAACGCTAAGTCCTTGTCCCATTAAACTCTGACTGCTCTGGTTGGGGGAGGTGGAGGAGATAAATTCTGCAACATTTATATTGTCTGCAAAGATGCTGCGCTAAGCAAAGTCCTCAAATTGTTCTATTAAACTTGGACGAGGCGCTGTGAATATAACTGGGACCCTTCAGCATTGGAAGTGAAACGCCGTCAGCTTTTCCGGACTACATGTGAAAAATCCCCCCATAAACCAGAATTTAGTTTTCTGTCCCCATCCTGAATGCAACATTCGCCCCTGAAACAGACCAGAAAACTCCTTTTGTTTATAGACTGGAAGGAGAGAAGACAGCAGATTTACCTCGTGCAACGCTCCCATCCGCTGCAGTAATGCTGCCGTAATGGTCTGGTGTAATACCGGAGCCTGATACTGGTACAATTATACGTTTGCTTCACTGATGTATTCCGTGTTCCCGTCAGCATAGAATGAAAGCAATGATGTGATGGGTGATTTATGTGGAGCGGGTTCTTCACGTTGGAACAAATATTCATTTTATACATTTAAAGTTCCCTCTGCATCATTTGTGGTGGGGTAAAACAGTGATTCTCATCCTCGGTCCTCAAGGACCCCTAACAGTTCACGTTTTCCAAGTCTCCACACAGAATCGCAAGTGAAATAATTTGCTCCACCTGTGGATCTTTTAAAATGTGTCAGTGATAAATGGGTGCACCTGTGAGGACTGAGGTTGAGAACCACTGGGATAAATGATCGTACTCTGATGTGAAGATTTTTTTTTTAGTTATCTGGATCATAGATCAAGATGGACAAAAGTTCAACACAAGATAAAGGTTGACATGGAGATGGTCGACAAATGAAAATGTTGACATGACTATAACAATTTTGTTTCCTTTTTTTGGACTTTTTTCATGCGATCCATGTGGAATACTATTGGGAATGATACAGCGTGCTGAGCGGAGCACTACACTAATTGGGGATCCATGTTGACAGGTGTCAACAAAAACTTGGCAAACTCACGTCGACCTTCGCAGTCAGCGACTTTGACGACCACTCCTTAGTAATTATACTCTGTGACTTTCCCTGCACGCACACACATTAATCTTCAGAAACCAGTTCGCCTACCATTATGTTTTGGAATGGTGGGATAAAAAAAACACTAAGCGCACATGCAGACTCCAAACAGATGCCTCTGGTTTAATTTGTACTTTAACCCCTAGTTAGGGAGGGGGGCATTGGGAGCACCATAGATACTTGTTTAATTCTAGCAATATAACAAAAAATCTGACCCCCTTTATGGAATAAATCAGCTGCAATTTATATCCCACCCAATTCCCAGTCCAATGATAGGTTGCCTTGTCCTGGAGCTCCGCCCCCTAGGTGACTGAGAACCCAGACCAACAGGTGCATTGTAAAGGCTCTATTTAATGCAGAATGTTTTTTTCTGAATGCCCAATCCAGGCCGATAACAGACCTGAGCGATCGTTTTGCACATTCACAATTCATGAAGCGAGAGAACCGTATTCTACTAAACATCTTCTATATGTCGTTTTTGAATATTTTATAAGATCCACTTTGCTAAACATTTGCTTAGCTCGGAGTCTTCTGTTTGATGTCAGTGCTTGCTGGCGGAATGCTCCCAGCCTTGCATTTTGCAAGGTCTGGCTAGATAAATCAGATTTCCAAGTTTATACCTTTTAATCCCCTTAAAGCGTGGTGCCTCCTTAGCTCCAGGATTAATGTGTCCACCACAGATAATCCGTTCTCATTGCCTTGGTGTGACAATCCGATTAGCCACCTTCTGCCCCCACAATGCTCCAAGTGTAGAGATGTGGGGGTGGGTGGAAGGTCCGTGGATCACCACTAAATCGGAATCACAAGTGACTTGGTATATTAGGTTTGCTCAGAGCAATCGCAACTAATTATGGAAATGTTTTGGTGCTTATGAAAATGTAATAAATTAGCATATTAGTGCCGCGGCATCAGTATTCACAGTATATGTACAGAGGCTTAGAAGACCCAAGAACTGGAAGCTAATTACGCTGAAGGATAGATGTATAAAGAATGGTGGAGTCTAGGACCCCGATACTTGGACTAGCACTGTTCTCTCCTGTCCAGTCATGTCTCTCCTGCAGAACCCCCAAAGTGTTCAGTAACTTATCTGCAACTGTGTCTGGCATTCCAATCCTGGGGGTTCCTGCTCTTCTTTATCGTGGGTGCCACCATCTTGGACTGTATCTTTTGCTACTACTAGTGGCCTGCATGAGAAATATCATTATTAGGCCTCCCAGCTTCACGCACACCTTAAGCATATACAGCTAGATTATGAGAAGCTATTTTGAACTGCAACCTAGAAACTTTCCTACAGTGAGAACCAAGATTGTGTACATCAGTTGTCTACTCTCTGGTTGCATGCAGTATGCGGATGGGATGCCAGCGGTCACATAATCCGTGCATAGAAACCTGACAGGGACTATGTAAGTACACTTACACCTCATCACAACCCTCCCAATCGTATGCCTACCCCCCCCCCCCCCTCGGTGCCGTTCACTCTCCCCACAACCCTCCCTACTGGATGCCTAACCCTCCCCCCCCCCCCCCCCCCCTCAGTGCCTTACCCTATCCCCACAACCCTCCCTACCAGTGTCTTACCCTCTCCCCACAACCCTCCCTACTGGATGCCTAACCCTCCCCCCCCCCCTCAGTGCCTTACCCTATCCCCACAACCCTCCCTATCAGTGTCTTACCCTCTCCCCACAACCCTCCCTACTGGATTCCTAACCCTTAGCCTTACCCTAACCCTCCCCCCTTAGGTACCTATAGTAACCCTCTAACGCCTACCCCTATACGTGCTTACTGATACTCCGATTGCCCCAGCTCTTCAACTGTAGGTGTAAAAGGCTTACCAACACAAGATGGGTAGATGTATCAATCCTTTGAGTGAGATAAAGTGGAGTAGTTACCCACAGCAACCAATGCCAAAGCTAACATTTGCATATTTTCGCTCTAGCGAATCCAGGAGAAATCGCAGGCGTGCATTTTTTCTTTCCACCTCTGAATTCGGCCATACATCAGTGGTACACACTGGGGTCAAGGCTGGCAGCAGATAAAAACTAGTAATGATAAATTGGTCAGGGTCAAGACAGGAGCAAACAAAAAAATATTCAAAACAATCAGCAGCAAGAACTAATAGACAGGATCATAATTTCCGCTACACCCAAAGCAGGGACTGTCAATGGTGCCAGTGTAACTTAATTGCACCTTTTGAAACCCACAACAGCCAGCTCCAAGACAGAGAAGTGGCCAATGGGGGAAAGGATGCTGTTGGTGTTTTTAAGACATGCAGCGCTAAAGTTGGAAGAGCTTTGATGTCAGCAGCCAAAGTGCTAAATCTGTTTCCAGACGCCTGTTACAAATGACGCCATGACCACTGCCACCTCTAGTGCCGCCTTACTTGCTACACATGGTGGATGCTGCCATTGTTTATCACTCAACCAATAATTATTTTTTTTTTAAAATGCTTATTTTGATAAGTAGCGCTTAGGTTCATGATGCTGCTGCGTCCTGAGATCCAGAGTCCATGAGTAAATCATTGACTTACAACATGGGTCCTCAAACTGCGGCCCTCAAGATGTTGTGAAACTACAAATCCCAGCATGCCTTGCCACACTTGCTACAAGGCAGTGTTAAAACTGTGGCAAGGCATGCTGGGATTTGTAGTTTCACAACATCTGGAGGGCCGCAGTTTGAGGACCCATGACTTACAATATAGGTTTAGGACATGTCATGGCAGTGGTCAGTGGGTACAATGTAAAATGTCTTCATTAAGGACTAAGAAAAACAGATTCATCACTCGATTTTGAATGGTCGTCAATAAATGACCTGGATCCGGCCACCTGAGCTCAGAACAAGCGTCATAAAATGAGATTCTAGAAACCTTTTCTTTTAACCTGAATTGTACGAGAATATTAGTCCAATGATCGATTCATGTTGGATTTTTTTGTTTCTTCTTTTTATTCCCGCTCACGGACGGTTGTATTTTCCCCAAGCTTCCAGTTCTAAGATATGCGCAATGTACTATACCATAAGAGACTTTTACAACCAGAGCAGATATTCTCCAGCGTCTGATTTCCAGCACAAAGGTCGAATCAGCTCCATAACAACGTGTTTGTTCCGTTACGCTGTAGTGTGACCGTAATATTGGACTATGTCATGGAACTATATATAAATCAACCCAGTTACCTCTTATAAAATGCTTCTATTATTACTGGGGAAAAGTTCTCAAAGTATTATAGAGCGATGAATCAAACTTGTTTTATTAAATGTTCCAAAGTTGTTTACTGTAGAAACAAACTGTAACTTATTTTCCTTACAATAAAGGTTATCCATGATAGGTCAGCAGGGTCGATCTGACACCATATTGTGACATGTATTGGGTCAACAGGGCTAAAGGTCATAAGGTTCAAAAGGTTGTCCTGACAATGGTTGACCCAATGACTGTCCACCTAGACACAGCAGAACTTCTAATTTAATGCTGGTGCTTTTAAATGTCAGTCCAGGGGTTCCCAGATTTTGGTGAAGGCTCCACGTTGTGTGAGTAGAGCTTCAGCATGACCACACATGAGCTTTATAAACACAGCCAGAAAGTTTAGAGCTCACAGAAACGTAACTCTGCACCGATTTCCAGCGTATACAGAATGAGGCATCTGGCACGTGAATAGCGATACTAGGAGGAGTCACATATATACATATCTCTGATTGTGAGTAGGTTACTTCTGTGCTGGATCTCGCTTTTGTGGGAATTGGGTGTTACAGGGTGGAAACTGGGCATTGTGTCGTGCATAAGGGGAAAGGGAACCTGTAACCGTTGGACCTCTTGCATTTGGTGAAAATGCCGATTACTTATCACAATGGTTGTGGCTGTAAATGGAGGAAAAGGTTGGCGGAGCGACTTCCCCGCTGAAGCTGCACATCAGCCTTATGGAACCGTACATTTGCATAAACAGAATTGTGCAATATAGCTGCTTTGCTACTGATTCGGCATTATAAAAATGATTAAGGTCCACTCTGACCACCGACCCAATGGCAAAGGCAGGATGTCTAGAGGGGGGTTTCTAAACGCCATCCACAATCTCCCATTCTGTGGAACATTGGAGCAAGTGCGGGAGCCTGGGGGAGCGGTAGAAGAACCTAGTAACGACCCTGGACATTAATGTACACAATGGTCTTATTATACGCTAGATGCGCACCACGGACAGTGTAATGGTTAGCATTACTGCCTCACAGCACTGAGGTTATCGGTTCGATCCCCAACATGGCTCTAACTGTGCAGAGTTTGTATATTCTCCCTGTGCTTACATGGGTTTACTCCGGGTACTCCGGTTTCCGCCCACAATCCCAAAATATACTGGTAGGTTAATTGGCTTCCAACAAAAATTAACCCTAGAATGTTTGTGTGTGCATGTAGGGAATATAGATTGTAAGCTCCACTGGGGCAGGAACTGATGTGAATGTTCAAATATTCTCTCTGTAAAGTGCTGCGGAATATGTATGCGCTATATAAGAAACTGTTAATAAATAAAATAAATAGTACTAATATCTAACACTATTGATGGTCTATAGTATAGGCTGTATCACACATTTACATAATATAAATAAGTGGTCAGGAAAAGGTTACACATACCATAATAAATAGGCAAACATAATAGAACCAGTGTTGCACTTCCTAAGCTCACATTCTCCCACCTCAAGGTAAGGCACCTGTCTCTTCTTCCTGGAAGCTGCTCTCTGGTCCAGTGCACTGATTAAGGACTCCGATCCTCACACCTGTTAGAAGAAGTTGCTACCACTGAGTGTGTGCAGCAGTGTTATATTTTAACTTGGATGAGACGTTTGAAATGATGTATAATACTTATTCACAAACCTAGAAAGAATATATTCACACTGTAATTATGTAATTATGTTACAGCTGGTGGTGTAACTGCAGTTTGAATCTACATTACTGCGTGATATCACTAAGATACATCAATGACCGAACATTTTTTTATTTGTTTTACACACACACACACCCCCCTCCCCCCCCCTATTTGTGTTAAAATTCAAAACAGAACATGAACCATACAGTGAGAGACATACAGTCATCCACCAATCAGCATGCTACCAGCTATGCACTGCCTGGATGCAGGCTGGGAGGCAGGTAGGGAATGGTGAACTCCGATTGGTGGAGAGGTCCAGCCATTCACCAATCAGCAAGCTGACAGCTATTTGCTGTTTGGCTGGAAGGCGGGTAGAGATGCTTTCTGTCCACTCTAATTGTGAGACCACCATCGGCCTCTGCTCGGAGGCCTCTGGCATTGTGGGTCACTGCCCTATGTGCCTATAAGTCAAGATGGCCCTGCCGCTGGCATGGAATTAATTAGGTCTCCAATTCAGTAAATTATTTAATTAATTGTTGTACATCTTTTATAGTGATACTAGTTAAAAGCCCTTCCAAATTATGGCGTAGTCCCCATCTGCTCCCACCTCCAATCTCTGTCTTCACAGCTCCCTCTCACCATATTCAGCAAGTTTCAAATAGATCATTTTGGTTTCATTAGAGCAGCCTCTACTGCCAGCTGGTCACTGGCAGTACTACACCTCGTAGAGGTGAGGAGGTTTTAGACTTATATTTTGTGATATAACAAACAAATGGGACTGAATTTTCCAGTGAAGTTATTGTTGAGTTTAATATGCCATTAAAGCAACAATCACAATTGGCCATAACGCAGATGTACAATTTTTGTGGGTTTTTTGGGGATATAAAGATAAGAAATTCTGTGAATATTAAAATGTGATGTAAATATATCAATTGCAGCTTTTTTCAATTTATGTTTCATATCTAATATATTTTGATTCACAATTGAGTCCCATAAGTTTGTAATATCCGGTACACGCAGCAGCAGTGATGTCATTGCTGGGACGTGGCTGTACGGAAGATACAGAGATAAACATCGGAATATTTCAGCAATGATTATTCATAAACTGTAGGGCTAATAAAGCTGCTTATCAGTGTGCCATCAGATATATTAATATATTGCGGTTACAGAACAAACGGGCCTATGATCCTGTATCATGCTCTGCATTTATTAAAAACCCAATAATTCATAATTCGTCTGCTTTGTGTCCACAGCAGACTGATTCTATCTCAGTATAACACACACAAGGCTGGTGACGTGTTGGGACACACAACAGGCAATAGACACAATCCAGTGTTCAGTGTGGCAGCGATTGGGCTCAACAACATCAGCAAAGACAGACTAGTTGAAAATTGTTGATAAGGATTGGCCAGTCTGCGATTGTAACATGCTGTGTTTTATGGATGATCGACTATTGGCAATCGGCACATCTGACTGGACTTCGGGAATCCGCTTGATTGTTGTATGGGTGCCAAATTTACGCTGCAGGGGGCAGATGTAAAATGTACAGGGTTTGGTGTGGGAGGGATGAGTCTTAGCTCAACGCTATGCTATGTGCATTACATGCAGATACACCCAGTAGTACCATGCTGCACTGCAAGGGGGCAGATGTAACATGTGCAGATAGATACTGTAGGTATAGAAGGGGTGTGTCCTAGCTCTGAGCTACATTGCAGTGTGAGTTGCCCAGCATGTGTGGGCTACATGCAGAAGCAGTCAGTAACTGAGCACCTGGGTAACACCATGCTGCACTGCAGGCGGCAGATGTAATCGAGGTATGAGAGGTGCATGTGCAAACTTTCAAACTCTGCTTTTTGATTGTTGTGTTTTTCTTGGGATATTTTTAGTCTATTTTGCTACCAATTAAATTGACAACCCCCAGAAAGAAGCACATGCAGCCTGTTCTCCGTGTGAGTCTATGGCTTACAGACAAGGATTCCGCACTGGGAATGTGCTGGGTGTAATGCAGGTAGGAGCTTGCTGCATTGTCTGATAGGTAATGCTAATCAGTGTCTAATAAAATGTTGCTTTTCTGCACATTTATGTCCTGCGCCGCTATTGCTTATTAGCTGTTCTATGCCTGGCTGAGCGCAGTGTGCCGTGAATCCTCCAAATGATCCTGCAGAACAGCAATACCTGGAGCTCAGCAATACACATCGCCCACCTCCGGTTCAGGCAATCTCCAGACCCTATTATTCACTGCTGAGGCCGAGAGCAAGGGAAAAACATCAAATAAAAATAGCACAAAAATATAAACTAAAAAGGCCCAGGAGGAGGAATTCTGACATTAGGATTTCTGCATGTAGAACGGCTGCGTTTTAATGACTAATAAAATTATATTTCTAGGCGTCAGAGTAGAGAAAACGTAATTCTGCCTTAGTCCGGAACAGGCCGCCTGTCACTCACAGACAGAGGAACGTTAATGCTGGGGGGATTTATTAATAAACCCGTATAAGGCCAATAGCACAGAAATGGGATATTTTAAAATAGAATCAAGGTCAATGGGTGCAGATATTATTCTCTGCAGACGGCAGCGCAGGATCTCATCACCGCATGGAGCAGCTCATGTGCTACTGTGGTAATCATTCACCTTGTTGTGTCCATTTTTATGTAGATTAAGATATTACAAAAAATAACGATTACAAAAACGAAATGTTTTTGGACGGATGTACTGGACTCTGTGTTCCGGTCCATGGTGGCTGTGATGGGCCTACGCACATAGTCAAAGTGGTTGAAGCTCATGCCCCAAAATGGGATGGGCCCCGTTTCATCTAGGGTCATCTTTCATTTAGGGTCTGGAAATATAATCCCGGAACCCGCCCGCAGCACTGACATCCCACCCGCAGCGCTGACAGGCATTCCAGCTTCCACTGCATCGCTGAAGTGCTGGCAGCCCAGCTCCTGCGAGTATGTAAGTATATATGTGGTGGGTGGCATCAGAAACTTTTGGCGGGGGGGCGCAATATTTCAAGTTACGCCACTGAGACTGTTATTCATCTAATATCTCCTCTTCCCAATCCCCATAGTACAGCACTGAAGGATTGTGTTTGGCTATAGCTGTGCTCGATGGCATGGACACGCCCCTCCAGAACCTTGTTCCTATACCTGTTTCCCACCATGGGCAGATCCTGGAGGGGGGGAGGGGTTATTGGGGCAATCGGTTGCTCCCTAGCATTGTGTGGCTGTGATAGCTGTCCCCTGCTTTCTACCATGTATCGATGTCCCCACAGTACAGCAGAAAAGTGAAGGGCTGTGTTGCATAAAGCAAAGTTACTTTCCGAAGTTGCGCTGTTTTGGCATATCAGCTGCGGTGTTGGAGCATGGAAAGTGGGACGTGTCAGTGGGATTTCATGATGAAGGGATGATAAAGTGATCCTAAATGGGGAGATGGCCTGAAAGCAGAACATAAAGTAGCATTGTCTTTATTAAACGTAGCTGCCATCCTAATATAAAGCCATATAATTACAGGCTGGCAATCGCTTGCATTCATTCCTGTGTCTATCAGGCGAACAATCATATCCCCACAAATCCATGTCAGAATTGTAACTCAAAGTGACGCGCAGGCGGCGATGCTACATAGACAAAGGGACGCGGTTTGTGCAGCTGCAAGACACATTCTGGCACGTCGTTCATTTAACACCTTCACATCTGCACAGCGCCCTGGTTAATACCGTGAACGGGAAATTATCCCATTTTATTGTGAAGACTTCACAGGGTGGCACCAAAGTGAGTTACTGATCCGCGAGTCTCCTTATGTTCTGATTGCATATATTCAAAAGTGTCAAGGTGTATTTTATATAGAGATACAAACTGCTCTAAACACTGGAGAGTGTATATAGGAGAGCTGTGTCCAGACTCACAAGTGGCTGTGCTCTGGGTAGTGACTGTGTATAGGAGCACACTGCTGCACTCTGCTGTAAATTGTACTTTGGTGCTCTTAACGTTAGTGCACTTTTGTCACATGCACCTATAAGCCATGTGATCCACGCAGTTTGAACCGAGCTGCAAGTTAAAAAACTAAAACTATATATACAGGTACACCACCGATTTTCCGGTATGATTGGTTCCAATGCCATGCCGGAATATCAATTTTGCCTGATTACAGAAGGATTTCTAGTTTTTACTAATTTTGCACCTACAGCATAATATTAATGAATAAATAAGCACAGTAGTGTATAAAAAACTGTTTATTACAGTGTACTAAGTGCTGTATAAGCAAAACAGGTATCAGGTATATTTTGAACAACCATTAACAGTAAGTGCAGTATGAATGAATGTCTTGCTGTGACCTTGGACGCCATATCAGCCCCACTGCTGCCTGCTGTGTCACCTGCGGGATCCTTGGAAGCTGTACCCAGTGGCACTTGCTCATGCTGTGTTCCACCAATGTGCGGTACTTGCTTTGACCTCAGACAACATGATGCTTCCTGTGTCACCTGCAGTGTCAGCAGAAGCTGTACTCACTGACACTTGTGCCTATTGCGTGTTACGCCCATTCGCAGAAAGTGTTCCGGATTAAAAGAGTTCATCAAACTCTTTTAATCCAGACAATTTACAATTTTGCTTTATCCGGATTAAAGGAGGTCCCTAAACTCCTTTAATCCGACAAATCAAAATTGTCCGGATAAAAAGAGGTTCCGGACCAACGGTTGCCGGAAAATCGGTGGTGTACCTGTATACACAGTAGTTTGTACTGTTTGGTGCACCTTGTTTACTTGCCTCTATAAGGTGGGTGGGAGGCAATGTTTCATAGATGTGCTATAAAATGCTGTGTGTTTGTGCCACTGCTCTGTTGCTAACCAGCCAGCTCACTGCAGCCTTATACTGGTGAAAACAATATTGTAAGCTGGTAGGTGCCCAATATTGACAGGAGATTACTGGATTTTAATGTTTAATGTTTCAATTGAGGTTAATAAAACTTAATAATATTGAGGCACATCCAAAGGAAAGTTTAGATACTGTGAGCATCCAAGTTTGACGTCCATGCGAGATGCTGTTGAACGCTGTTTTTTAAAGCTATAATATTTGGCATTGTAGCAGACTCTACATAATAATACAGCCACAAACACAATAGCTGTACCTATGTACGCATTTGGATGTTGAGAACAAGATGAGGGGTGACCTATGTGACACAGCATATTTGTATATAATGACCTCATTATTAGATCCTCCATAATCCTCTATATATGTATGACCACCATCATCGTCAGGACCGTCTTAACATTATTGAGGGCCCCTGGGCAAACTAATTGACTGCAGGTGGGCTAGGAGGCGGCTCTAGCAGCTCCCCGTGTCACTCTACCCGGGGGGTTCTCCTGGGTGGCTCTTGTTAAAGCTGATATTAATGTAACCAGAAGGACAATAAGTGAAATGCGCAGTTGCATACTCTTTCCGTAACTTGCGTACACTTTATCCTTGCTACGTGCAAACAAAGCGTAGCGCATCTTTTCCGTGTAATGTACACGCTGGATCGACACCAGTTATTGAATATCCCTTCGCAGTACTTAGTACCTAAACTGCGAATACCTTTTATGGACAATGTCTGTAATATACCTTATCGCTAGATGCGAATAATAGACGAGACAAAGATATAACAAAGTGAGGAGATAGATTCTCCAAATAGTGTATTTAGTCCCTAGCGGACGACAGGGGGTTACAGAAAGAAGAAATACAGGATAACACATGATACAATTATCTTAACAATACTAAATACAAGTCAAATACTACTAGGGGAAAGAAAACAGGTACAGAATACAATCAGCCAATAAACAATATAAGTAAGCACAAGGAATGCAACCGTTTACCGTCTCATCAGACATGCGCAGCGCAGTCCGGTCGGAGCTCGCTATGTTCAAATAGAACTTTAGCCCGGTCAATGGTGAAGGGAAAGATGCAGTGCCGAAGTGACCGAGCCAGCACAGGGATAGCTATTTTATAGGGTCCAAGAAGGGGGGTCAAAGGCCGTTGCAATTGGTCAAGGGTTCAAATGTCCAGTCCTCAGTGATTGGAGCAAAGTATTACACTTGATTTGGATTGGTGCAGGGGGAGTGTACTTCGGTGTCCTTTGTGTGTTGGCATCATCGTCGGGGTCGTAAAAAGCAACAAGACCCGGTTATAACTTGATTCTTTTGTCTCACACAGTTTTAACAGAAATAGTACAGGGAATATGGATTTTGTCCGTAATTATCAGGACCATATGATTTGCAGTTTTCGCTATGACCGGAGTGCTGCGCATGAGAAACGGAACATAACGATACTAAACATTATACAGACATAATTGTGTATTGCTGATTAACCTATGTGTGGTGCACTAAACCTTTAATAAAACTATATTTTATTTGGTGTAAGTTTGGTATTATGAATTTATGTTTATTAGTATGGCTGTGCTTATGGTCCACTTTGCTACACAGACTCGGGTATAATACTTTATTTGCGCAACTCTGCGAACCAAGATGGCGGCCATACTATCCTAAAATGGCATGTGTGCAACTCGACTTTGACAGTAAATACAAAACTGTCAGAGTACAAAATATTTCCTAAAAACACACCAGAAATTCATAATCATAACAAAACAATTTGGGATCTTTGAATTTTACATAAAAGGGGAGTAAACCATCTGCGCTAGGCCAATCCAGGATTATGGATAAACGAGGGGCCACATTTATCGAACAATCTACTCAGGGTGACGAAGGATAATATACAATTTTTGGGATAAAAATAAAAACAAGGGAGGTTACAATATATACAATTTTTCAGATATGGTATCTTTTACTGGGTGATGGTTTCAATTCTAGGGTCATATACCAAACCCTGGTCTTCCTCTGCATCCCTCGTTCTTACACTCATGATTTCAGTACTTTTGGTCTTTCCCCGGGTCACCATTTTAACACATTTAAACAATAACACAAAGATTATGATGGCACCACCGATGCAAAGGAGTAGTTTTCCGATATTAGCTATGATTCCTCTCGCCCATTCTCCTAGCCCGGAGAACCAATGCATTGGGTTCAACCAGGAGGTCCATTCGCTGACCTTATCACCTACTTCTGCCAGGCTGATATTGTGTTCCCTTCTAAATTCCCATTTAAGCTGAAAAATCTCATCCATCCGATGATCGATGATTTCTTCTTTGTCTTCAGTATTGTTGGTAATGTAAGTACAACACTTTACCCCAAACTGTGTAGAGAGGGTGACACAATATCCTCCTGTCATGGCTGTCAGATAGTTCAACACCATCCGATGTTGAACTAGATCTCTTTTATAAGCTTGTAACTCCCTCCCAGTGTATCTAAAGGTGTCATCATAAATCTCAGTAATATTGTCTACCAAGCTTGCTAATGCTTGAATATACTTAAAATTAATGACTCCCCTATCGGTATGGGTAATGTCTAACGCAATGAGGAGTTGGATACCGAATGATTCGTGTATCAATTCAGAGGCTAGGGGTTCCTTCTTGATTGTTAAATCCCTTTTGTGGATTTGGTCATAATGGGTATGAGTGTAAGGAGGAGGTATACCTTTGTGTATGCTTACCATTTCATCATGTGTAAGGGTCATTACTTTGGGTAACACTCTACCTAAATAACAAATTCCAATGTAGTTCATGGAGAGCCATTTGTACGCCATTCTACCACAAATATAATAAACATCGTCAGGAGAAAATAAGGGACAGAATATTTCATGATTTTATCACACACTATCCATAAGAACATTCCCGTCCCCTGCTCCCTGACCTGTTCTTCACAGGTTCCTGTTTGTATGGTCATATTACAATAACCGGCGGATACTCTGCCAGCCATCATTTTATTTTTCTTTACAGTGTAAACATTTATAGTGTCTTCCACTGGTGCGGATCTTTTATAACAATTCCTTATCAATAGGCTCTCCATCTGGACGCTGGGAGTAAGTTATCATCTGGGTGTACCATGTCACTTCCCAAGTATGAATCTGTCTGGAACTAGAGAAGTTCATACACACCAGGGACTTATCCACCTGGTATGGATGTAATCTAAGACTAGGGGACCTGGTATACAGGTATTTCTTATCCAGTGGCCTCCCCTTATTTAAGACGCTTATCTTAGGTATATTTAAAGGATATGGGACTAGGCCTACACTACTCCTTTTATGTAATACTTGTGAACACACCCAGCATTCTGTTTGGTTTAAGACCTTACCCACTAATGAGTGGTAATCACTCAAGGTATGTCGGCTCGTAGTTGCCTTACCCATCGACTGACATCGCTGGATGCATTCTTCTTCCATCTTTGGTTGAAAATATCTACAAACACAGTATTCACCAGACAATAACTCATCACATTGCCCTTGAACTACGTTCCCCTCATACCTCTTACCATCTCCTGTTATGGGTAAAGTATCAGGCTTACTTAGGGATTCTACTTCACCCTGATCTGGGTTGATTAGTACACTGTCAGAACTCCGCTCCGATCGCTCTAGGGTGTGGCAGCCACCGAGTATCTTTGGGTGAAGAAGGGGAAATAAAAGGAAAACAAGGGAATAGAAATAGAACCATGAACCTGTTGCTTGTAGTCCTTCCGTCCTCTTTACCAGGGGTCTTTTACTGCTCTGTCCTTTAACTTTGCTCGTACAGGTTGCTTGACCTTGGCTGCCTTTCAATCCTCCAGGAACAATGCCTCTAGCGATATTTCCTCTCTTTCGCTCTCTACACAAGGGGATTCCGGGTTACTGGCTTTCTTGCAGTGGGACGAATGTATCCAAGTCTCTCTCTCTGCGACTTTAATTGAGGTAGTGCTGGTCAACAAAACTTGGTACGGTCCTTCCCAACGGTCTATCAAACAACCTGAGCGTAAAAAATTTCGGATCATAACAAAGGGGGTTATTCTAGTTCACACAAAAGAAGGGGGGTGTTAATCGCACAGGTTATTGATATCTGATTTTTATATGGCCCCTTGTATTAGGTAATTTTTTATAGAACATGTACCATTTTGTCAAAAGGGTGTGCTACCACTGGACATTAATTAAAGGGGGGTCCCACGTTGTGAGGATTTGATTATCCTTTTTATTTCATTGTCCTTGTATGTTTATGTGTATATGTATTGTGTCTTTTATTTCGCTTAATTTTACTAAGTATCAATTAAAAGTTACATTTTATTCATCCTTTCTTTGGTGCACCACACAGAGACATTCTCCTGTTGCTTTTTGTCTCTTCAAAAAACCACAATGTTCTGCTTTTATTCTAGTTCACTCTTTCTGACAAATTCCTTCTTAGATGGACAAAACCATGTGCACTGCAGGTGGGGCAGATGTTACTTGTGCAGAGAGAATTAAATTTGGGTGGGGTTTTACTTCAAAGTGAGATCTATATTGCAGTGTAAAAATAAAGCAGCCAGTATTTACCCTGCACAGAAACAAAATGACTCACCCAAATCTAATTCTCTCTGCACATTTTACATCTGCCCCCCTGCAGTGCACATGGTTTTGTCCATCTAAGAAGGATTTTGTCAGAAAGAGTGAACTAGAATAAAGCCCTAAATCTCCTGGTTTAAGATTATGACAGTTCTCAACAGGCATGTCAGGTGTCAACAAGTTCAGTTCTTTTTGCTGTTTCCTCAGCTGTTTGTTTAGCTTTAGGATATATTGCACAGTCAGTTCATTGTTACATTTTTGATCATCCTGTGGGTCTATCAAGACGTGTGGCTGCCGGCCAAACAATATCTCAAAGGGGGACAAGTTAAGCGGAGCTCTGGGAGTGGTCCTAATGCTATACAGCACAATGGGCAGTGCCTCTGGCCATAACAACCCTGTTTCGGCCATAGCTTTACCCAATTTGTTCTTAATAGTACCATTTATTCTCTCAACTTTGGCGCTCGCTTGGGGTCGATATGGAGAATGAAGTTTCCTATTAATTCCCAGGAGTTTACACATGATTTGGAAGAATCCTCCTGTGAAATGAGTGCCTCTGTCACTCTCGATAACCTTTGGGATACCATATCTACAGACAAACTCTTGACATATTTTCTTCTGTAAAAGTAGCAGTGTTGGAGGCAGTGGGGAAAGCCTCCACCCAGCTGGAAAACATGTCAACACATACTAACACATATTTCAAATTTCTACAGGGTGGTAACTGTATGAAGTCGATTTGTATTACCTGGAAAGGGCCTCCTGTAGGAGGGATGTGGGATGGCTCTGTTGGGATGGCTTTTCCAGTGTTCTTCCTCAAACAGGTGAGGCATGACATTGCCACTCTACCTGCTTTAGAAGCGAACCCTGGTGCACACCAGTAGGCCTTTACCAGCTTGCACATACCTACCTTCCCAAGATGTGTCAGCCCATGGGCCGCCTCGGCTAGACTAGGAAGGTATGCCCTGGGGGCCACTGGTTTCCCATGTCCATCTCTCCAAAGTCCGGTGGACTCTTGGCCACATCCCTTCGACTTCCATACTGCTCTTGCCTGTGGGCACCACAAATTCTGCATGTCTATCAGTTTTGATGTGGATACCATGTTTAGTGTACAAAGGTTTGTAAGGGGAGTAGAAATATTTACAGGGCATGTGGCCCTTTTCGCTGCCTCATCAGCGCGGCTGTTACCAAGTGACACCAGGTCCTTCTCTGATGTGTGTGCTTTGCACTTGATAAAAGCCACTCTGTCTGGAAGCTGGATAGCTCCCAGAAGTCTTCTGATATATGTTGCATGCGCCACTGGTGTGCCAGCCGCCGTCATGAAATTTCTGAGGCGCCATAGGGCACCAAAATCATGCACTACTCCAAAAGCATATCTGGAGTCAGTATATATGTTGACTGATTTCCCTTTGGCCAGTTCACATGCTCTGGTCAATGCCACCAGTTTCGCTACCTGTGCCGAGTGAGGTGGTCCTAGGGGTTCAGCTTCCACAATACCTTCTCCATCTACTACCGTGTAGCCTGTGCACAGCTCTCCCGTCTCCGTTTGTCTATGACAGCTACCATCAGTGAATAAGGTTATGTCTACCTCACTTAATGGGCTGTCGCTTATGTCAGGACGTGCTGTAAAGGTCTGATTCAGGTAGGTCATGCAATCATGTTTGTCCTCACTTTCACTAAACTATGCCTTACCATTTTCAGCAATATTCCCATTTCCAGGAATGTGGCTGGGTTTAGTGTGTTGCATCTCTTTATGGTAATATTTATTGGGGCCATCAGCGCTAGTTCCCACTTAGTGAACCGCGCTGAGGACACATGTCGAGTTTCTACAGAGTTTAGGAGGGCAGAGACAGCATGGGGAGCATGAACAGTTAAATCGTGTCCTAACACCACATCCTCACTCTTGCTTACTAGTTGTGCTATTGCAGCTACGCTTCATAAGCAAGTTGGGAGTGAGCGTGCTACTGTGTCCAATTGGCCACTGTAGTATGCTACTGGTCGGTTGGCATCACCATGTTTTTGGACAAGTACTCCTGCCGCACACCCAGCTGATTCTGTTCCGTACAGTTCAAAGAGTTTCCCGTAATCTGGCATTCCCAGTGCTGGGGCCTTTGTTAGGCTCACCATCAATTCCTAGAAAGCCAACTCAGATTCCTCAGTATGAGAAACTCGATCTGGCTTAGTTGAGGAAACCATTTCTTGTAGTGGTAATGCCAGAATAGAGAATCCTGGGATCCAATTGCGACAGTATCCACACATGCCTAGGAACGTACGGATCTGGTGCTGGGTCTGCGGCAGTACCATGTTTTGAATCGCCTGGATTCGGTCGACAGTGAGGTGTCTCAACCCTTGGGTAAGACAGTGGCCCAGATACTTAACCCTGGTCTGGCATAATTGTAACTTATCCTTTGATACTTTATGTCCTGTCTCTGAGAGATGCATCAGCAGCTGTCGAGTGTCATCCACTGATGACTCCAGTGATTCAGAACACAACAATAGGTCATAAACATTTTGTATTAGTATCAAACCACTTAAGGGTTGAAAGGATTGTAAACAATCATGCAAAGCCTGGGAGAAGATGCTAGGGCTGTCTATGAATCTCTGAGGGAGTCGAGTCCAGGTATATTGTACTCCTCTGTAAGTAAAAGCAAAAAGGTATTGGCTGTCAGGGTGCAAAGGGACAGAGAAGAAAGCAGAGCACGTCAATGACTGTAAAATGTGTACAGTGAGGTGGGATTTGCATCAGGATGACAGCTGGGTTTGGCACAACGGGGAATTGGCTCTCAACTACTTTGTTTACCTCTCTTAGATCCTGCAGTAGTCAGTAGCCCCTCCCCCCACTCTTTTTCACAGGAAAAATGGGACTATTGGCTGTGCTAGAGGTTCGAACTAGGATTTCTTGTTGGAGTAATCGTTGGATCACAGGGTACACACCTAGTTCGACTTCTGGTTTTAAAGGGTATTGCGGTATTTTTGGGGCTATCCTGCTTTCTTTTAAACTAATCTCTACTGGAGCTACGTTTGCCATCAACCCAGCATCCTGTCCATCTTTAGTCCAAAGGGAACTCGGTATTTGAGCTGTTATTTCAGCTACCCTAGATGGATTTGAACAGTTGAATGCAACATTAGCCTCTGAGGAGTGTCCAGCAAATCTTGCACTTCCTGTGCAAGATTTCTAGGAGTATCCAGAAATACCCCAATCGGGGGTGCAACAGATGAGACATCCCATCTTACATAGTAAGCCGCTGCAGCCAACAGGAAAGAATGTTTGGTATGCAGAGGCCCGATTGTAACGTCTGCTGGTTTCATCAGTGGGTAATGTTGCACTTTTCCTGTTACCCCAATTGCTGCTACTGATTGATCAGTGAAACCCAGGTTTAGAGGAGTATTGAGAACAGATCTGGCCGCCCCTGTATCAACCAAAAAGGTTTGCCTTACTCCAGCTATATCAACCTTTACCTGAGGTTCCTCTCTAAGGTGTTGCGTTAATCTAACTGGCTGTAGGATACAGGTATGACCTGTTTCCTATTGTTGCACCTGTGTTGCCCTTAGCACTGTGTCAGCCATCAAATGGGGACGAGGCATGTTGCATGACCTGTCTGTCTCCTCCCATTGTCTAGGGGTTGGGTATCTCCGTGTCTCACCCTGGTGAGGCTCCCACTCTTGCCTATGTGCATTGTATCTCCTGGGGTTTCCTGACCTGCAGTGTTTGGAGTAATATCCTTCCTTATTGCAGTTGTAGCATACTATTGGCCTTCTAACTGTGTATCTGGTGTTCTGGTGGTGTGTGGCCTTGTTAGGGGCATTACTGAGAGCTTGGATGCTAAACATCATCAATTTATCGGTTTGCAGCTCTCTGTGTTTCTTTATGTTCCGGTCGTGTCCGACAGCAGATTCCCGTAGGGCATCTTCTGTCATTCCACGCCAATTTGCGAAGGATGTCTAAACTCATACTCTCAGGTTTTCTCTAAGCCCTTCCACTAGCACAGCGACAATCATCTCCCTCAGGTGAGGGTTGTCCTTAGGTTCGGAGACACCAGTGTGTTTTGATACCATTTGCAAGGCCCTGATGAAATAATCGCAAGCTAGTTCGACATCCTTTTGTTTGATGGTGAATATCTTGCTATATTCCACTGCCGCAGGAAAATATACTCCCAATTGTAAGTTGATTAGGCGTATATTTTCCTGGTTGATCTCATCATTTATCTCCTTGTCCACTTTCAACCCACTATCCTGAATGAATTTCAGGATGTCTATATGGGTAGGGAGACATGCCCTCACCATGATTCTCCAATCCTTGTTGGTGGGTTCATCAGAGTTTCCCAGATCCTTTACAAATTTCTGGCACAATGCCAGATCTTTCCTAGGATCAGGGAAATCTGAAATGATGGACCGCAGCTCCAACCGTGTCCATGGATTTAACATGGTCATTTTCCTTGTAGGTATCACACCCTCTTTGTCTGCCTTACCATAGGGAACCTCCAGTGTGCGTACTGGGTATGTTTGCACCACGTCCGTATTACTGGGTCCTGGTATGGAGTCGATTGTGTCTGTGCTGTGCGGGGCTTTCTTACCTGGGTCTACAACTATGCGGTTGGCATCAGCCGTCTCCTCTTCCTGTGCTGGAGCCCCAGCAGCAGGTTTTGTTGGTTCAGCCTTCCCTTCATGCATGTTAATTGCATGGGAGACGGCTGATACCAACAGCAGATAATTTTCCTCTGTGATGTCCTTGTAAGGGGATAAAACAGGGTACAAGTTAGTAACAGTTACATTTTGGCTCATATTCTGTTTAGCGGTTATTAACCCCTCCGGCACATATGGGGGGGGGAGCGGTTGCGGTAGCATTCCTACGGCTGATTGTATCTGCAGTTGCTGGACATCTAGTTCCCCTTTGTTCCTGACCTTCCTTCTGCCACAAGTTAAGAGTTTCAATGTGTTTCACTCTTTTCTTACGTGAGGAGAGTAAACATATTTCATCTTTGACCGCTGATAAGATTTCTGGATCAAAACTACCAACACTGGGAAATTCTAGCTTGCTGCCCTGTGTCATCTTCCTCCATTTATCTTGGTAAACAACTGCTCGTTCACCGTGCTTCCTGCACATTATGAATGCCGCCGATCCTTGTGGTCGGCGTAATTCTTCCCTATGTTGCACGAACCCCTTGTGCGAGCTACTGTTCCCTATTATGGGAATGAGTGGTTCGCGTCAAGAGAGGCCGGTGGGTAATTTATCAGTGAGCAGTACCCAAAACACTCCTTCTCAATATCCTGAAGCGTTTCCGCACTCAAGCGTGACACCCAGTCTACGAGGATGTGTACTCAATCACCACTCGCTTTCGGCTAGAAACGAATCGCTAGGGTGCGGGGTGTGGCCGAATTTTGCTGAACACAGAAAAACTTGTTTTTCCTGTATCCTTCAAAACTGGTTTCCTAAAGGGGCTAATCAGATCACTGGGTTCCGATTTAGCTACTTGTACCCTTCCGGTGGATCAAAATAGGTAGATCCACGAAAGGGGCAGTTGCTATGGGCACGTCGTCACGCACACCTATATGTCTTATTTCTACACGCAAATACTATCCTGATCTGGACTGCGCTGTGGGTCGCATCGTCATACGCCCGTTCACCCAATGGTTTTCACACTGGATGCTATTTACACCTTGGCCTTACGCTTAAACTTGAAAGATTTCTGTACAGAAAACTTTCCCTGGTTGGTAGTTTCTCACTAGATGCTTATGCGAGTATAAACCCCTTAAATGGCTATAGGGATATATTATAGTAATGCTTGAGTTGCTTGTTTTTGAAAAATGAACCAAAAACTATTTACTTTTATTAATTACCGCTTTATCCACAGTATGTTTATATACCGTTTAAATAGAGCTTGTGATTAATACTAGCCACCTCTGGGCTCCTATGTGTGCTGCATGTGCAGTGCCCGCGAACAGCCACATATGCACGTGTGTTTGCTAAAACCCGTTCACAGGCCGCCGATGAATCGGCCACCCACGTGTTCTACAGTGTATTTGTAAGGTCGCGATCGGGTTCCGCTAAACACAGCAATTTCGCAGAAATGCGAAAATAATCCCAAAACAAATATGTAAATTACGTACAAAGATGCAAAATAAATTCTGCACTAAATCCGTAAATTACGTACAAAGATGCGAAAATATACTTAACGTAACCACGTGTGTGTGTACCTTACGTAATACACTGCAGACGCTTTACGTTACTGTAAAAGGCCTAGAACTTATCACCACGTGGCGGAGTCCTTGGCCCTACAGTAACTTACAATAAAAGATTATGGTTTTGCACAGAAGGGATCCTCTATGTACTATAATAAACACAGGCCTTTGCCTCCACGTGTGCGAAACTTTATCGCACGTGGCACATATACTATAATAAACAAGCAATTCAAGACACTATACCCCGTTAAACTACTTGTGGCAGGCAGAAGTACAGCTTATTAAAAACTTTATATACTTTAAACACGTAACATAATTTCTTTCTGGATTTCACTTATTATGCCTCGGGTTCATACGCTAGCACCTCTCAAACCCTGTACCGCCGCGGACTTGGCCTCTCTAGCAATGGTTAAATGATCACTTCCACCCTTTTGCTGGTATAGGCTCGGGTATAATACTTTATTTGCGCAACTCTGCGAACCAATATGGCGGCCATACTATCCTAAAATGGCTTGTGTGCAACTCGAATTTAACACTCTCCCCCTCTGGCGGCGGCTTGTGTAGCGACCCCCTCCCACGATTCGCGGCACACCCCCCCCCCCCCCGCGCGCGAGCCCACCTCCCTCGATTCGCAGCACACACCCCCCCCCGCGCAATTCGCGGCAACCCCGTCCCCGCGCCTCCCTCGATTTACGGCACCCACCCCCCACGACCCCGCCTCCCGCGATTCGCAGCAGCCCCAGGATTAAATGGCACATGCAAAACACTGACATGGCTAGGGTCGACAATGAAAAAGGTTGACATGAGTTTTTGAAGATTTATTTTTACATTTTTGAATGTTTTCATATTCATTCTCATGTGTCGACATGGACACCAATGAAGTGCCATACTTATGTCATTTACATGTGTTGACCTTTCTGTTTTGATTTTTTCTTGTGGCGATTCACGGCACCCCCCACCACCCCCCTCCAGCGATTCGCGGCACACGCCAACATGACCACCCCCCGCAATTCGTGCCCCCCCACGACCCCCCCTCCTGCGATTCGCGGCCACCACCCGCGACCCCCCTCCCACGATTCGCGGCAACCCCCGTGACCCCCCTCCAAAAATTCGCGGCAACCCCCCCGCCCCCGCGACTCCCCCTCCCGCAATTCGCTGCAAACCCCCGCGCCCCCCCCTCCTGCGATTCGCGGCACCCACAACCGTGACACCCCCCCCGCAATTCGCTGCACAATCACCCACCCCCCGCTCCCCCGCTACCCCCCTCCCGCGATTCACGCCCCCCCCCCCAGCGCGATTCACAGCAACCCTAGGATTAAATGGCACATGCAAAACACTGACATGGCTATGGTCGACAATGAAAAAGGTTGACATGAGTTTCTGAAGATTTATTTTTAAATTTTTGAATGTTTTCATATTCATTCTCATGTGTCGACATGGACACCAATGAAGTGCCACACTTATGTCAACATTTACATGCGTTGACCTTTCTGTGTTTATTTTTCTTGTGGCGATTCACGCCCCCCCCCACGACCCCCCCCCTCCCACGATTTGTGGTACCCCCCCCACCCCGTGACCCCCCACACACCCCTATCACTACCCAGCCTCCTGTTTTCCTGTGTCGTTACCTCCGCCAGTGGGGAGCCTCTGACTCAAAAACACCCTACTATACTATTGCACACACACACACCTAAACAACACGCACACACAGCCCCCCCCCCCCACACCCACAAATATCACTGTACTATCCACACTATCAATGTACATCTTACTCTGTAACCGCTTTTTAATTAAACAAAACAATACAATACACACCCCCTTCCAAATCGTATGCTCTCTATTTAACACATTTCACCTATAACTCAAGTTGCAATACAGGCCATCTTTCATAAATTCTAACCATATTTCTCATATACAAGCATTCACAAATTAAGAGGGCGCAGCCCCTTACGACGGTGTGAAGAGCGCCCGTAGGGCGCGATGAATCACCTAGTGTGTTTTAATTGCTTTCACTTGGAGCCTCCCTCCCTTCTTTGAAGCCCGACATCTCCTGACAGTTATAGATTCCCTTCTTTGAAGCCCGACATCTTCCGACAGTTATAGATTCCCTCGCTATAATCAGTTATAGATTCCCTCGTTATAATCTATACAACATTCATAAACCCAACTTGAGAGCTCTTTGCCACCCAGCTCCTTATTATATATCAAGATATTCACACACTCGATACTCAAACCTACTACCTGAGACACTGCAGCCAGACACTCTATTCAATGGCTGCACACTACATAGATCTGCTCAATTGCAATGTAGATTATATTTTACAAAGTACAACAACTTCATATAGTTAAAATTCTCAAGAGTTGTTATACAGGATCAAACAGCTCTATGACTAGGGCAGTGTTTTTCAACCACTGTGCCGTGGCACACTAGTGTGCCTTGAGCTGTTCTCAGGTGTGCCCCCAGATCTAGAGATGCCAACACCAAATTTACAGCTACCACCAGTTCATCTGTTATTTACTGGTCTCTTCTTTTCATGTAAAGGGCCAATGTATTTTATTTTTGATACCTGTGGGGATCAGTGTGATTGTTTTTTTTTTATATGGGGGCCATAAGATTTGGGTTTTAGTTCTTTGGGGGCCAATGTGCCGCGAGGTAAAAAGGTTGAAAATCACTGGACTAGGGTGTCTGACTGCAATGCAATGGGCTGTAGATTTGAATCCCAGGCATGGCAGCATGGCAAAATGTATATAATAAAGGGTATGGTATCCTGCCTCCTCTATCAGGTGAGAAGCAGAGGCGGAACTAGCGAGTTGTGGGCCCAGGTGCACAAATATGCTTCAAGGCCCCCTGACCCCCCCTAACCCCCCACACCCCTGCATACTCAAAACAGGAACAGTGTGCGCCGAAGGCGGGTGCCAAATATTTAGGGCATAGTTTTGTTGGAATGTTAACCACATTACACCACATAGCAGTGACACATATACACATTGGCCCTTATTCAGATCTGAGCTCAGTACAAATTTGTTCGGAAAATGGGCAAAAACATGTGCACTGCAAGTGGGGCAAATGTAACCTGTGCAAAGAGAGTTACATTTGGGTGGGGTGTGCTGAAACTGAAATCTAAATTGCAGTGTAAAAATAATGCAGCCAATATTTACCCTGCACAGAAACAAAATAACTCACCCAATTCTAACTCTCTATATATGTTACATCTGCCCCACCTGCAGAGCACATGGTTTTGCCCATTTGCCGAACAAATTTGTACTGAGCTCAGATCTGAATAAGGCCAATTGTGCCAGGCAGAGCCCCTCACAACCCTTTCAGATCGTATTTATAACCCGGGTTATTGCCGAGTCGAGGTGAGATGTGAAAGCGCTAAACTGAATAACCAGCTTAACCAACCCGGCATTTTAACCCGGGTTGCCCTGTGTATAATGGGTGACACAGGTTTAGTGTGAAAGGGTTGTACCCAGGATCAAATTACCATGTATGACTGGGGGTAGCGTATTCTGTGCCAGGATTAAAAACACCCTAATGCCCATTACACATTGTTATACACTGTAATGCCAATTATATGTTGCCACACACCGCAGTACCAATTACACTGCACACTGCAGTGCCCATTACTCATTATGCTACACACTGTAGTGCCTATTACATATTGTTGCACACCCTAATGTCCATTACACATTGCTACACACCATATTATCCATTACACATTACGCCACACACGTGATGTCCATTACATATTATGCCAGTAATGTCCCTTACACATAATTCACATAGTACTGACCCTTAAAAAATGCCCACATTAGTGCCCCTTACAGAATTACCATATTAGGGCCATATAAGAGGGGATTAGAGGGCTCAATGCCGCAGCCCTGTGTGGTGTGTGCTCAGCTCTTATGCTGCTGAGTGGCTCATACCATCGCTGACAGACATTTAAAATATATTGCAGACTAGCGAACCTGGTGGGCAGGTGCCATATTTCAAATGTCCGTCAATGCTGGTTTGAGCCCCTCAACAGCCAAGGTGCTAAGCGCACACCACAGAGAGCCATGGCAGCAGGTGGTGAGTGGCCATGTGCTGCCCCCCCCCCCCCCCCCCAGGACCCAGCATCTAGGCTGTCTATTTCTTGCCACTTGCACCCCATACCCCCCTAACTCCAACATACCCTACTCCCCCTATTTCCTTCAAACACCCCATATACTGCTACACCCAACACATCCTGCACTTTAGTTCCTTTCACCTAACATACACCCCATAACCCTCTATCCCAGCCACACACACCCTGTTCCACCCATGTACACCCTATAATCCCTCTACTCCCATTACACACCCTGCTTCCACTTACTGTACCCAACACCACAACCCATCACCCTCACATCCCACATAACATTTATTTTTGATAAGTTGGTCATCTTCTGGTAGCCAGTGGCCACTGACTTACCACCACACAAGAAGCCAGGCTGGATGGAGATACCGGCTGCGGCGCGGGTGGCTGGCTCTGGTCTCCACTCAGGCAGCCTGCGCGCCAGCTACTCCCGGTGCAGGCCCCGGTGCACTGCACCGTCTGCACAGCCAGTAGTTCCGCCCCTGGTGAGAAGTTATTACAGTACATCACCTATAAAAAGGGGCATGTACAACGTACTGTTTACTGCTGCCCAGGGTGCACCCCAAAAAGGCAGCCTGCCACCAATTGCCTGGAGGGGATTCACCCAGCACCCACCTTCCTGTGAGGTCACTTAGGGGGATCAAGAAACAGAGGCACCGTGCTACAGCGTTACCTTTATATAGTGGCAGAAGCTCAATTAGTTTAATTATGTCACACTGAAAGTTACCGGTAACCAGATTTAAATCATACATTGTTATAGAATTTAGAGATCTTGGTTACACACATTTGCGCAAATAATGAATAAGCCGCAAGCTATCATCAAGGTTTCTCTGTATATTGAGGGTACAACGTTACCTATATATACTCACAGATATGTCCGCTGCTCATTTACACTTTTCATTTGCATTGCAAAAAGTGAAACATCGACTGTTTGACTTCACCAGTAAATGACTATTCTGCTATTTGCTAAATTTATTTTCCATTTTATAGTGGGAGCGCTATAAAGCTGTAATTTGCATCGCCGGTGTTATGGGATCTTGTTCACATTCAACATTCGCAGGAGAATAAAATTATGACACAATTAATTTTGCAGAGAAGCAAATGTTTGGTTCATGTTCCTAAATTCTGTAAGAGAAGCATCAGGACTCCAGTGGATGTACTGTAGCAGTCTCTCAAGGTTACCCGTAGCTGTGTGCTCTATAAAGATGAGATTTTGGACCTTATTCTGGTTGACTCGCAAGGTGCGAATTTCACAGCCCTTATTCAGATCTGATCGCAGTACAAATTTGTTCTCAAAATGGGCAAAACCATGTGCACTGCAGGTGGGGCAGATGTAAAGTGAGAGTTCAATTTGGGTGGATGTGTTGTTTAAACTGAAATCTAAATTGCAGTGCAAAAATAATGCAGCCAGTATTTACCCTGCACAGAAACAAAATAACTCACCCAAATCTAATTCTCTCTATACATGTTACATCTGCACCACCTGCAGTGCACATGGTTTTGCCCATTTTAAGAACAAATTTGTACTGAGATCAGATCTAAATAAGGGCCTATGTACTAATTATTGGAGAGGGATAAAGTGGGGAGAGATAAAATACTAACCAACTAGCCCCTAACTGCTATTTTTCAAATTCAGCCTGCATCATAACAGTTAGGAGCTGATGATTGGTATTTTATACCTCTGCGGCTCAGTATAAGGATAGCCTTCAGTCATCTGTGCCCAAGCCTGGATAGCAATAAAACCTGGAAAGGTAGGGGGAAAATGTACTAAGATGAGATGTAGCTCCAGGACTCTAGGATATAGACCACTGCTCGGAGTGATCCAGGAATCTAGGAAATAGACCACTGCTTGGAGTGATCCAGAACTCTAGGAAATAGAGCGCTGCTCAGAGTGATCCAGGACTCTAGGAAATAGACAGCTGCTCGGAGTGATCCAGGACTCTAGGAAATAGACCGCTGCTTGGAGTGATCCAGGTCTCTAGGAAATAGAGCGCTGCTCAGAGTAATCCACGTCTCTAGGAAATAGAGTGCTGCTCGGAGTGATCCATGTCTCTAGGAAATAGAGTGCTGCTCGGAGTGATCCAGGACTTTAGGTAATAGAGTGTTGCTCTGAAAACTCCAGGACTCTAGGAAATTGAGCGCTGCCTGGTGAACTCCAGGACTCTAGGAAATAGAGTGCTGCTCTGATTGCTTCAAGACTCTATCAAGTAGAGCGCTGCTCGGAGAGCTCCAGGACTCTAGGAAATAGAGCGCTGCTCGGAGTGATCCAGGACTCTATGAAATAGAGCGCTGCTCGGAGTGATCCAGGACTCTAGGAAATAGTGTTGCTCTGAGAACTCCAGGACTCTAGGAAATTGAGCGCTGCCTGGTGAACTCCAGGACTCTAGGAAATAGAGTGCTGCTCTGATTGCTTCAAGACTCTATCAAGTAGAGCGCTGCTCGGAGAGCTCCAGGACTCTAGGAAATAGAGCGCTGATTGGAGGGATCCAGGACTCTAGGAAATAGAGCGCTGCTCGGAGAGCTCCAGGACTATAGGAAATAGAGAGCTGCTCTGATGGCTCCAGGACTCTATGAAATAGAGCGCTGCTCAGAGAAATCCAGGACTAGGAAAAAGGGATTTTTGTAAGAACTTACCGTTCGAATCCCTTTCTCTGATATGGTCCTGGTGACACAGCTTCACATTGGGATGTAGGAGGGTCCGCAGGAGCCAGGCACCTATCCTAAAGCTTTTGGAGGGTAGGCTCCTCCCCTACTGCATCCCAGACTCTCCAGTTCAATCTTTCAAAGCCACATATTATATGCACAATTTTAAAATAACTTCTCAACCATATATAACATGAAACATCATGAACTTGGCATACTTACTGAGCGTAAGGGAGGGATCGCTGTGTCACCAGGACCATATCAGAGAAAGGGATTCATAGAAACATAGAATTTGACGGCAGATAAGAACCACTTGGCCCATCTAGTCTGCCCCTTTTTTTAAACATGTTACCTCAAACCATATTTGATCCTTATTTTTTTGTAAGGATATCAATATGCTTATCCCAAGCATGTTTAAATTGTACTACTGTATTTGAGTCTACCACCTCTGTTGGGAGGCTATTCCACTTATCTACTACTCTTTCTGTGAAAAAATTCTTCCTCGCATTTCCCCTGAATCTTCCTCCCTCTAGTTTCAGTGCATGTCCTCGTGTTCTGTTGCTCCTCTTCCTGTGAAGAATGTCTGAAGAATGTACCTTGTTAAAGCCCTTGATATATTTGAAAGTTTCTTTCATGTCCCCCCTTTCCCTTCTCTGCTCTAAAGTATACATATTAAGATCTTTTAGTCTTTCCTGGTACGTTTTGTGATGTAGGCCATGCACCATTTTAGTTGCTCTTCTTTGTACAGTCTCTAATGTATTTATATCCTTCTGGAGATATGGCCTCCAGAACTGAACACAATACTCTAGGTGAGGTCGTACCAATGACCTATACAGTGGCATTATTACTTCTTTCTTTCTACTGCTGATACCTCTCCCTATGCAACCAAGCATCTGACTTGCCTTCTTCATTGCTTTGTTACATTGCCTACCTGCTTTTAAGCCCCCTGAAATAGTGACACCTAGATCCCTCTCTTCCTCAGTAGTTTCCATTATAGTGCCATTTATACTATATTGAGTCTTTGGATTTCTGAGACCCAAGTGCATGATTTTGCATTTTTTGGCATTAAACTGTAGTTGCCATTCTCTTGACCATTTCTCTAATCTGCCTAGATCCTCAATCATTTGTTTTACCCCTCCTGGTGTGTCTACCCTGTTGCATACCTTTGTGTCATCTGCAAAAAGGCACATTTTACCCTCAATTCCATTTGCAATATCACCAATAAAGATATTAAATAGCACCGGTCCAAGTACAGATCCCTGGGGTACTCCACTTGTAACCTTTCCCTCCTTTGACTGTACTCCGTTTACTACAACTCTCTGTTTTCTGTCCTGCAACCACGCTCTTATCCATTCAACTATCTTAGAATCCAATCCCAAGCTTTCAAGTTTATTTAACAGTCTGCGATGTGGGACAGTGTCAAAAGCTTTACTAAAGTCTAGATAAGCTACATCTACAGCCCCACCTTGATCTATTACTTTAGTCACCCAGTCAAAAAAGTCAATAAGATTTGTTTGACATGATCTTCCCCCAGTAAACCCATGCTGTTTTGGATCCTGTAAATTGCTGGTTTTGAGATATTCTACAACTCTTTGTTTTAAGAGTGTTTCCATCAATTTCCCTACTACTGATGTAAGGCTCACTGGTCAATAGTTGCTTACCTCTTCCTTGCTTCCACTTTTGTGCAGTGGGACTACATTCGCTGTTTTCCAGTCCTCTGGGATTACTCCAGTAGCTAGTGACTGGTTGAATAATTCTGTTATTGGTTTTACCAGCTCCCCTTTAAGCTCTTTTAGTATCCTTGGATGTATCCCATCTGGCCCCATTGATTTATCCACTTTCAGTTTTGAGAGTTCTGTGAGGACTTTCTCCTCTGTAAATGTACTTGTCTCTCCCTCAGTTTTCTGACTATACTTGCAACTTAACTGTGGCCCCTTCCCCTCTCTTTCAGCAGTGAATACTGAGCAAAAATAATTATTAATATTATCTGCTATTACATTGTCCCCCTCAAGAAAACTTCCACTCTCTGTCTTCAGTCTAATTATTCCACTTTTTGTTTTTCTCCTTTCACTTATATACCTAAAAAAAGTTTTCCCCCCTTTACCCACTGACTGGGCCATTTTCTCTTCAGCCTGTGCTTTTGCACATCTGATTACTTTCTTAGCCTCCTTCTGTCTAACAAGATACACCTCTTTGTCCTCATTCTTCTGCGTCTGCTTAAATTTCTTAAAGGCCAACTTTTTTGCTTTCACAATACTTGCTACTTCTTTTGCAAACCACAATGGCTTTCTTTTTCTTGTGTTTTTCCTAACTCTTTTGACACAAAGTTCTGTTGCTTTTAGAATTGCACTTTTTAATTTGTCCCACTTATCCTGCACTCCTTCCAAGTTCTTCCACTCTGCCAAAGAATCCCTTACAGAGTTTCCCATCTCTACAAAATCAGCCTTCCTAAAATCTAACACCTTTGTTTTTGTGTGCGATGAGTCAGTCTCTGTCTTTATTTTGAACCATACTGCTTGATGGTCACTGGATCCCAGATTTTCACCCACATTTATGTCAGATATTCTGTCACCATTTGTAAGTATTAAGTCTAATATTGCGTCCTTACGAGTGGGCTCCCTCACCAATTGCTGGAGGGATGCTCCTTGCAAGGAATTCAGCATGTCCCTACTTCTGGTGGAACTTGCAACAGGCAGCTCCCAGTTTACATCAGGTAGATTAAAGTCTCCCATGATTATCACATCTCCTTTTAATGCCATTTTATTGATGTCCTGCAATAGGCTCTTGTCTAGTTCCTCTTCCTGACCTGGTGGTCTGTAGATCACCCCTATACGAAGAATCGCCTTCTCCCCTGTTTCTATGGTCACCCAAAGGGCCTCCGTTTTTTCTTCAATACTTTGTATTAAGGTAGTCTTTATATATTTTTTCACATATATTGCAACCCCTCCTCCAATTTTTCCCATTCTGTCCTTCCTAAATAAATTATATCCTGGTATAGCTATGTCCCAGTCATGATTTTCATTGCACCATGTCTCTGTAATAGCCACAATATCCAGTTCATCCCTTGTCATTATTGCAATTAGTTCTGGGATTTTATTTCCTAAGCTCCTAGCATTTGCACACATAGCTCTTAAAGTTGTGTTTGTGCTTCTCCTGCTGCTAGCTATGTTCATCTTTCTGCCTATATCTATTCGTTTTTTATCGGCATTATCTTCTGTTGCAGTGGATAGGCTTTCTGTTCCATTTGCCTGCAGAGAAAATACCTCTAGGTTGGGGGAGCAGATTTCTTCATTCTTATTTGGTTCACTGCCCCCCTCTGCTAGTTTAAATAATTGCTTATGAAGCTTCCAAACTTCTCACTTAATATTCTCGTTCCCCTTGAAGATGGGTGCAGGCCATCACTTTTATATAAGGCTCTGTCTTGCCAGGTAGCTTGACTTTGACCTAAATATCCAAATATCTCCTCGTTGCACCAATTCCTTAGCCAAACATTGAAGTTTCTAATTCTCAGAGTTCTATCTTCCCCTTGGTGTACTGGCAATACTTCTGAAAAAGTTACAGTGGTTGCCACCTGTTTTAGAGCAGTTCCTAACTTTCTAAATTCATCTTTTACGGCCATGACTTCAGCATTAACCAGGTCATTTGTGCCAAGGTGGACGATGACATCCACCTCCCCATCTTTTCTTGCTGCCTTTACAATTCTTAGCATGCGTTCTTTATCTCTTGGAGCTGTGGCTCCAGGTAAGCACCTTACTTGTTTCTCTACTTTAGTATCATTTCCCAGATTAACTCCTCTAATTATGGAATCTCCCAAAAGAAGTGCAGTCCTTTTTGGAGGTGAAATTTTCCTGGTCCTACAGTTAGAAGAGGTAGAAGTCCTCATATCTTTCTGTTCTTTATTGCCTATGTTGGTCATACATTCCAACCCTGCAAGAGCAGCATATGAGTTTTGCAGTGTGACCACTTGGGGAATGTGTCTGATGCCCTCTGTCAGTCTCTGCCTTTCAGAGCCCACAGCAGTCCAGGCAGAATGTCTTCTGGGGGCTCTCTGAGGCAGTGGTGGTTGCAAGGACACAAGACATCCTACGTAGCTCAGCATGCAGTTTAGCTATCTCCTCCTGCAGCAAAGAAAATTGTTTGCAGATTGGACAGCAGCCGAGTCTCCAGAATGTCTCCCTCAAAACAAATGCATTACATCCACTGCACTGCACCAGGCCAAACATTGTATCAGATGTAAGGTAATAACAATAATATGTTTTGGCTTTTGTGTTCAAACTCACCTTTTTCTGTATTCTAACTCACCTGCTTCTGTTTCCAACTCACAAGTCACTTAAATATTCAAGCTTCACTTTAGTATGCAAGCTTCTCTCTCAATTAACGGTAAGCTTCACATTGGGACGTTCCAGAGCCGGTCCTTTGGGTGGGTACGCTCAGGTCTGCAGCTCTCATCACTGCTCACCCGAATGATGCGTCCTCCGACACAAACTCATGGAACCTATAGAATTTGGCAAAAGTATGAACAGATGACCAAGTGGCAGCCCTGCAAACCTGCTCAGCTGTTGCCCCATGACGAACCACCCAAGAGGTGGCGATTGACCTGGTGGTATGCGCATTAATCCTGGCCGGCACAGGCCTACCAACTTTAGTATATGCAAAAGCAATTACAGAACGCAACCATCTGGCAATGGTCTGCTTAGAAGCAGGCCAACCAATTTTGTGTACATCATACAAAACTAACAAAGTATCAGTCTTCCTGACACTTTTTACTCTGTCCACATAAATGCTCAACGCGCGCACAACATCCAAATTCCTCAATTTGTCCCTTTTCCTTGAACCCTTAGGGGGTTGAAACACAGGCAGAATTATCTCCTGATTTAGAAGAAAAGCAGAGACTACTTTTGGTAAAAATTGGGGTACTGTCCGAAGAACAGCCCTATCATCATGAATTATAAGGAAGGGAGACTTGCAGGACAATGCTCCCAACACCGATACTCTTTTTGCTGACGCCACTGCCAACAAAAATACCAGTTTCCATGTAAAGGAATTTAAGGTCAGCTGACCTTAACGGCTCAAAAGGAGCCTTTTGAAGGCACTCCAGAACCAGAGATAAATCCCATGGTGCTACTGGTTGCTTGTAGGGAGGTTTCAATCGAGAAACCCACTGTAGGAAGGTCTGTACTTCCGGTAACAATGCTATCCTTCTTTGGAAATAAATTGACAAGGCCGAGATCCGCACTTTGAGTGACTGAAGGCTTAACCCCTAGGAAAAACCATCCTGCAAAAATTTTAGCAATTTAGCCAATCTAAATCGTGCTGTGTGTGACTTCTGCCTCTCACACCACCGAATATAGGTCTTCCAGACCCTATAATAATATGCAGAAGACACTGACTTTCTAGCCTTAATCATAGTGTTAACCACAGCCTCTGAGAACCCTTTGCTCTTCAAGATGGCGGTTTCAACAGCCAAGCCGTCAAATTTAACCGAGCTGAATCCCGATGGTTGAACGGTCCTTGGTTTAGAAGGTCTGACCTCAGAGGTAGACGCCACGAGTCCACAGACAATCTCTGAAGCCTCGAGAACCAGGACCTCCTTGGCCAATCTGGGGCCACTAAAATCACCGGGATTGCCTGGGCCTGTATCTTTTTCAAAACTCTTGCCAGCATTGGAACTGGCGGAAAAGCATAAAGAAGATTCCCCTCCCAGGGGATGGTCATAGCATCGACTGCTTCTGCCAGTGGACACCTCGTCCTGGCATAGAACCTGGGTATCTGATGGTTGAACCTGGATTTGTCATCCGGTCTACTTCCGGAGTTCCCCATTTCAGAGTATTCTGATGAAATACTTGTGGGTTCAGGTTCCATTCTCCTTCCATCAGCTCCTCCCTGCTCAGGAAGTCGGCCTCTATATTCTCCACTCCTGGTATGAATATCGCTGATAACGCTGGAACATTCTGTTCCGCCCAGCAGAAGATCCGGGACACCTCCCACATAGCCAGTTTGCTGCGTGTGCCTCATTGGTGATTCAGATATGCCACAGCTATGGAGTTGTCAGTCTGAATCCTTAAAGGGAGCCCTTGCAGTCTTTCTCCCGCCAGAGAAATCACCTTCCACACCGCTCTCAGTTTCAAGATGTTGATCGGTAAGACAGACTCTTCCGAAGTCCACCAGCCCTGCAGACGCAGTTCCAGGACTACTGCCCCCCAGCCCCTGAGGCTGGCGTCGGTAGTGACTACCAGCCAGTTCCGGGACTGTAGGGACCGACCCCACACCATTTCAGGGAGGATCGAGTTTCTGGGGACAACAACACTATTGGTTCTGACTTCATGGTCTGAGTATTTCCTGACCAGGCTGTCTGAATGTTCCACTGGAACACTCGAGAGTGGAACCTGGCGAATTGTAACATCTCGAAAGATGCCACCATCTTCCTCAGCAGTTTGAGGCACCTCTATCCGAGACCCGAGGATCTCTTGGACCAAGGCAGCCAGATCTCTGGCCTATGCCTCTGGTAGAAATACCCGATGTAGGTGGGTATCCAGAACAACTCCCAGGAATTGTAGTCTCTGTGACGGCACCAACTGAGACTTTTGTAAATTTAAAAGCCAACCGTGAGCCTGCAAAAACCCGATGGCTTCTGCCAAGTGACTCTTTAGCTTTTCTGCTGACTCCGCTTTGAACAGCAGGTCGTCCAAATATGGAATCACCATGATTCTTCTCAGCCGAAGCACCGCCGCCATTACTGACATTATCTTGTTAAATACCCCTGCCGCTGTAGCCAGACCGAAGAGCAACGCCTGGAATTGCAAATGCAGGTCTCCTATCGCAAACCTCAATAGAGCCTGATGTTCTGGGTGGATGGGAACATGAAGGTATGCGTCCTGGACATCCATGGACGCCAAAAATTCTCCCTGGTCCAGGCTTAGCAGCACTGACCGTAGAGACTCCATTTTGTGGTCTATACAATGAAGAGAAAAAAGTATGTCCTTATAGGTGCACCTCATAAGGACATACTTTTTTCTCTTCATTGTATCTTCCAATTTTTGATGTCCAGTGGTAGCACACCTCCCATAATAATTTATACAGAACAGTCTATGTATCAAGTGGGGGTCCGTCCTATAAACCTCCAATAGATGAGGGTCCTGTGCGAGTAGTAAAACCCCTGTGTCTCCTCATTTTGTGGTCTACCCACGAATGGATATTCAATTACTTTAAGTTTAATATCGGTCTGAAAGACCCGTCTGGTTTGGGCACCAAAAACAGAGTGGAATAAAAGCCTTTCTTCCACTCCGCTCTGGGGACCGGGACTACCACGCCCTTCTCTAAAAGAGAGTGAGCCGCTCCCAAAAGAGCCGTAAGGAGCCGAGCCTCCTTTGGTAGTGGTATGGGAATGAATATTCTCGGCGGAAGACCTTTGAAGGGAATTCTGTAACCCTGGATATATAGGGGGAAATTTACCAATATGAAAAACCTAGTTTTTCGTATTGGGTTTTCCCCTACGGTTGCATACGACTGTTTAAGTCGTATGCAAACTCGTGTTCCGGAGGGTCAGTTACAAAGCAGCCAGATACGACTGCTTTGTAACCCTCCGATGGTGTAACAATTCGTATTAGCGGCCATATATACGGCCGCTAATACGAATTATTTCTAGCAGTCTGCATGGATCAGTCAGATCCGTGCAGGCTGCAAGGTGTAAAAAAAAATAGAAAAATAAATAAATTTAAAAAAAAACCGGCGTGGGGTCCCCCCCACAGCCGAAACCAGCACCAGGCTGAAGGAGCCGGGGCCGGTAATTAAAAATCAGGGAACCCGACAAATAGGGGTTCCCCGATTTTTAACAACCAGCCCCAGGCTCCTGCTCTGGGGCTGGTTCCCAAAATACGGGGGACAAAATGACTAGGGGTCCCCCGTATTTTAAGAACCAGCCCCAGGCAAAACCAGCCAGCAGGGTAATGTCACAGCCGGGGGACACTTATGATATAAGGTCCTGCGGCCAAAACATTAACCCCCTGACCGGTCAGCCTGGCCAGGGGCCCTGGGGGAGTGGGGACCCCCCCAATGAAGGGGTCCCCCCCCTCCAGGACTTACCTGACCAGGCTGAAGCCTGGTGCTGTCCTCGATGCCCCTGGGCGGTGGGCATCGAGCTGATTATCGTGTAAAAAAAAAGATGAACCTATTGTTTTTTACTGTGGCACTACAAGTGCCAGCAAGCCTCCCCAGCAAGCTGGGACTTGGAGAACCACAAGTCCCAGCCTGCTGGGCATTAAAGGGCCCGCTGGCACTTGTAGTTCCACAGTTAAAAAAATAGTGCACAAAACACACTGACACACTTTTAAAATAAAACTTTATTACATACAAAGCCCACACATACTAATACTTACCTATCTTCTTTCTGTAGGTCGCCCTGGTCCTGTGTCGTCGTCTTCTGGTCCTGTGTCGTCTTCTTCCTCCATGTCGACCGTCGCTGTCGCCGTCCGGATCCGACGAAATCCATTTGGGAAGCTGTGGAAGGAAACCATACTCACCTGTCCCAGCGCAACGTAGTCCAGGTAAGTGTCTTGGCAAAAAAACAAACCGACAGCCCGAAACCAAGCGGACACGACGGAGACGCACGGTGTGTACATCGTGCGGCTCCGCCTCCCGAATGCCGCTATTGGCTGCCTTGCGGCCTAGCGGCTCCTGATTGGCCGCTAGGCCGCAAGGCAGCCAATAGCGGCATTCGGGAGGCGGAGCCGCACGATGTAAACAAACACCGTGCGTCTCCGTCGTGTCCGCTTGGTTTCGGGCTGTCGGTTTGTTTTTTTGCCAAGACACTTACCTGGACTACGTCGCGCTGGGACAGGTGAGTATGGTTTCCTTCCACAGCTTCCCAAATGGATTTCGTCGGATCCGGACGGCGACAGCGACGGTCGACATGGAGGAAGAAGACGACACAGGACCAGAAGACGACGACACAGGACCAGGGCGACCTACGGAAAGAAGATAGGTAAGTATTAGTATGTGTGGGCTTTGTATGTAATAAAGTTTTATTTTAAAAGTGTGTCAGTGTGTTTTGTGCACTATTTTTTTAACTGTGGAACTACAAGTGCCAGCAGGCCCTTTAATGCCCAGCAGGCTGGGACTTGTGGTTCTCCAAGTCCCAGCTTGCTGGGGAGGCTTGCTGGCACTTGTAGTGCCACAGTAAAAAACAATAGGTTCATCTTTTTTTTACACGATAATCAGCTCGATGCCCACCGCCCAGGGGCATCGAGGACAGCACCAGGCTTCAGCCTGGTCAGGTAAGTCCTGGAGGGGGGGGACCCCTTCATTGGGGGGGTCCCCACTCCCCCAGGGCCCCTGGCCAGGCTGACCGGTCAGGGGGTTAATGTTTTGGCCGCGGGACCTTATATCATAAGTGTCCCCCGGCTGTGACATTACCCTGCTGGCTGGTTTTGCCTGGGGCTGGTTCTTAAAATATGGGGGACCCCTAGTCATTTTGTCCCCCGTATTTTGGGAACCAGCCCCAGAGCAGGAGCCTGGGGCTGGTTGTTAAAAATCGGGGAACCCCTATTTGTCGGGTTCCCTGATTTTTAATTACCGGCCCCGGCTCCGTCAGCCTGGTGCTGGTTACGGCTGTGGGGGGGACCCCACGCCGTTTTTTTTTATATTTAATTTTTTTCTATTTTTTTACACTGAAGCCTGCACGGATCTGACTGATCCGTGCAGGCTAAAACGCAAATAGAACAGGAAAATGGTGTTCTATTTTCCTGTCGTATTTGCGTGGGTGTTTCACACCACTAAGCAGCCGTATTACCAGTACGGCTGCTTAGTAAATCAGAAATCACCATTCTTTTGAATGGTAATTTCTGTCGTATCCTATCGATGGTGTAGGGCATTCGTATTTGTAACTACAAATACGAATGTCCCATCTTTAGGACTATGAATTGTTGTATTTTTGGGATTGTAAATCCCGAAAATACAAATTCGTAAAAAAAAGGTGTATTTCTCCCTACGAATACACCTTTTTTCTACGAATCCATTTTGGTAAATGTCCCCCATAACTTCTAACACCCAAGAATCCCGGTCTAACAGTGCCCATGCATCTCTGAACAGTGTCAGACGTCCCCCCACCTTGACCACCGCCGGACAAAACCCCTGGCAGTCATGCGGAGGGTTTGTCCTCTCCTTTGGTGTTTGGTTTCTTATGAAAGGAACCAAATTTAGACTTTTGGGGCCTTGCCCCTGGAGGACTGAAATCTTCCCCTAAAAGACTGCCCTCGAAAGGACGCACCTCCTCTAGGGGAGGGCCGAAAGGACGGCCTGAAAGCAGAAAACCTTGATGTCTGCTTGGCTGCAGGGGCTGGCAGGAAGGTACTTTCGTCACCTGTGGCCTGCTTAATAATCTCTTCCAGTTCAGAACCATATAACAGCTTTTCTTTAAAAGCTAATGCCTCTAAGGCCATTTTGAGAGCTTCCTCCTCAGCTTCCATTACATACTCTGCAGCTGCTTTAAGCTTCTCCGCAAGTAATAACCGACAAGGGTCAGCGTGTAACATAGTGCACAAATCATTGGCCCACACAATCATGGCCTTAGAGACCCAGGCTGAAGCAATCAGAGGACGTAGGGTGTATCCCACCACCCCTTCAAATATTGCCTTGAGGTTACCCTCCAGCTTTTTGTCTACGGGGTCCTTACAAGCTGCTCCCCCTTGCACTGGTAGCACAGTGGCTTTTGACAAACGTGCCACAGAAGCATCTACCACTGGAACTTTCTCCCAGAGGTCTGCATGAGTCTCAGGCATGGGATACAGGCTTAAATATCTTTTAGGCATCTGAAGCCTTTTATCAGGGGTTTTTCAGGCCCCTTCCAATAACTTGTAAACCCTCGTCTGTAGGGAGAGTATCAGTTTCTTTACGCTGTCTCTTAAAAACACCCTTTGCAGGAGTTTTATCCACAGACAAATTCAATGCCTGTTTAACAGCAGTAATCAAATCCTCCACCCCTGAGGCTGAGGATTCTTCAGAATCATCACCCTGATCCCAGGGTATGTCTGTGTACTCTCCTTTCTCATCAGCAGCTAACAATGGTACTGAATAAGACCTTTTTGGGGTCCCCACAGAATCTCATCAAACTTGCCCCACAAGTAATTAAACCTGCTGATTCCCTTAGCAGTATCCTGCATGACCTGTATAAGTCAGGATCTGTCTGGGTCAGAGGCAAGGAGCCAGAGGACTGCTGAGAAAATGGCAATGGTCTAGGGGAAGTTACCAGCCCATCACTCTGCCTGTCCAGCAATGCACCAAAGCATTAACAGACCTGCCCAGGGACTAGGCCCACGCAAGCTCCGATAGCACTACCCTCTGGAGTTCACTCCCCATGGGTTTCACCGCAGCGCAAGAAATACATAAGCCCCCCCTGGCCATCTGCTCCGGGGTAAATTTCAGTGTACAACCACTGCAAGCGCTCAATGCATTTTAGGCTCCCTCCCCCAAAACTACAGACTGTTGCTCAGACATGATGTTCTCAAATAACACAGTCACAGCGCATTAAATGTACAAACATTATATATCACTTAGCTGTCTGTAGTCTTCAGAATAGGCAAAGCGATGCCCAGGAAATCCAATCACTCTGTCAGGATCTGTAAGCCAGCTCAGCTCCGCTGCAAGCGTTCCGAATGGCGCCAAAACAGAGTGAGGGAAGAGACCAAGTCCCTGCTGCTGCGGGGTCTGTGGCTTTTGGCACCAACTACCCCCAGACAGCCGCTCTCATTGTAGGATCTCCAAGTTCCAGTATCTCCCCCTCAGCTGGGGACCACTCGGAACATGCCTGTAACACATTGCTGTCCTCTCATATAGGAGCTCAGTGTGTAAGCTCCGCAGAAAATGGCCACCGCCATCACAGAGCGCCTGTCCCCCATGATCCCCACCTAGCGTGAAGCCGGTTTCAGAGCGCCCCGGAGCCCAGGCAGCTTCTTAAAAGAAGCTGTAAGCGCTGCACAGGGAGGCCAGACAGCATCTCCCCTGTGCACAGTGAGCTGACAGGACGCGCTTCTGTCAGCTCCTGCTGCGCTAGCAGTGTGAGGATTCACTAATGAGAATCCTCACACTGTGCCTACCTAGCTAGTGTAAAAGTTAATAAAATAATAAAAACTCCTAACTACTCTAATCCTTCGGCTGCTCCAGCAGCCCTTTAGAATAGCACCCACTCCAGTGGGCACCTAACACGAACTGAAGAGTCTGGGATGCAGTAGGGGAGGAGCCTACCCTCCAAAAGCTTTAGGATAGGTGCCTGGCTCTTGCGGACCCTCCTACATCCCAATGTGAAGCTGTGTCACCAGGACCATTGATAGAGAAATAGAGCACGGCTTGGAGTGATCCAGGACTCTAGGTACTACTGGCTGCTTTATTTTTACACTGCAATATAGATCTCGCTTTGAAGTAAAACCCCACCCAAATCTAACTCTCTCTGCAAAAGTAACATCTACCTCACCAGCAGTGCACATGGTTTTGTCCATCTAAGAAGGAATTTGCCAGAAAGAGTAACCCAGAATAAAGCCCATAGTCTCAATGCTGGTTGTAGAGTCTTGTCACCAGGGGCCTTAATTTGGTTCATTCTTTCTGACAAAATCCTTCTTAGATGGACAAAACCATGTGCACTGCAGGGGGGGCAGATGTAACATGTGCAGAGAGAATTAGATTTGGGTGAGTAATTTTGTTTCTGTGCAGGGAAAATACTGACTGCTTTATTTTTACACTGCAATATAGATCTCACTTTGAAGTAAAACCCCACCCAAATCTAATTCTCTCTGCACATGTTACATCTGCCCCACCTGCAGTGCACATGGTTTTGCCCATCTAAGAAGGATTTTGTCAGAAAGAATGAACCAAAATAAGGCCCCAGGTCCTGGTCCAGGCTGTTGGTCTGGTATCCTGTGTTCCTGTGGGAGTTTGAGCCTTTCTGGTCTGTGTCTCAGTACTGTGTTTCTGGCTTAGCTTCTGGACTCCTGTTTATTATTGCGCTTGTGCATATTATTATAGTGTTATTGTTTCACCTGTGCGTATCATTAGACAGCGTACACTGGATGAGCTATACGCTATTACATAACATACTGGGTGATATATACAGCAGATTGGGTTGACTAGCACTGGATGAGCTATACGCTATTACATGACATACTGGGTGATATATACAGCGGATTGGGTTGACTAACACTGGATGACCTATACGCTATTACATGACATAATGGATGATATATACAATGGATTGGGTTGACTAGCACTGGATGAGCTATACGCTATTACATGACATACTGGATGATATATACAGCAGATTGGGTTGACTAGCACTGGATGAGCTATACGCTATTACATGACATACTGGGTGATATATTCAGCAGATTGGGTTGACTAGCACTGGATGAGCTATACGCTATTACATGACATACTGGGTGATATATACAGCAGACTGGGTTGACTAGCACTGGATGAGCTATATGCGATTACATGACATACTGGGTGATATATACAGCAGATTGGGTTCACTAGCACTGGATGAGCTATACGCTATTACATGACATGCTGGGCGATATATACAGCAGATTGGGTTGACTAGCACTGGATAAGCTATACGCTATTACATGACATGCTGGGCGATATATACAGCAGACTGGGTTGACTAGCACTGGATGAGCTATACTCTATTACATGACATACTGGATGATATATACAGCGGATTGGGTTGACTAGCACTGGATGAGCTATACGCTATTACATGACATACTGGGTGATATATACAGCGGATTGGGTTGACTAACACTGGATGACCTATACGCTATTACATGACATAATGGATAATATATACAATGGATTGGGTTGACTAGCACTGGATGAGCTATACGCTATTACATGACATGCTGGGCGATATATACAGCAGATTGGGTTGACTAGCACTGGATAAGCTATACGCTATTACATGACATGCTGGGCGATATATACAGCAGACTGGGTTGACTAGCACTGGATGAGCTATACTCTATTACATGACATACTGGGTGATATATACAGCAGATTGGGTTGACTAGCACTGGATGACCTATATGCTATTACATGACATACTGGGTGATATATACAGCGGATTGGGTTGACTAGCAGCACTGGATGAGCTATACGCTATTACATGACATACTGGGTGATATATACAGCAGATTGGGTTGACTAGCACTGGATGAGCTATACGCTATTACATGACATACTGGGTGATATATACAGCGGATTGGGTCTACTAACACTGGATGACCTATACGCTATTACATGACATACTGGATGATATGTACAACGGATTGGGTTGACTAGCACTGGATGAGCTATACGCTATTACATGACATACTGGGTGATATATACAGCAGATTGGGTTGACTAGCACTGGATGACCTATACGCTATTACATGACATACTGGGTGATATATACAGCGGATTGGGTTGACTAGCAGCACTGGATGAGCTATACGCTATTACATGACATACTGGGTGATATATACAGCGGATTGGGTTGACTAGCACTGGATGAGCTATACGCTATTACATGATATACTGGGTGATATATACAGCGGATTGGGTTGACTAGTACTGGATAAGCTATACGCTATTACATGACATGCTGGGCGATATATACAGCAGACTGGGTTGACTAGCACTGGATGAGCTATACTCTATTACATGACATACTGGGTGATATATACAGCAGATTGGGTTGACTAGCACTGGATGACCTATATGCTATTACATGACATACTGGGTGATATATACAGCGGATTGGGTTGACTAGCAGCACTGGATGAGCTATACGCTATTACATGACATACTGGGTGATATATACAGCGGATTGGGTTGACTAACACTGGATGACCTATACGCTATTACATGACATACTGGATGATATGTACAACGGATTGGGTTGACTAGCACTGGATGAGCTATACGCTATTACATGACATACTGGGTGATATATACAGCGGATTGGGTTGACTAGCACTGGATAAGCTATACGCTATTACATGACATGCTGGGCGATATATACAGCAGACTGGGTTGACTAGCACTGGATGAGCTATACTCTATTACATGACATACTGGGTGATATATACAGCAGATTGGGTTGACTAGCACTGGATGACCTATATGCTATTACATGACATACTGGGTGATATATACAGCGGATTGGGTTAACTAGCAGCACTGGATGAGCTATACGCTATTACATGACATACTGGGTGATATATACAGCGGATTGGGTTGACTAACACTGGATGACCTATACGCTATTACATGACATACTGGATGATATGTACAACGGATTGGGTTGACTAGCACTGGATGAGCTATACGCTATTACATGACATACTGGGTGATATATACAGCAGATTGGGTTGACTAGCAGCACTGGATGAGCTATACGCTATTACATGACATACTGGGTGATATATACAGCGGATTGGGTTGACTAGCACTGGATGAGCTATACGCTATTACATGATATACTGGGTGATATATACAGCGGATTGGGTTGACTAGCACTGGATGAGCTATACGCTATTACATGATATACTGGGTGATATATACAGCGGATTGGGTTGACTAGCACTGGATGAGCTATACACTATTACATGATATACTGGGTGATATATACAGCGGATTGGGTTGACTAGCACTGGATAAGCTATACGCTATTACATGACATGCTGGGCGATATATACAGCAGACTGGGTTGACTAGCACTGGATGAGCTATATGCTATTACATGACATACTGGGTGATATATACAGCGGATTGGGTTAACTAGCAGCACTGGATGAGCTATACGCTATTACATGACATACTGGGTGATATATACAGCGGATTGGGTTGACTAACACTGGATGACCTATACGCTATTACATGACATACTGGATGATATGTACAACGGATTGGGTTGACTAGCACTGGATGAGCTATACGCTATTACATGACATACTGGGTGATATATACAGCAGATTGGGTTGACTAGCAGCACTGGATGAGCTATACGCTATTACATGACATACTGGGTGATATATACAGCGGATTGGGTTGACTAGCACTGGATGAGCTATACGCTATTACATGATATACTGGGTGATATATACAGCGGATTGGGTTGACTAGCACTGGATGAGCTATACGCTATTACATGATATACTGGGTGATATATACAGCGGATTGGGTTGACTAGCACTGGATGAGCTATACACTATTACATGATATACTGGGTGATATATACAGCGGATTGGGTTGACTAGCACTGGATAAGCTATACGCTATTACATGACATGCTGGGCGATATATACAGCAGACTGGGTTGACTAGCACTGGATGAGCTATACTCTATTACAGTGGTTCCCAACCTTTTTTATCTCCTGTACCCCTTGATTAGGCTTTTTATTGATGAGTACCCCTCCTCTCAATTTAAAATATAGACAGTACTTATGAGTTTAGTGGAAGTGAGCGGTATGCGTATCCTTATGCATATCCTTATATTAAGGAGTAGCGGACAGGAATCGTGCCCTTCCATGTCTGGCTGCTGGTTGTGTACTGTCTCCAGGGTTCCCACAAACACCTGTAGGATTAATGCCGCCGCTTCTTCCACCAGTGTCAGTGCAAGGCAGATGATCGCTGATGTCTGAGGGCAGCATGGGAAGCTTCCCGTGGATTGCTGGTCAGGCAAAAGCACAATGAGATGCTGATGACGCTGAAGACAGAACCGTAACTGACAAAACATGGTTCTTCTTCATGGCAATGGGTCTTCTGCCATTGAAATACTTTTTTTCATCTTCCGCCATTACCAATATTATTTTCAAGTACCCCCAACTGGTATGCAGAGTACCCCCAGGGGTACTAGTACCCCAGGTTGGGAACCACTGCTCTATTACATGACATACTGGGTGATATATACAGCAGATTGGGTTGACTAGCACTGGATGACCTATACGCTATTACATGACATACTGGGTGATATATACAGCGGATTGGGTTGACTAGCAGCACTGGATGAGCTATACGCTATTACATGACATACTGGGTGATATACACAGCGGATTGGGTTGACTAACACTGGATGACCTATACGCTATTACATGACATACTGGATGATATGTACAACGGATTGGGTTGACTAGCACTGGATGAGCTATACGCTATTACATGACATACTGGGTGATATATACAGCGGATTGGGTTGACTAGCAGCACTGGATGAGCTATACGCTATTACATGACATACTGGGTGATATATACAGCAGATTGGGTTGACTAGCACTGGATGACCTATACGCTATTACATGACATACTGGGTGATATATACAGCGGATTGGGTTGACTAGCAGCACTGGATGAGCTATACGCTATTACATGACATACTGGGTGATATATACAGCAGATTGGGTTGACTAGCACTGGATGACCTATACGCTATTACATGACATACTGGGTGATATATACAGCAGATTGGGTTGACTAGCAGCACTGGATGAGCTATATGCGATTACATGACATACTGGGTGATATATACAGCAGATTGGGTTCACTAGCACTGGATGAGCTATACGCTATTACATGACATGCTGGGCGATATATACAGCAGATTGGGTTTACTAGCACTGGATAAGCTATACGCTATTACATGACATGCTGGGCGATATATACAGCAGACTGGGTTGACTAGCACTGGATGAGCTATACTCTATTACATGACATACTGGGTGATATATACAGCAGATTGGGTTGACTAGCACTGGATGACCTATATGCTATTACATGACATACTGGGTGATATATACAGCGGATTGGGTTGACTAGCAGCACTGGATGAGCTATACGCTATTACATGACATACTGGGTGATATACAGTATACAGCGGTTTGGGTTGACTAACACTGGATGACCTATACGCTATTACATGACATACTGGATGATATGTACAACGGATTGGGTTGACTAGCACTGGATGAGCTATACGCTATTACATGACATACTGGGTGATATATACAGCAGATTGGGTTGACTAGCACTGGATGACCTATACGCTATTACATGACATACTGGATGATATGTACAACGGATTGGGTTGACTAGCACTGGATGAGCTATACGCTATTACATGACATACTGGGTGATATATACAGCAGATTGGGTTGATTAGCACTGGATGACCTATACGCTATTACATGACATACTGGGTGATATATACAGCAGATTGGGTTGACTAGCAGCACTGGATGAGCTATACGCTATTACATGACATACTGGGTGATATATACAGCGGATTGGGTTGACTAGCACTGGATGAGCTATACGCTATTACATGATATACTGGGTGATATATACAGCGGATTGGGTTGACTAGCACTGGATGAGCTATACGCTATTACATGATATACTGGATGATATGTACAACGGATTGGGTTGACTAGCACTGGATGAGCTATACGCTATTACATGACATACTGGGTGATATATACAGCAGATTGGGTTGATTAGCACTGGATGACCTATACGCTATTACATGACATACTGGGTGATATATACAGCAGATTGGGTTGACTAGCAGCACTGGATGAGCTATACGCTATTACATGACATACTGGGTGATATATACAGCGGATTGGGTTGACTAGCACTGGATGAGCTATACGCTATTACATGATATACTGGGTGATATATACAGCGGATTGGGTTGACTAGCACTGGATGAGCTATACGCTATTACATGATATACTGGGTGATATATACAGCGGATTGGGTTGACTAGCACTGGATGAGCTATACACTATTACATGACATACTGGGTGATATATACAGCAGATTGGGTTGACTAGCACTGGGTGAGCTATACGTTATTACATTACATACTGGGTGATATATACAGCAGATTGGGTTGACTAGCACTGGATGACCTATACGCTATTACATGACATACTGGGTGATATATACAGCGGATTGGGTTGACTAGCACTGGATGAGCTATACGCTATTACATGACATACTGGGTGATATATACAGCGGATTGGGTTGACTAGCACTGGATGAGCTATACGCTATTACATGACATACTAGGTGATATATACAGTGGATTGAGTTGACTAGCACTGGATGAGCTATACGCTATTACATGACATACTGGGTGATATATACAGCAGATTGGGTTGACTAGCACTGGATGACCTATACGCTATTACATGACATACTGGGTGATATATACAGCGGATTGGGTTGACTAGCACTGGATGAGCTATACGCTATTACATGACATACTGGGTGATATATACAGCGGATTGGGTTGACTAGCACTGGATGAGCTATGCAATATTACATGACATACTAGGTGATATATACAGTGGATTGAGTTGACTAGCACTGGATGAGCTATGCAATATTACATACAGCACTACTGCCCGACCTCCCCTCTTGTCCTACTTATCAGGCAATTATACTATGGACTACAATAAAACAAAGCCTAATACAGTTCCTCCAGCATGAAGCCTGGGATGATATTTGGCAATGACGATGAGCGGTTACCATGGAAATATTACATGTATTGTATATACAGGAGTTTCTCTTATATGACAAAAGGTCTGATTTTTGAATAGTTTTTGTACAAGGAACAGACCACGATACTGGGCATTGTATGCAGACACACAGCGCTCTAACAGGTTATCAGCCCAGGTTCTGGCATCATTGAGTAATACATTCTCTCAGCCGCTGGTGCACGTGTATCCCTGACAGCAACACAGTGGCAGGACATCCTAGGAGATGTAGTTCCACAGCAGCTGCAGTGCCACATGTTGCCTACCACTGCTGCATGCTGTGCATGCTACTTGCACAGCATGCAGCAGTGGTAGGCAACATGTGGCATTGCAGCTGCTGTGGGCCCAATTCACATCTGATTGCACATCTGAGAATTTGCACAGTGGACGATTATCGATATGCGCATACCCATAGTACATATGCGCTAACCCATCCAGCGACTATGTCCTGCTACTTTTTTTATTTTGCATGCCTTGGCAGGAAGTGGGTGTGTGGGGGTGGTCATCGGCTGTTTATTGGGAGTGCTAAGAAAAATGCAGGCGTGCCAAGGAAAACACTGGGCGTGTCCAGGAAACCGCTAGGTGTGACAGAGTGTATTAGCGGTGTGTGACATCAGCACCAGGCCAGATATGACTGTATTTTGGGAGGATGTGTGACGTCAGCACCAGGCAGGATATACCTGTATCAGGGGAGGGTTTGTGATGTCATCACCAGGCCGAATATGCCTGTATTAGGGGAGGGTGTGTGATGTAAGCACCAGGCCGGATATGCCTGTATTAGGGGTGGGTGTGTGATGTCAGCACCAGGCAGGATATACCTGTATTAGGGGAGGGTGTGTGATGTAAGCACCAGGCAGGATATACCTGTATTAGGGGAGAGTGTGTGATGTCAGCACCAGGCCGGATATGCCTGTATTAGGGGAGGGTGTGTGATGTAAGCACCAGGCCGGATTTGCCTGTATTAGAGGAGGGTGTGTGATGTCAGCACCAGGCTGCATATGCCTGTATTAGCGGTGGGTGTGTGATGTCAGCACCAGGCAGGATATACCTGTATTAGGGGAGAGTGTGTGATGTCAGCACCAGGCCGGATATGTCTGTATTAGGGGAGGGTGTGTGATGTAAGCACCAGGCCGGATATGCCTGTATTAGGGGAGGGTGTGTGATGTCAGCACCAGGCTGCATATGCCTGTATTAGGGGTGGGTGTGTTATGTCAGCACCAGGCAGGATATACCTGTATTAGGGGAGAGTGTGTGACGTCAGCACCAGTTCGGATATGCCTTTATTAGGGGAGGGTGTGCGATGTCAGCACCAGGCCGGATATGCCTATATTAGGGGAGGGTGTGTGACGTCAGCACCTGGATGGATATACCTGTATTAGGGGAGGGTGTTTGATGTCAGTACCAGGCCGGATATGCCTGTATTAGGGGAGGGTGTGTGACGTCAGCACCAGGCCGTATATATCTGTATTAGGGGAGGGTGTGTGATATCAGCACCAGGCCGGATATGTCTGTATTAGGGGAGGGTGTGTGACGTCAGCACCTGGTTGGATATACCCAGGGCCGGTGCGAGCCCTGTCGGAGCCCCAGGCAACCCCCGCTCGCCCGCCTCCCCTCCGCTCACCCGCTCATTATTATTTATTATTATTTATACCAGCAGGTGGGAGGGGGTGCAGCAGCGGGTGCCTGTTGTGGATGTCGTCGCTGGGGGGGGTCTGCAACACCAGCAGGGAGGAGGGGGTGCAGCAGCGGGTGCCTGTTGTGGATGTCGTCGCTGGGGGGGGGCTCCCGGGGATCGTGGGTGCGCCGGTGCGGGCAGCCAAAGATGGGTTGGCAGCGGAGTCACCGCTGATCCAGGCGACGGGACCACCCTCTGACTATTTAGCTGGGGGGGGTGGGCACTCCCCACAGATTACATCTCCGCCACACCAGCGGGGGGGGGGGGAGCGGGTGCTTGCCATGGATGTAATTGCGGGGGGGGGCTCCTTGGATGCAGCATCAGGCAGGGTAGGCAGTGGGTTTGACAGGGGGGTGGCGGGGGGCTATGGGCATAAGGCTTACCTGCTCCCTGCTGCGATGCATTCCATGATCCTGGGACCGGGTAGCCGGCTGCTGCAGCTTTCTTTCTTCTTTGTTCAATACCTGTATTAGGGGAGGGTGTGTGATATCAGCACAAGGCCAGATATACCTTAGGGGAGGGTGAGTGCAGGGTCGCCTACCTTTCTAGAATGGCCGGGAGGGTCCTGGAAATCGGGTCCCACTCACGGCCCCCCGGAAAGGGGGCAACCCTCCCGCATTTCCCTCCATCTCTCGCGAACCTATCCTGGCGGGGGGGTCCGCAAGTCAAATGACGCAATTGTTGCATTTTAGTCCCGCCCCCCGCAGTACAATGCAGGGCTAAAGTGACACACCCGAAATAGGGCAGCCCGTCCATGGTTACGCCCCGGAACCAATTATTTTTCCCTCCCGGCGATGGCCCTGTCCCCCTGCTACAGTGATCTGGCTGCCCTCTCCCAGAGAGGGCAGAAAAAATGTCGGCCATTATGGGTGAGTGACGTCAGCACCAGGCTGGATATACCTGTATTAAGGGAGGGTGACATCAGTACCAGGTTGGTTATGCCTTTTCCACTGTAGCGCCAGGTACTCTGAGCCTGCAATGTTAGGTGCCCAGTGTAACAATCATTCGATGGTGAGCCTGTTATGATAGTTACTTGCTTCGGTGCAAATATATTTGTAATTGTACACATCCATCCGCACAGCGAGTGCTTTGATTGGCAAGGCGGGATTTCACTCTAATGGGGCACAGGCTTAACTGACCACTGGCAACTGAGACGTAACAGCTGTGTAAACAGGTCTTAATTAAGCACAAACGGCATCAGCCTGCCAATCATGCTGCGCCTTAGGCACCCATCCACCCACCATCCTGGTTGTGCGCAAAACATCTCTGATTCGCCTTCATGGTCAGGGTGGCGTTATCCTGCGGGTCAAAGAGATGGGAGAGATGACCTGAGCAGGATCCGGATGATAGATCTACAATGCATAGGTCGACAATGAAAAAAGTCGGCATGCATTAGGCAGACACTGACAAAAGATCGACATGCACTAGGCTGTCATTGACAAAAGGATGACATGAGAACAAGGTCAACATGGCATTGACTGAGGCATGAAAAGGTTGACATAAGATTTTCATGTTTTTGTTTTTAATTTTTGGACTTTTGCATACTTTACCACTCGTAAAACTCTGTGGACTCCGATTGGGTTCGGCAAAGGGCACCGAGTGCACGGTTGCAGAGCGAGGAAGCTGGTCCAAAGCGTGTTAAGCGAAGTGGCGTGCTAACGGGAGGTCAGGTGCTCACGTGTCAATATTGACACCAAAAAAGTGTAAAAACCCCATGTCAATTATTTCACGTGTTGATCTTTGGTCATTGTCAGCCTGGCACCGCCCCATCTGCTCCACCTGCTGTGATTGGACTGCAGTGGGGGTGTCTGTACAGAGGTAAGTATGTGTGTAACCCAAACACGGAGATTGCCCGGTCCTAGTTCCCAGTGTCAATGTTTGCTGCGTGCAGCCACCGGTATAACAGTCAAAACCTTGTCCGTCCAAATTATAATTAATCATAAATATTCAGGCTCTGTACTTTTATCATGAAAACGTTCCTGAAGTTCAGGACCCTATAGTAACGCAGGATCGCCAGATGAAGGAATACAATATGCAGACACTGGCGAATCTACCAGCGACTATGTACAATGTTGTAAAGTGACAATCATCTAAAAGGCAAAACCGCATTGCAGCTTTAACAGAGTGTCCATGACTGCGCCAATGCCGGCATCTCAACCTGCGCCAATGCCGGCATCTCAAACTGCGCCAATGTTGGCATCTCAGTGGCCAACTGCTCCAATGCCGGCATCTCAAACTGCACCAATGTTGGCATCTCATTGGCCAACTGCTGCAATGCCAGCATATCACAGGCTGACTGTGCCAAGAGGTTCATGCTTTTATTCCCTTTTGAAAACCTGATGAGCTTTGCCTAATTGCTCCTGAGCCCAGCTGTGATCTTTGTTTGCTGGCAATACTATCCGGTGCCTTTAGAGTGTATTCTTCCATCTGCTGGTCTCACCCCAAGCGGTCTGGCCGGGTGAGTGTCCTGACTCTGATTATCAACAAAGCTTTCTTCCGGTTATTTCAGTGTGCTGCATCTGCACGGATGGCTCGCTACAAAGGCCCTTATTCTGGTTGGTGCGGCCAGAGCCGCACACGGTGCTCTGGCCGCACAAACCAATCCCCGCCCACGAGACGGATCGCCACGGCCGTCCGTACACGGACGGCTGGCGATCCGCATAAAAATGGTGGAGGCGTACGCCTCCACCATGGTGGGAGCTGCCCCCTGCATTCGATGGTCGTCGACCATCGAAGGCAGGTCCGCACGCCCCAGCAGCTCCCGCAAGCTGAGACCACACGGACAATCGTCCGTGTGCTAGCTTGTATGGGGGCTGAGAGCTGACATCCGGCGACGTCAGCTTTCCGCCCCCATGAGTTGCGTCATACCCTCATTACCATGCGTACGCCCCGCGTTTGCATGGGAACGCCCATGAAACGCGGGGCGTATACATAGGGAAATGAGGGCATGAAGCCCCTCACTCCCCTATACGCCCCCTTTGCGGCGTAGTAACGTTATGTGCGGCGAATTCGCCTGCACATGCGCAGATTGACCTCTGCGCATGTGCAGACGGAAAACATCGGCGGTACGGCCGCACGCGGGCCGTACCGCTCGAATCAGAATAAGGGCCAAACTGCGGCGGCGCGTCAACAGGCGACGGCCGCCGCGCGGGGTGGCTAGAGCTGTCCCCGGTAAAAAGCAACTACTATTTTCCATTTGCACCAGCTACTCACTCCGATTAGGAGGATCTGCATTTATACTATCCACTTTTGGAAAAGACCTAAAGTGAGTCATTTGGCGTTAAACTGCTTATATTCAAAGCTATCATACAGCTGATAATTAACATTATAAGGCTCTCATCAGGAACTTTAATACTATTGGCTGACCTTTTTTGTCAATTGGACTATTGCATACGAATATTGAAGGAATATTTGCACATTATTTTTTAAATGTTTCATTTTTAAAGTTTGTCTAAAGATATGTGGGGTGAGATTTAATAGGATGAGATATTCAGAAAGTGAGAGATTTGGTAAGAAATCTCCAGTTTTTTTAAAGCGGCAATCATCTACATTGCAAAATCAAACTGGTTTTGCAGTGTAAATGATTGCCGCTTTAAAAAACCTGGAGATTTCTTACCAAATCTCTCACTTTCTGACTCTCTCATCCTATTAAATCTCCCCCTTATATCTGATTTTAATAAATGAATCTTTATAATTATTTAATTTCCAATCGCGTGGCGCTTCCTGTACTATATGCAGGGGTTTCCTCTACATATAGATCTATTCTGACTGTGCCAATGTTGGCGTCTCAAAGGCCCCCACATTACCACTATGTCATCACAAATGGGCACCGTGCCAGTTTAACTAGTCACCTTTACGCTGGCATTTGGGCCATCTCCAGCAAACCGTCATATCCCCCCCCCCCCCCCCCCCTAATGGTTCCGTTCAGCATTACATTTGTCACACATGACACAGGCGACTGAGAAACATGCATCATGTCCATCCTGCCGCTTGTCCTGTTTCTGGGGACAGTAAATATGTCTGCCTGGCTCTGTGATTGAGCGTCGCAGGGGCTGCAGTCAGTTCAGCCGGTCAACAAAACTATCAATCACTGAGGAGATTTGGGACTTGTTTACCTTCAGTGCACAATTCTGTGACAGTGACCATCACATAGTATGCCCATTGTATGCCCATTGTTACTCTCACGACGTGGGACTGTCATCCTGTAATTCTGTGCCACATAATTAATTATGTAAAATATTGTCCACTTGGGACTACAGAGCCAGATTCAGGGGTGGGCACAGAAGCGCCCACTGCTGCGTCTATTAGCAGTCATCCATCTGTGGCTAGGCAAATGCTGATACACTGCCCGGGTTCAGCATCCTATATCCTCCCATGGCTTGCTGTGCTCACCATGCTCGCTGTGTCGGCTCACTTAACCAGTCGGAGTCCATGTGGGTGGTAAAGCATGAAAAAAAGACCCAAAAAGTAAAAATTCATGTCAACCTTTTCATGCATCGAACATTGAGATTTAAAAATTTTGCTTGTGCCGACCTTTTGTCAATTCACTTAGGTGAATGTTCAACTATACTCTGTAAAGCGCTGCGGAATATGAATGCACTATATAAAAAACTGTTAATAAATAGGGCAGTACGGATGGTGTAATGGTTAGCATTACTGCCTCACAGCGCTGAGGTCATGGGTTCGATCCCCACCATGGCCCTAACTGCAGAGTTTGTATATTCTCCCCGTGCTTGCGTGGGTTTCCTCCGGGCACTCCGGTTTCCTCCCACAATCCAAAAATATACTGGTAGGTTAATTGGCTTCCAACAAAATTAACCCTAGAATGTCTGTGTGTGCATGTACATGTGGTAGGGAATATAGATTGTATGCTCCACTGGGGCAGGGACTGATGTGAATGTTAAAATATTCTCTGTAAAAAGCGCTGTGGAATATGTGTGCGCTATATAAGAAACTGTTAATAAAAAATGAAAAAAATATATCAACCTTGGGCATGTCGACCTCTTGGTGTCAACCCATTGACTGTCGACATAGATGCTGTCTGTGAGCCATCCGGATAACCCTAATGCGTACTTGCTGACTTTTACAATAGCCTCTCCCGGAGAAGCCCAGTCGGCTCGGATCTCCAGCTCAGGGGGCGAATCCATGCAAACGCTGCGATCCGCAAACTGCGTCATTTTAGCCCCTTCCCACGGACCTGCGAAAACCGGTAATTTGTGCGGCATGGCAGGGGGTGTGGGGGCTGCCTGGGAAATGCGGGAGGATTGCCGGCCTTCCCGGGGGTAGCGGGAGGGGGACCTGATTTTCGGGAGCCTCCCGGCAATTCCAGGAGGCCAACCCTGCCTAATGACTCGATTGATGGACAAAAGATAATTAATTACCAAAAGCTTACAGGACCTTTACTTGTATGTAGAGAAATAAACATTTCAGCTGCAGTAACAGGCTTCATCCACTAGAGGGGGCTCCTAAATCACTGGACAGCAATTAGGCTTAATAAATACTGATGATAAGGGAATTTAGGGAAATAAACATAATAATTTGAATTTTATTCATTAAAATTGATGGAGAAAACGTCCTGAAAATCTGAGGGTGACAAATTATATTTGTGTTGCCTGAAATAGAATGGAATGATTTATGCATTAAATATAAGTATTTATATCTATCAGCAATAATATGACATTGCAGCACCTGGATGCTTTCCTATGCGCATTTGCCAATCTGGAAAAGACGCATACTGTGGGGCTAATTCAGCGTGCAACACAGAAGTGCGATATCGTTCACAGGTGAATGCAACCTGAAAGGATGCATTTGCACTTTGAGTGACAGGGGCTGAGGTTGAGGGGGCGGTGACAATGCATTAACGAAGTATATACATTATCCTGCCAGTTCTTACCATGCTGACTGATACAGCTAGACTGTCTATTGTAAAACAGCAAATGGGCACGCAGTATGATGGTGACAGTTCTGTCTGATCCTATAAATAGGAAATGTGTGGTACTATAAATGGGAAATGTGTGGTATGATAAATGGGAAATGTGTGGTGCTATAAATGGAAAATGTGTGGTGATAAACATGAAATGTGTGGTATTATAAATTGGAAATGCATGGACCTATATGTGAAATGCATGAGTTATAAATGTGAAATGCGAGGATAGAGATATCTCCTATATATTTAGCCAGATCTGTCAATCACTGTCAACCCCCCTCCCAGCGTTATACACACAGTGATTGACAGGTGACTCCGCCCATATAGGGGGGGCAGTGGAGAGCAGACAGTACATAATGACTGCCGAGTCAGCTGCTGGCAGAGGGTATCAATCTCAGGTGCCCAAGGCAGCCCCCTCGCCTCTCAGTACCTCAGCTAGCCACCATCCACCTTCAGACACCACACCAACTACTACACTGCAGGGGGCAGAGCTTCATGGGAGTTGGGGGCTGAGCTAGGGGGATCAATCTGAGCCACCCAAGGCAGCCCCCTCACCGCTCAGTACCTCACCTAGCCACTCTCCGCCTTCAGATACCGTTTGAGCTACAGGGCTGCTGTGCTTCAATGGACTCGGAGGGGCGGGGCTTCATGGGAATTGGGGGAGGAGCTATGGGGATCAATCTGAGGCACCCAAGGCAGCCCCCTCTGGCAGTGTAATATTCTCCCCTGCAGTTTGCAGCCAGTAATGAGAAATAGGAGGGGCCCCCCCTTTCTAAAGTGCCCCAGGCCCCCCAAAGGCTTAATCCAGCTCTGCCTTGGACCATGAGCTCTAAACTTAGCAAGTGGTGTACCAAATGTTGTCTCTTCTGAGAAAGATATAACATCTTCTGGAATACAGATGGCTATGTCGTGATTTACCATCGATCTCTATTGATAGGTCTGTCTGTACTGTCCTAAAAAGGCAGGAAACCATTGATGAAAACTCTTTATCATTAAACCATCTGAAGTTCAATCAAAGAATGAGGGTGGGGCTAAGAGAAAAGCAATGGGGGAGTGGAAAACTAGACCTCAAAGTTCACTATTGATGGCAGAGAAACATCGGTTTATTCACCATTGGAGAAGGTGGCTTCATCCAAAAGCTTATATAGACCAAAGAAAAACACAGATTAAATACTGATACAAAATCATTCTGTGAAAAATAGCGCAAGTCAGATAACGCATATAACCCGGAAAGCAGCTTATTTCTTCTCATTGACCACTAAAACCCTGTGTTCCTCTGATTTAATGACTAAAGGGTTTATTTATTAAGCTTTGGAGAGAGATAAAGCAGCAGCCATCTGTTTGGAAATGCCAGTTAGGGGTCAATTGGCTAGTACTTTATCTCTCCCCACTTTAGTAAATTGACCCATCACAAACTAAAAAACTGTTAAATTATCCATTTCCAGGGCCCAAGATTTATTTACTCAGGGTTATTCGCCCAATCCTGTATCATGATATAATATTCTTTTCAACCTGCACCTATTGTTGTTTAGTAACGCCCCTTTCCTGCGTCTGCTGCTGTAGCCATAACTATTCTCGCCTCCCCAGGATTAGCTGGAGACGGACCCAATGTTTAGTCTTCATGCGGATCACAATGTTCTGCTGTCGGCCTGTTTATGTCAGGGTGTTGAAAGTGCTGTTCCATAGGGACTGTGCAGAGAAACAATGGGGTCTATGAGCATATTAGGAATAATTCACAAAAACACAATTATGCCTTTATGGCACATTCGTGGTCTTAAAGGGGTCTGCATGAGGTATTACTGGTTCCAAGTCCAAGATTCGCTTTGAAGGACTGTTGCTGAACCAAACATTGGTACTCTCAGGTATATAATGTGCTTCTAGGGGGTATCCAATCAGGGGCAAGTTTTTCAAAAGGCAAAAAATCTGCAATTTTGGGGGGCGAATTGACTTGCCCTATTCAATCCTAGTATTTTTGCCCGTTTAAAAAATCCAGCACCGGCGAAAACTGGAAAGATCGACAAAATTGCGGCGAATTTAAGTATTTTGGTGAATTTGCGGTTGTTTTCATTTGTTTTTATGGTCATTGTCGCCCATCCTGATCCCCCCCCCCCCCCCCCCCAAAAAAAAAGAAGTGAAACGGCATTGCCAAAAATAGAGAAACAATGGTCAAATGCCATGATTAAATAGTAATCGGCGATTTTTTTTGCCTGCCCAAGAAATTCGTCTGTGTTTAAATACCCCTCTTAATTGGGTAAGGCCAATGGCCCTTATTCTGGTTCACTCACAAAGGCAATAACATGTGCAGAGAGAATCAGATTTGGTGGGGTTTTACTTCAAAGGTTTTTACCATATTGCAGTGTAAAAATAAAGCAGCCAGTATTTTTCCTGCACAGAAACAAAATAATTCACCCAAATCTAAATCTCTCTGTTACATCTGACCCCCTGTAGTGCACATGGTTTTATCCATTTAAGAAGGAATTTGCCTTTGCGAGTGAACCAGAATAAGGGCCAATGTGTGTGTTATAGCATGTTATGTTCTCTGGGAGAACCATTTTATTTATGCATTTATTTGGTTTCATTAACAGTAGAGATGTGCGGGTCCGATTTCACCTGGATTTGAAAATCTGAATTTGCGCTAATTTGGGCGATAAGTACCGAATAAATCCGAACTGCACATCGTTATTTAAAAGTGGTTCCATTTTCCACATAGAGCAGTATGGTAGTTTCTGTGGTAATATCTACAGAGAGAAAAAACAAGTCGGTTAAAAAAAAAAGAAATATTGGCCGACCTATTGTCTGTTGACCAATAGTGGTCACGTATTGACTGTTGACCTAGACAATTTCGACCCACCGACGGGATACTGTACCACGTCTGATGAAGATGTGAGCAGTAGCTTCCCCCACAGTGCGGTGAGATAGTACAGGTCGAGTATCCCGTATCCGAATATCCGTTATCCAAATTATTCCGAAATACGGACTTTCCAGAAAGTGAAATTTTTTTTTTTTTTTGCTAAAAACTCACTGGGGACATATGTAACAGCATCACTGGGGACATGATATGTAACTGGCACTATATATGTGCAAGACAATGATTGCTTGGCATTCAAATTCAGTGCTGAGATAGTACACACATTTTGTTTCACGTTTTGAAACCTTGTTTTTTGAACAATTAAAATATATTTGTGTGTATTTTATGTGGTAATAAAATATATTTGTGTGTATATTATGTGTTTATACAGCATAAATGCAAGATACTTCAAAATACATCATTGACATATTAAAATATTCCGAAATACGGAATAATCCGTTATCCAAAATTCTCCTGGTCCCGAGCATTTTGGATACGTGATACTCAACCTGTATTAAAAGGGCTGGACTTACATACATTTCCGTGACCCCTATCACATTCCGGGATTCCTAAATCTGTCATTTCTGTTTAGTTTCCCTGTAAATGTGGAGGAACGCTGAGGAAGGCATTTGTCTTCTTGATCAGAAACCAATTGGCATCCAGTGCCAAGCAGACAGCTACGAGCGGATTGCAAGCTTGGGTTACAGTGACCTGTTCATGGTACTTAAATCCCACAGTTATTTTATCAGAAATAAACCTGTCAGCGACCCAAGACGGAGGCTGTCTGCCACCAGATTTACACAGGAGCAACGCAGGGCTGTAACAGCCTTAATGTGACGATTGTTATATATATACCACACATATACCCAGCTTCAGGGGTGACAGGAATCCGTATCTGCCGGGCTCCGTGTCTGACTGGCTGCGACCCCATTATAAGGACATTTTATCCTTTGCTGTTATCATCTCCAATATCTGGGAGATTGGGCATCGGGATAGAAGTCTCCCATGCACAGGAGTAAGTGCAGAGGGCGGGCCTGCAGATAGCGGATTATGGGCCAGATTCTCTAAGCTTCAAAAGTGATAAAATAGAGAGTGATAAACAGCCAGCCAATCAGCTCCTGTTAGACATTTTTCAAACACAGTCTGTGACATGGCAGGCAGGAGCTGATTGGCTGGCTTTTTATCACTCTCTATTTTATCACTATTGAAGCTTAGAGAATCTGGCCCTATATAACTCTATGGGTGGGATGTATTAATATACATCGCCGCCCTTCGCACTGCAGCCGCCGCGATGCTGCCGCATTTGTACTAACATATGCGGCTAGCATCGGGTTGCGGTGACGGAGACCCCCGCGATACCTGTGATGTGGGCTGCGGGGGTCTCCGGCGGCTGGCAGCGTCCCCCTGCGTCTCCTCCTCCCCCCTGCAGCCGGATGTCATCCCGGCTGTCACACCAGGGGGAGGAGGAGATTTTGGAGGACGGGAGGGGGGGGGGGCGCGCGGACGTCGTACGGCGGGAGGCGAAAGAAGCCCATAGGCTTCTATAGGGTATCGCCACCCAGGGGGTGGCGATACCCAGCCTTGCGAAAACGGGGCGGACGGGGATTGATACATAGGAAAATGCCGTAAAACGGGGGTTTTACGGCATTTTCCCTTTAGTAAATCTCGCCCTATGTGCGCATAAACAAATACACAGGTAACCAAAAAAGGTGAACACCTCATTACAAAAGCCTGCAATGCAACTCAGCTGCTGCAGAACCTCTTAGGAAACAGCCCTGTGTTAATAGGATAATATCACCCTATATCCCTATACACACTAAGCAATATTACAGATGGCCCTATCGCTTGTATCACTAAGTGTGTATGCTCAAGATGCGTACTCCCGTGGGTCGGTAACAATGTCCTCCATCATTTCTACGTGTAGCTTAATGTCATAATGCATAGTGATTGTAAGCTTGCGAGCAGGGCCCTCCTACCTTCATGTCGGTTTGTATTTACCTAGTTTGTTTAATCACTGTTGTTTCCAATTTTAAGTGCGCAACGGAATATGCTGCGCTATATAAGAAACTGTAAATAATAGTGATTATTGCACAACTGCGCATGTGTGCCCACCGCAGAGCCCATGCACAAGGCCCTAGGGTCTTTGAATTCCAGTTCACACAAAGACATCAAGGATAGCAACCTAGAAGGGTGTTTTACTTTACTATCATACAGAACTGGATCTTACTAATACAGTAATTGTAATAATTGTGGATCTTCCTTTGAATATATTTTTAGAATGATCTGTTAGATTTGAAGTTTTTAATAACTGTATATTATATTTTGAATCAGTAGGTATACCAGTGTGCACTATCTATTTTTATGCAAAAGTGCCAGATCAGCGCCCTCCGATTACCCATGTCTAGCACCAATTCACCATTCCTGTCCCACTCAGGGGCTCCGATTGGCTGTTCGGGCCTCTGTAAAATGGGGGGGGGGGGGTTTGACTGCCAGATGGGGCGTAGCCTCTTGGAGGAGGTGTGGCCACATGGGGGGGAACTTCATTTGTGCGGGATCCTCTCCTCCTTTATCTCACAGAGGGAGAGAGAGGACAGGATGCTGCTGCAGCTCTCTATCTCCCCTGCTCAGCACACGGCACAGAGCATTTTTTTTGCACTTTGTATGTATGTATGTATGTATGTATGTATACTGTATGTGTGTGTATGTATGTATGTAACCATCCTAGCATCTGATGTGTGACCTTGTGCATGTATGTAGTTTACCACTCAATTAACTTACTTATCTAAACCTGAAATAAAGACTCTGAGGGCAGTATTCAATGAGAAAAATTCGCTGTGATTTCTGGAGAGTTTGTGCTTTTCACGCGGTGGAGAGAGGTTTTTTTTCTCCAAAGGCGAGCCACCCTATTCAATGTGAAATATTCTCCGTCTTTCTAAGTGATTCTCGCCGTCTCTCTCCGTGTAGAAATTCTCCATCTTTTGATGGAGAGCAGGAATGTGAACTTTTAAACTAAAAGGGTGTTTTTTTTAATTTTGGTGTCAAAAAATCAGGTTTTTTTTCTGTGAAGGGCCATGTTGTTTTTATTCATGTGCCTATAGCACATGAATATATATTTAATTTAAAAAAAAAAATATTTTTTTACATTTTTTTTTTTACACAGTGCAGCCAGCAGGGGGCCGGAGCGCTCGAGCCGCTCATTAGATATTCATATATTCACTGCACCCGATGCACGTTCGGGTACAGTGAATACTGGGTCCCCCGCTGGCTATAGGGGGGGCAGCCTGTGCTGCCTGGGTCCAGGGGAGCCCTGCACCCCTCCCCATATCCCCTGCAGCAGCCAAGAGAGACTTTAATCTCTCTTGGCTGCTACGTCCCCCGGCTCCCTGACAGCTCCCTGCCGCGGACGCTCGTCCGCTGCAGGGGTTAAGACTCGCCGCGAGTGGCGGCGAGTCTTTAACACGTTGAATAGGGGGAGCAGGAGTGGCAGCGAGCCCTCCGGAACACGGAGAGTGCACGGCGAGCAAAAAAAAATGCTCGCCGTGCACGGAGAATATTTTCATTGAATACTGCCCTGAGACTTAGGTTTGCATTTATTATTGAAGCACTTTAAGCTAATTAATTTGAATATAATTAATTAATGGTGGCCAATAAAGAACGGCTAATTATCTAAGCTCCACCCCATAAGTTACATACTTAATCAAACATTCCATAAGAGGAAACTGCAATCACACACTCTGCACACACTAAATTAACTGATAATAAATAGTGGAGATTTGGTTCATGAATTGATCAATGCATTTAAGCCTGCAGCCCCCTTCACGGGACCCCACTTTTCTGCAGGTCCTAGCACTATCGCTCAATATGGCTACAATACACATAGCTACAGTATCACATGTTTGATTCCAGGCATGCTATCTGGTCTAAAGCTCACAGCAGACTGTGCTTTTATAGGTGAGCAGTTACCAACACACCTGTCACTAATCATCTAGGGAACTGGTTAACATAAGCTATACCATGCTAGACTAGATAGCATGCCTGGAATCAAACATGTGATAGCTATGCATTGATCAATTCATGACCCAAATCTCCACTATTTATTATCAGTTAATTTAGTGTGTGCAGAGCCCCTACAATGTCTGTTTAAACAATGTGGTCACAAGCCATAGGGCACCCCAAAACTAGGAAAGGTGAGTGCCGATGTTTAGTGTATATATTGTTTATTAGATAAAAATTTTAAATTAGTCTTATTGTGGTCACATTCTCTCTTGCACCCTGTTTTAGCTAAGACTCCATAGCTTATGTTAACACAGTATAACACTATAAAAGCACAGTCTGCTGTGAGCTTTAGACCAGATAGCATGCCTGGAATCAAACATTGATGTGATAGCTATGTGTATTGTAGCCATTTTGAGCGATAGTGCTAGGACCTGCAGAAAAGTGGGGTCCCGTGAAGGGGGCTGCAGGCTTAAATGCATTGATCAATTCATGAAGCAAATCTCCACTATTTATTATCAGTTAATTTAGTGTGTGCAGAGCCCCTACAATGTCTATATATGGTGAGTGCTGTTTTCCCCACTTGGGGAGTTTTCTGTATTTATATAGCACTGTTTCTGTTACACTGCTATATATTTGGCACCCTAGCGGCTGCCTCTACGTGAGAGTGCAGATCCTGTATATGTATATGTATATAGATATAGATATAGATATCTATAGATATCTATAGATATAGATATCTATAGATATAGATATCTATAGATATAGATATCTATATGTATATCTATATCTATACCAGGGTTGCCGACTTTCAAATGCTTCTCTCCGGGAGAAGCCCGGAGAGGAGACTTTCATTACCAGTTCGGGGGGCGGGGCTTGACTGTGACGTCATTAAGCCCCGTCCCCATTACGGGAAATAGTCAAAATCACTGATCTCCATGGAGGGGGCGTGGCTAAAATGACACGAGTGTGTCATTTTAGCTCCGCCCCCTCCTCTGAGACCCGCAGATTGCAGCATTTAAATGCCGCAATCGGGGGGCATTCCGGGAGTGTTGCCCACCCTTCCGGGGGGCCGGGAGGGGGACCCGATTTTCGGGAGACTCCCGGCAACCCTGATCTATATCTATATATTATGTTAATCACAGACCTCCCTCCTGTGTGCCTGCATTGCATTACATGACAAAAAGAAGACCAGACGTGCCTGAACAACTTGCCAGTCACTTCAGTTTCCAGGTTTAGTAAGCTGCTGTATTTTGTATCGTTCTATCTAGTGGTCTATAAGTCTCCATTACACCTATGTCTGCACATGTTGTTCAATCACATTCTCCTGTGCATTTTGGGAACAACTCGGAGCCCCCTCCTCCTGTGTGTTGGAACAGTTGGGCCATGGCAGATCATACAGCTAACACAAAGCTGGAGAACATTTGTACGTCTGTACTATAATGGAAAGGGCGTGTGACCTGCGCGATGTTTCTAGGTCAGTGAAATGTCAAAATTTTTTTATTTTAATTACACAACTCTGCGGGATTTAGAAAAATAATAAACTGACTTCAGACCTGGAACTCGCTGAAAATAAGCTTTGTTTTATTGCTTACATATTTGTATTACGCTTTTCCCTGTACTCAATGTGTTACACAGTTGCTGCTAAGGAAAAACAAATCAGCAGCTTATTTAGAGCGCAGATTAAACAATACCCGCAGGAATTTCCCTTCCTTGCTCTGAAGCCCAGGCAAAGTCTGAGGAACCAACAAGCGACCCAGGCTATAATACCAGCGCTGCGCGGCAGACATAGGGGTGAAAACCATGCAGGCAGCGGCATTGATAACCAGATCCACAACAATCATTTATTTATAGGGTGTCGCAAGTCGCCCGCAGCGCCATACGTTGAACACAACTGCATAAATATTAAATAGAAACATGGAGTTTGGAAAGTCCCTCAATCTCCAAGCACTCCTGAGCAAGACAATCATCAGCCTTTTTTTTTCCTCTTAAATCTTTATTAAATTTTTCCATCTACATACAAACAAAATAATACATAAATATAAAAAAGAAAAACAAAAGAGGAAGGAGACGGGGAAATGGAATACATTCCAGGAGTACATAATTCCCATCTAATACATTATGTATATCAGCCTTTGGCAGTTTTTCATCTATGTTACCTCCTTTTTTTACCCATCTGCCTCCAGTCCATTATGCCATAATATCATAAATTTCAATCCATCTATTTCTGATTTTAAATATCTCTTTTCCCCTCACCTTCTGTAACATAATTGTACCATGTCCCCCATTTCTCAACCATCCGTATGGAGGAAATGGAACATGATGAAGTCTCTGTTTCCATTAAAAAGTGGAGCTGGACCTTAGAGATGACTTTCTGGATTGTGGGGAGGGTGGTTTGCTTCCAACATTGGGCCAACTCTGCTCGCGCTGCTATACAAATATGTCCCATTAAATAGCGCTGACTCCCTGACACCTCCAACGGATATATGTGTAAAAGAGCTATTTGTGGGGAGGGAATAAGGTTCCCAATACTTTATTCATTAGGTCAAATATCTCCAATATTGCTGTATCTTTGGACATGACCAGAACACATGGTATATATGACCAACCTCCCCACATTCCCTTCAACAGAATCAGCAGCCTTTTAAGCATTACCCAGGTGGTCATCAATTAATGCAGTAGCGCACGCAGGGGGGGTTTCCGAGTACCCAGAAACCCCCCCAGGAGTCTAAGGACCCTAGGCTGAAAGCTGAGGGTCCCCTCTTTCCATGAGTACAAGAATTTTTAAAATCGGACCTTGGGAACCGGAGATATCTGACTTCAAAGAAGTGGTCCCCATCCAAGCCTTTTAATTGCTCTTCCCAGTCAGATATTTCAGGTTCTGTCTGACTTAGAGTTTATCTGAGGGTATATTCCAAAAGCTGGGACTCTCCCCCTTTGATGGATACTAGCAGCTTGTCTCTACTGTTCCCAGAACCAGAGATATCAGCCTTCCAGCAGCTGGTTACTGCTCCAGCTCCACACACCTGGTATGTAGTTTTATATACTCGTTGGCAGATTGCTCTGCCTCCTGAACTCTGATCCCCTAGTCCCCAATTTGGTAGGTGGGATTCTCTAGTTTTTAATTACATTAAAATCTAAGAAATCTATTTCCGGGAACTGGAGATATCTGCAGTCAAGCAGGCTGTCCTCCCACCAGAAAGTGATGAATAATAAGCCCACTCCACTATACACCCCTCCTCTGCATATTAAACATCCGCTACCACCCTGGGAGTTATGTATCAGGGCCCCTTCATTCAGCCAAATGCCCCCTTCTCCCACCTTATCTCCCACCATCTGTGCAGTAAAGGGGTAATTAGTGGAAACTGATTCAGGCCCTACATGCTGAGCGGTTGATATAATACCCCCTACCACCAGCGGGACATCAAAGCATATACTGGGTCACCTAAGTGTCCATCTCCGTTCTTTGCTCCGCCCCTCTGGAAACCCCCTTCTGAAAATCCTGCGTTTGCCCCTGTAATGGGTCTACCTTTCACACTGCAGCCGAGCAGGGGCAAACCCAGGAATGACTTTGGTTGGGACACTTTTACACCAAGGTTGGACCCGGATCACACCGGCTTGTTCCAGCAACAACCTGGGTTCTTGGCTGTGTGTGTGAAAGGCATATTACAGGTCAGCAAGTCTACACTGCTAATCCTGTGGAATATAGAAAATCTGAGGGATTAGCTGCAGTTGTCTGAAAAAAAACAACACACACATAAGCAGCAGCAGTATTTTATGTTTATAAGCCCTTGCGCTAAGGGGATGGGGGTTTGTAGGTGCATGTAAGCGTGGCCACAAGATCCATGGTCCTGTTAAATACATATCATGCTGACTACCCAAGGAACCTCCTGCACCTGTCTGAAGGTGGATCAACTGGGGGTTTTGAAGCACTGGTGCAAACTGATGGGGCTGATCATTGTCGTTTGATTCTGATTGGCTGAATGTGTCTGGATCAATACCACTGGCAACGATAATTTGCAATCCACGCACAGAAATCAGGTACAATGTAAAGGGGAAGGCATGGCTGGGCCTTCAATTAATGGGCCCAATTCTGATTTGATCGATGTCCGGCGTATTTGTACCTGGGACCAATGTTTGCGCTCTGCGCATGCGTATATGCACATGTGCAGGGCTGCTGAGCGGACGACTTCAGCGACTTGCGAGGCGTTCCCATAGGGCGGCGAAATGGAGGTGTCAGGGGGCGTTCGCATTAGGATGGTGGGAGCGCACAGAAAATGCTGGGCGTCCCCATACGAACACAGACTGACTGATGGTTTCCGGAGCCGGACACCATCGAATGATTTTGCCTCCGTACATTCTCCTGCAAGCGGATGTTTATGCAAAGCGTCCATTCACAATGCAGCGGGGGTGTTCGCGGGGCGGCGGAGGGCAGCGTTAAATGGTTTGCTGAGCAGCGAATTTCCTAAATTCCTTCTCCATGGTAACTGACTTTATTCCTTATTCTTAGCAATGTCCGGTCCTGTTCACCCGATGTAACAGGGATGAGGACGTAGTTGGCTAAAGTGGACCATTTGGATTATTTTTCCGTGTGCTGTAAAAGCTGAGAAATTATTATTGTAAGGATTTTCAATTACAGGGGTTATTTCTGATTCCCGAATGTACATTTTGTTCATAAGTAACATTATGTAACATTTGTTTGAAATGTATTGAGTGTCGCTGGGTCATTATTGGTCGCAACCCTTGTATTATAACCATTTCTTAAGCGAACGAGGCTCAGCAGACATAATTCTACGTCAAAGAGGGTTATTAACAAAGTGTTATAACCTGATCACAAGACCAATTGCCTTTACCCTCATGGTACTAAACACTGTCATTATCGCCATAGGTGATTACCCGCAGGTCTCTCTATAGTGCATTTCTATGAGACTGCTGCATTAAGGCAGACGGGTGATATCCTGGTCTGCCACTGTGCTGCCATCTTTCTCCAAAAGTAAAACTTGCACATTTCTTTTCTACCATTTTATCATATATTTTTAACTTTATAAAACGTCTTGTTTTTGTTGAAGATTTGGATTGTTCTAATAGATTTTTTTTTCTGCTAATAAGGAAACACTTCATCTGTGGGCATTGTGTATAAGAAACACTATTATGTGGCATACATGTATAAGCAGTACTACTGTGTAGCGTGACATGAATAAGGGGCACTACAGAGAGATGTAATGTGAATAAAGGGTATGACTGTGTGCCATAACATGAATAAGGGACACTGCTAGGTGGTGTAATATGAATCTCGGGCACTATATTGGTGTAATGTGCATATGATTGTGGTACTGTGTGGTGTAATTTAATTAGGGGTACTACGCCACTTTCTTGTGAGACCGCTGTCCCTTTATAAAGTAAAGGCGATAGGGCACAGATCTATAGTTTGCGGGAGGTGACAAAAACCTGGCACTGGCCCGGGCTCGCCTAATGGGGGAGGATGGGCAGCGTTACTGTATTCATCTTTGGGAACCAGGATCTGTATATGCTCTATCATATATGTGTGTGTGTGTCCTATATCACACATGCAGGAGCGGATAGGGACTCGAATCCGGCCCGGGAGTGGGGGGGCTGTATGTAATGCACGGGGGGGTGGGTGGGTGGCGGCGGTATGTAATGCGCACCCGGGGGTGGCGGCGGTATGCATGCGCAGCAGCTTCCCACGGACATTTTGGATTTGGGCAAAGTGCTGCAGCATCTGCCCACGGCCCAGCCAGCCCAGGGGGGAGAGCAGACTGCCCCTTTTTAATGAGTTTTGGCCTGGTTTCCTGGTGGGCCAATATGCCCCTGCACGCATACATTATACAAATTGACTTACTCATTAGATAAGCGATGACATTATCTTGTAAATTGGTATGGGACCACATTATATTACTACAGCATTATTGGTGCTACATTGACCTTCTGCACTAGGGGACGCCCTTGTATTCTCAGTTATCAATATGATCACACAATGATGACTTCTGTCTTGTACAGTATTTGTGGAACTGTACTAGGTACATTGGAGGCCAATGCTCACATAGCAGGTGACTTCTGTCTACCATGGTGTTAGCACACAGGACAGAGCAAGCAGCTCAGACTCGGGAGTATATTGGGCATTCCCGACCGCTGACTAAGAGGGGGCTGTGCCGGTCACAAAGATATTATGAAAGTCATGCAGGTGTGTCACAGCAGTGCTCAAACACAGGCATTTACCCATGTACAATGGGGGCCATACAGAAATCCAAAACTTAAGCAAATTTTGTGGATCAGAACCAAATCCCAACCTGGTTTCAGATCTTCTTGTGGTTTGGAATTCATAATGTAAATGTGAATGTGGAGTAATGGATTAAAAACATTTTGTATTCTCACTGTATTTTGTACTTGAATATTTATATTTTAGTACCACTTTATGTTGCTACAGACTAAGGGCAAAAATAAACACATTGGTGTAGTGCGATACTGTGCAGTCTCCCGACAAAATGGCTCCACAAGGGATGCTTCATACCCTTACCAAGATGGCGATAGTACATACTCAGATCTTGCAACTTTGTATGTATGCTCTGTGTGTTTGTATATATGTATGTATGTATTGTAGGAAATCAGCAGGAAAAGCGCTTGATGACAGGTATGTGCCATTGAGACTGCTGATGTCAGTGGTATAAATCCCAGACAGGGCTGAAATGAGTGGTATGGTCCGGGTTTTGGTATGCTTGTGTGGGTTTGCTACTTCCCATTCCTGTAACTACACACCAGGTTAATCAACTCCTGAGCTGGCAGTTCAGGTGCAGTTCTGGAGGTGAGTAATAGGGGAAGCTGCCTGTGGGCAGTGTTGGGGGATTGTGGGGTAGATGTATGAAGCGGTGATAAGGGAGGAGAAGTGATAAAGTGCCTGGTACTTTATCACCGGCCACTCAGCTCCTGACTGTTAAGTTATAGACTGGGTTTAGAAAGATACAGTTAGGAGCTGATTGGCCGGTGATAAAGTATCAGGCTCTTTATCACTTCTCCTCCCTTATCACTGCTTCATACATCTACCCCTGGGTGTGGAAGAAAGTAAGCTAGAGAGAGCTGCTGCTGCTGCAAAAGTCTGTCTGGGACCTGCCAGTACAGAGACAGGGTAAGTGCCTTGGACAATGCCTGCCTGTTCTGAAGCTAAATGAGCAGAGACGTTGTGTTAAAATTGAGCGGATATAAGTTTAACAATTGCTGCTGATGTAAAGCCTGGTTTGTTTTGGACTTAATATGCTGCTGAGAAGCCTCCTGTTAATTTGCTTATTAACAAAACCCTGTCTTGCTGCAAGCAATTTGGTTTGGGCCTACCTGTATTGGAGCCAAGATCTCACAGTATGTATGCTCTGTATGTTTGTTTACATGTATGTATGTATGTATGCAATATGTGTTATATGTATGTCTTGGTGTATATGGTGTGTAGGGTGACCAACTCATCCCTTTAATCTGGGACACATATTAATTACACAGGTTCTGTGGCAGTTTAAAACCAGGTGAAATGGAGTCTTGAGGTGTGGCAGTTTAAAACCAGGTGAAAGCCACAGAACATGTGTAATTAATATGTGTCCCGGATTAAAGGGATGAGTTGCTCACCCGTGTGTGTGTGTGTGTGTGTGTGTATGTATGTTTTTATGTATGCATGCAGTGTGCTGTATGTATGCAGTGTATGTATGTATGTACAACATATTGTATTTATGAAGTGGTTTGTGTATGTATGCTTTGTGTGTGTTTTATTTAGTCATTAGGGGCCCCCCTGCAACAGTGCCACCCAAAGAGCCCTGGCAGCACCAGTCGCATACCCCTTGTTACAGCCACGCCAAGATGGTTTCCCCACTTTCTCCTAGGTAGCTTTTTGTAGAGAATGTGAGCAACAGGCAGTGGCCTAGCTACAGAAAATGTACCCCATCTGGAAAACATTCAGGGGCTAACCCACCTTATGGTACCTGTTCGTTGTCAGTGGATCCCCCCCCCCCCCTCAGGCTGCGGCCACGCCGTAATCTGTCATGTCTGCCCCCATTAAAAATTATTTCCAAAATGGCAGCTGCCTCATCTAGCAACCATAACAACTATCTTCTCCAATGCGCTGGCAATTCTGAAGTTACATTTTAAATGCGAGGCAGGTGCTATAGGCTCCAGTGACTGCGGCGGATATAGGGGGAATCCCCTTATAATGAGCAGACCCCCAGTGCCTACAAGCCACCCAGTGAATCAAAGCCACCGCGGGGCTCTGGGGGCTATTGTTACACCATTGGCAACAGGCAAAACCTGTGGGCATTCCAGGCCCACCAAAGTGAAGTTCAAGCTTGTTTACGAACATGCAGAGCCTCACGCACACTGGCAACAACACAAGTAAGAGGCTTGGAGATGATGGAACCAGTTGAGACGCAGCCAGTTGGAATTCCTCATACAGTATGTATGATTTTTATTGATCCATCATATGAGAAATTCTGGCAAAATATTTCGACAAAGCCATTTTGAGAAATGATTACGTGGCCGGTTTAAGTTTCTCTAATCCCTACTTTAATCTAGGAATAGGAGAACATTTTATTTTGTCCCCTAACGCCGTAATGTAAAACCAAACTCTGCATCCAACGTGAATCTGTCATACGGAGAATGTTATTGATGATTATACTGTAATACTCTATTGTACCAAGGGCATGGCAGGAGAAACTCTAATATTACAGCACTCCCCTGTCCGTCGCAGGATCCAGATGGACACTAAAAATGAAGGTTCTATTTACTAATCAATGTATTTGTGCAGATTTTGGTGCCAGATTTAAAAGAGAAATAAAAGTAAAAGCAGACTCAGGCTTATACAATACATATTATTGCCCTTTAAAATCTGCAACAATACAGAGAATTGCAAATGCATTGCTCAGTAAATACCGCCTCAGACTGTCGGTCACTGTCCTGTGTACAGTATTTAGGACCAGATTCAGTAAAGCAAATATGCCAGAAACTTTGTGTCTGGGACAATCCATGCTGCCATGCAAGAGCAAATATATTGATATTGTTTCTATGCAGTGTACATACTGGCTGTTTTTGCATGTAGCCCACAGATGTTAAGGTGCCCATACACAGGTCTGTTTCCATCGATTCAGATGGATCGGACCGATATATCGGATGAAAACTGGCAAAATCGGATGTGTTTGGCTGCAGGTCGGATCCGATGTGCGTTACAGTGCGCATTTGAATGGATTCTGTAGATCATACGTGCAGCACGTATGATCTATCGAATCGGACCCATCAACGGCACAGATGCAATTTATGGCATGTAAAAAATGGCACATCAAGTGCTAAATCATGTAGCCCTCCCAGGAAGCTGCTGCCCAGGTTAAAGAGAAATCAGGTCCAACTTGTAGTTGGACCTGTGTTAGACAGCTTTATTCTTATGGGGCCTACACACGGGGCGATGTATGGGCATTTCTAAGCAATCTCACTACATCGCTCTGTGCGCAGGGGCCATAGCGATAGCTATGTGCTGTCCCCTGTGTCGCTATCGTCCAGCGATTAATGTCCTGCATGCTGAATAGTAATCGGTCAGGGACAGTGTGCTCACCGGAGAACACTGACCCTGAAATATCGCTCAGCACACATAGCTGACACATCGCTGTGCGCTGAGCCATCTATTATCGCTCAGCACATCTCCCCTTGTGTAGGCCCCTTTACACTGCAATACAGATATCAGTTTGACCACACCCCACCCAAATCTAATCTCTCTGCACATGTTACATCTGCCCCACCTGCAGCGCAGCATGGTTTTGCCCATTTTATGAATCTGTCCCTTAATCCCGAGTGACGGACGGCTCTGCTGTAGGAAAAGTTCTGCAGGAACAACAAGTTTTCATTCCCAGAACTTTTCCCGGGGACAGAACACACAGCGCAGGTTACAGCTACTGCAAAGCCTTCTTTTCTGAGCTTGTTTGATTAATCTGCCCCTGTCCTGGTCAGAAGATGCAGTTATGGGGTCTGGGAGACCGTCCGCGGTGTTTGGTATTCAGAAGCAGCGCCTTTCCTCTTCTTGGTTGCATTTTATTTATTCCTTGGCTCAGAGCATTGAAGTCGGAGCAGTCACAGATTTCTTTCTTTATCCGGCATAAGAGAAGCATAAATTACTGCTGCGTATACATGAAACATGAGATGCTGACTATGGCTCCGGGCCTCGCATCGGCAATGAGTGTACAGTGACCCAACAGCAGCGCGGATCCAGAACATAAGTGCGATGGGCGACAGAACCGCCAACCTGTAATACAGCAGCTAGGGGCTGATTGCTGATATTTTGGGTGAGATGTACTAAAGCCTTAAAAAGTGATAAAATGGAGAGTGATAAACTACCAACCAGCCCCTAATTTTCATTGAAACAAAGTCTGTAACATGGAGCTGATTTGGCCGTCATGTTATCAATCTCCATTTATCACTTTTCAAGCTTAGTACATCTGGCCCTTTGCCTATGCTAACTTTATCTCTCTCCAAGGCTTAATATATATATATTTATATATAACTTTTTTTTACATAAAGATTTTACGTGCTTCATTGGTTGTGACTGCCTCTAATTACTCTGAACTTATCTTTGGTGTGCGGATTTCCTCATTGTCACATATATATATATATATATATTCCAGTATTCCCAATTTTAGAGCTCCCTTGTCTTTACTTTTTGTTTTCATCACTTTTTCCTGCTCCATGGACTGAAGGCAGATGCACATTTTAATTAAATTATTCGTAACCCGCGCGCTCCCCTGCGCATCGGATCGGATCTAGAAATCGCAAGTGCTGCACGTAAAATTTGTCCAATCCAATTTGTCCACCTGCTGGGGGTCACATACAATACACCATAGGCATACCCTCCAACATGACCCATTCCATTAGATACAAAATGCTCTTTGTCTGCACTTCCCTGCCAGTAGCAGTTGCAGTGATGAGGCTGTAGCACAGTCCAATATTCAAGCAAGGACCTAGGGTTAGATGCCACGAGTATGGGTCAAAAAATATATATATATATTTTTTAAATCGGAAAAAGCACATTAGGGCAGAGGGCCCTGCTCGTTAGAGCTTAAATTGTAAAGTGGAGGGGCAGACAGAGGGGTGACACTGGAGGGGTAGAATGAGAAACGGTTCAATGAGGAGCGGGTCCAAAAGCCCATTTAAAGCCTTCTCAAGATGAGGAGAGTCTGATTGGAAGGGGTGGAGAATGCCAGAACTAGGGAGCACAACGGTCAACAACGAAAAAGTACATTTTCTCATCGTGCAAGTGGCGGAGACGCGACCTAATCTGATGCTTGCAGTATTTTCCAGCAAGGACTTGCCACGACCAGCCAAGTCACTGGCCTCCTACTCACAGCACAACATTATCACCAAAGCCACTTCATTATATATCCCAGAGGATCCCCGTAAGCTATTGTTACTGCGTACAGTCGGCAGTATTAAGTCTTACTGGCGTTAGTGGCAGCTCTCCAAATGTCTCCCTGGGTGCTGCGATTACAAACATGTATAATCCTATTAACACAATGTGGCGTTCTGTTTCCTACTGGCTCCAGCTGCTGTACAATGTTCTGACTGTATCGCTGGATTCTATTCTACATTTAATTACATTTCATATCCTTATTTTTATTTTTTAAACTGAATATTTGAGAGCGCAGCTGTAAACTTTGGTTAGAAGGAAAGTCACACACATATTACTGAGTATAGAGTAACAAGGAGATGATCACACGGTTTCAGATAAATGTTATTTTATTGTGAACACTGGGGCGCCAGAATGGGGGGGAGCAAGAAGGCAGGTCGCTCCCCCAAGTATAAAAGAGGCGCTGTGTTATGAAGCAGAGGAGCTGCGGTCTGGACCCGCAATGGCTACCTTGGGCCTGGCCCCACCACCAGCCGCAGTCGCCGCCCATCAATACGCACACAGTACAGCGGGCAGCAGGACTGAAGCTCCCTACCCCATATGCTCCGCCCCCGCTTCGCCTCCTGCAGTGCCTGAGCAGCTCCAATTCCTGCCTCCCACTGCTGCTTATTGCTGAGCTGCTGGCATGTCACCGCTATCTCTGCAGACTGACAGGCAAGCTCCTCCGCTGCTTTGTTTCTTGTCCCCCGCCCCCCAATCGATGTCTAGGGCCCGCTGCTCCCCCTGCACCCTGTCATACTATGAGCTCTGCTGCAGCAGAGCAGACAGAAGCAAAGTTCACACTGTTCCTCTCCTCCTGCAATATCTCGGGTCGCGCCCCCATGCCATCCCCCGCCCCCAACCCGGATAGGTAGTCTGTCCGCAGAATTGACCCTGAGGCCCCGCCCATATTTATGCCTGATCTGTCCATAGCTGATCCTCGTTCCCGTTGCTGTAAGCCCCCATCCCCAGCCATTCTAAGCTCCGCCCATAGGTGTGTGCACATTGAGTGTTAGGGGTGCACAGGCACACCCTTATGCTGTGCCCACCCTTATGAACACCTCCCTGCCTCCAGCAATACCCTTTACCAAAGACTTTGCTTTTTAGAACTGTATTCCATTAAAAGAAGCACCAATCATTCACGTGTGTTTTTCATTGTTAATTGCACTAGACTAGACCATAAACTCACCATCGGGTATCCTCCCGGTTTACACCTTGTCTGTTGACAAACCTAAACACAACCTTAACTCTAAACTTAAATAACTTAACCTAAAATAAGACACGGACACAAAGTGCTGGCGTTTTAAAAGAATGTCAAATTTATTTTGACAACTAAAACTATGACTATAAATGGTGGCGGCACTAAAGAATGGTCACTATAGGAAAGGTGGGGTAAAGATCACTATGCATACATACATCGCTGGTGATCACTCTCCCTGGTCAGCCACCCGGCCTGGTGGTGACGGCCATCCCCCGGACAGAAGCATGGCCCATGACAATCGATGTCGAGGGAGAGTGCACCCCACTACCTACACACACACAGAGTTCTTAAAGAATGACCGTTCTTTACCGCCACAGCCAGGCCCTAGGCCACAGCCACCGCCACCACTAATAACGCTCAGCACCTTGAAGTTAACCATGAAAAAATGTCGCCTAAAAACAGAGCCACGCCCTCCGTGCTCAAATGAACGCCATCGCTCCTGTACAGCTCTGGACGCTGGAAGTCGATGGCATCATGGCGAATGACACCCCCGCCGTTAACTAGCAGGTATCTCTCAACCACAAACGGGACAAATAAGCCAGATCTCATTGTGGATTTCACGCCGAAGGAAATAATACTGAGGCTAAGCAAACTCAAAACAAATAAATCACCAGGGCCAGATGGGATTCATCCGAGGGTATTAATGGAATTAAGGGATGAACTAGCTACCCCCCTACATTATATCTTTAGCAAGTCACTATCGTCAGGTATAATACTAAAAGATTGGAGAATAGCAGAGGTAGTGCCAATATTCAAAAAAGGAAGATCCCGCTAATTACAGACCCGTTAGTTTAACATCAATTGTGGGTAAACTATTTTAAGGATTTTTAAGGGATGGTATCCAGGAATATTTAGATCATGACCGTCTACTCAGTACTAACCAACATGGGTTCGTGAAAAATCGTTCATGCCAAACTAATCTACTAGGGTTCTATGAAGAGGTTAGCAAAAACCTTGATAATGGAAATGCTGTAGATGTGATTTTCCTAGATTTTGCTAAAGCATTTGATACTGTCCCACACAAGAGATTGATTAATAAAATGGAGAACCTAGGATTGGGTGAAAATATCTGCAGATGGGTAGGGAATTGGCTATGTAATAGAGAACAAAGAGTGGTTGTGAATGGTGCCGTATCAGATATGATACCGGTACTAAGTGGAGTGACCCAGGGTTCGGTTTTGGGGCCCATTTTGTTTAACATTTTTATTAACGATATTGGGATAGGGTTACTGAGCAATGTATCTATCTTTGCGGACGATACAAAACTTAGCAAAGTCATCAAATCATCAGAAGATGTCACCATGCTTCAAAATGATCTTGCAATTCTAGATGAGTGGGCAAAAAAATGGAAGATGAGGTTCAATGCAGATAAATGTAAGGTTATGCACCTTGGGAGACACAACCAGTGTGCAAGTTACAACCTTAGCGGAGAGGAACTGGGTAATTCCATACTTGAAAAGGATCTAGGAGTCCAAATAGACAGCAAACTGGGATGTAGTGCCCATTGTAATGTAGCTACAAAAAAGGCCAACAAAATGGCATGTATTAAGAGGGGAATGGAAACTAGGGACTCAAGGGTAATTATGCCACTGTATAAAGCATTGGTGAGACCTCACCTCGAGTACGGAGTGCAGTTCTGGGCCCCACATTATAAAAAGGACATCATAGAATTAGAAAAAGTCCAAAGGCGAGCAACAAAGCTTATTAGGGGAATGGAGAATTTAAGCTACGGGGAGAGATTAAGCAATTTGGGACTATTTACATTAGAAAAGAGACATTTAAGGGGGGACATGCTCAACATGTACAAGTATATCAAGGGCCAATATAAGGAACTGTCACACACCCTCTTTTCTACTAGAAAGGAATCTAGGACACGAGGGCATGAGTATAGATTAGAAGAAAAAAGATTTCATTCAGCTAGTAGAAAGAATTTCTTTACGGTCAGAACAGTCAAACTCTGGAACTCTCTTCCCAGATAGGTGGTAACGGCTGGCTCATTAAATGCGTTCAAGGCAAAGTTGGACAAACATTTACTGGAGAAAAATATCCATGGGTACAAATAAGAAATATAATTTGTCTGTAAAATACCAGAACCTACCAAATCAGCAATGGATATCTATACCAGGTTGAACTAGGAGGACGCAAGTCTTTTTTCAGCCTTACCTACTATGTAACTATGTAACCGCAGCGTTCACCTTCTTATGGGAATGCTCCAGGCGGGGGCACGATCTGGCGTTCCTCCAAACTCTCCTTGAGATCATGGAGGACCACACTAACACACAACATGCCCAAAATTGGGCAATGATGTGGAGGTCCCGGATAATCACGGAGCGCAGCTACAGAGCGGATCCCCGCCCAAGGTCATTCCCGCCTAAGTGGAATATAACGACCTCCGGGACCCCAAACTGCTTCACGGCCCGCATCAGCTGAGCCTGCAGCGCACACCACCTCATTCCCCGTACTCCTAGCCACCTAACCTCCCCAGCTTGTGGGAACGTGCATACATCAGAGGCAAGATCCGCCTGCGAGGCCCAGTACACAAAGGAATGGCCCAACATCCACCCGGACTTAACGTCCCGTCAGCCTGAAATATGCACACAAGAGGTTAGTTAGCAGGAGACCCAATTGCAACAAGCACTCACACACCAACCAGGTTAGAGAGAGAGAGGGAAGAGCCGACCAGCTCTTGAGGCACAAAACACACCGACCGGAGTAAACTAACAGGTACGCCATGACAGATTGTAATTGAAGCCAAATTGTGCCCCCGGGCGGATGCGAAAACACACCTCAAGGCCCCCACTGGAAGTTGGCGAGCGCTTATGCGTCCAGTCGACCATGGTGAGCAGTGATAGATAAAGTCGGCCGAATGTACCTACGGAATGCTGCCAAGCGCCATCGACCCAGAGACTGAATCTCTGAATCGGAGTGGCCCTCCACAGCCGCCGAGGTAGCAGCCCCAATCCGAAAGGAATGCGACCCAAATTCCTTTGGATCGAGACCCGTGGCCTCCAGCGCCCGTCCCAATCCGTGGCAAAACTGATACTTGGTGAGCGGTGACCCATCATCATGCATCAGCCATGCACCAGGTAGGTCTGGGTGCACCTGCGTGAAGGCCGTAACCAATGCCACGGGGCACACCCCTTCCACCGCACATGGGAGCAAAGACAATCACCGCCCCCTACCAGCCTTGTCCGTCTTGGAACGGCGCAGGTGACATAGCACCGAATCCACATGGACTACCAGGTCATTCACGGTCAGTGGTGAGGGCATTCGCTTTGACGGCGCCACCAGCTCCCCGATCCTGAAGGCACCATGATAAGCCATTGCATATGCCATTCGGAACAACAGGACCTCATAGTCAGGCCAGCAAATGTCCCTAAGGGCACCCAGCAAGGCTGGGAGCAATGTCAAATCAATTGGTCGCCTGCAGTCCGGGAGCGCCGGCGAAGTGCGTAGCCATCCACGCAACGCCCTGGACACCAGAAAGGACCGGGATGGGTCTGCTCTACCATGCAGAGACGAAAAGAAAGACACCCCTGCCAGCATCCTGCGTACTGAGGCAACAACACCCCAAGGAGTACAAACTCCAGACAAAGGCCACCATGGCCGCACCAGGTGTCTTACCTGCATGAGGGGCAGGCAGCCTAAACTGTTCCCCCTCGTGCCATCCTTCCTGATAGCACCACAGTGTCCTGGGCACGATAGCCCGCATAGCTAGCCCCTCCATTCTGGGCTGATCACCTGAAGTGCCATGCCAGGGGTCCCGACAGCCGAGGTTCCAGGAACAACCGCTAGAGGAGGAGCCGGCCCGCCCTGCGAGGCCGAAGTGGCAAACGGCCTGAGCTCCCGTGCCACGGCACTTGTTGGGGACACAATTACGGGCGCCACCTGTGAAGAGGCTGTAACCCCAGGCAGCTCAGCAGGGGCTGGCAAAATGGCAGGGTTGGGAGCTGGCAGAGCCCCAGTAGGGGAAAGCCTAGACATGCGGTCCGGGAAGGAAGTCATAAGGGCCATAAACTGCTGTACTCCCTTACCGGAAGTAGGTGGCAGGGGCCCTGCACCGCGTCAGCCAACAGAGGGGAAGTATTTTCGGGAACTACCCTAGACCCCCTTTAGCGCTGCGCTGAGGGACCAGCCTGGTCCTCCGCAGCCATTGTCGCCTGGCATGTCCCCGGGGATGGACAAGAGTGACTGGGGGTCCCACAATAGGGGGGTGGCCGTCCCCAGTAGCCTGCACTATCACCCCGCTGGCCAGTCTGGGAATACCAGAGGGGTGTGCAGTGCTCGTGGCAGGAGTACCCCGCCCCCTGCCTCTAACGGTATAACTATATAATATGGTGGTGCCCCTTATGGGGGCCGCAGCCTACCTCACGGCGTTGACCATCACGCCAGGCTGCTGCACCTCCCGCACACCCGGTGTCTGCAATGGCGGGGACTGGGCAGTGGTATCATCCAGGCGGCCCTGCCGCGCCCCCGGGTAGTTGTGCCATAGGCACTAGCTTTGCCCAACCCCCCAGGCTGCCAGGAGGTCCTGGCGCTATTGCCGCGGCCTACCCCTTAGTGATGGGAAATCTAGTTAATTTTGTGACTATTTCATTATGATCTAGTTCACCCAAAAGGTTAGTTCAGAAGACTACCATATATATACACTCGAGTACAAGCCCACTTTTTGAGAACATTTTTTATGCTGAAAATGCCCGTCTCGGCTTATACTCAAGTGAGGGTCCCACTCGAGTCAATAAGCTTTCCCGGTTTTTCGATGTAGAATTAGGTGCCTAGGCTTATATTCGGGTCGACCTACACTCGAGTATACATACGGCAGTCCGCCTGGCTCATTTTTCCATCAGAGACTGAGAGGAGTGATTAGAACTAGATGAACCAGACTACATTATTACACGCAGAGCAGGGATTTTTAATACTAGCTCATTGGAGGAGTAATAGTCTTGTTAGAATGATCAGATAGGTTTAATAAATCAGATTATTTTCCATTTTAGAAAAGCAGTAAATTATACAGCACCCTTATACCCCCTTCACACTGCACTTGTAAAACGGTATATTGCTGTTGTTTCACACAAACGGAAAGTGCCAGAGTTGATTTACAGGTGAAAGATAACCCATATTTCAAAACGTTTAAAAGCAGAGTACTGCACGTTTTAGGGCCATTTTTTATGCAGTGAGAATGGCTCGAAACGGTATTTAGCAAAAAAAAACATCAGACTACAGACCTGTCCCCTGCCTTCTGCCTTGAAACGTGTTGAGGGGATCAAACGGGGTGATTGATGTGAATTTCTGTGTTTCTTTGTCATATAACTACATAGCTGCATCATCGATATATGTTTGTGACTTTATTTGCCTGTACTGTTACACAGAGTAATTATAAGATTAAAACTGAAATAGGCAGGTTATTATGGTGTGGCTGAGAGAGACGTTTTATATGGATTCGGCATGAAAAGCCAGCGGTCAGGATCCCGGCATTCAAAATCCCGACGCCAGAATACCGAACGCCGAAATCCCGACAAGGGGGGACGTGGATCGCCCCCCTTGCGGGCTCGCTGCGCTCACCAAGCAGCGGGCACACTAATTTATTCTCCCTCCGAGGGTGTCATGGACACCCACGGGGGGAGAAAGTGTCGGGATTTTGGCGTTCGGGATTCCGACCGCCGGGATTTAAACTGCATCCCTTTTATATTGTATCGAGTGCCAATAGAGGATGGTAGACACGCCTGATTGGCGGTGTGAGACACACCCAATGGGTGGTGTTAGACATGCCCATTAGGTGGTGCTAGGCACACCCCTTTGACGGTGCACCCCCTAATAAAATGTGCTGCGCACGCCTATGAAGCTGCTCGATAAATAAAGGGGGATTGCAGTAAAATGAGAAATGAGCGCTAATGTAAATTAGAAACAAATTTAAATTAGCGCTAATTTCTCATTTTACTGAGATACTCTAATTAAACAAATGTATTAAACTAAAAAAAAATATTAACCAAAATTCCTACCCTGTCACTAACGAGCAGCAGCATGCTATGGATGAGTGCACACCAGCCCAGGTAAGAAGACCCTGCGTGATCACGTGCTGCTGTTTCAATCTACTGTCAGGGGTTCCCACTAGGCAACTTTGGAAAAAAGACCAAACGTTGGGGATATAGCCAGAAAATTATCTTCCATGTTGCTAGTTCCAAATCAATATATTGCCCTGATGTTGTTCGTACCTCTTATTTGTTCTCCTTATAATTTCCAAATGCGCTGATCATGCTCCTGTTGCTACTAGATACCTCCAATGAGTTTAACCCCTTCCTGACAGAGCCAGTTTTTGCGTTCCTGACAGAGCCCTTTTTTTCAAATCTGACATGTCTCACTTAAGTGGGGATAACTTTTTTTTGCTTTTACTTATCCCAGTGATTTTGAGATTGTTTTTTCGTGACACATTGTACTTCAAATTAGTGGTAAATTTGGGTCGATACAGTCTGTGTTTTTTTGTGAAAAATACCAAAATGTCGTAAAAAAATGGAAAATTTAGCAATTTGCAAAATGTTAAATTTTCTGCTTGTGAGACAAATAATCATACCACTCAAAATAGTTAATAACTAACATAGACCATATGTCTACTTTATGTTTCCATCATTATTTCAACTTCCTTTTAATTTTTTTGGACACTAGGAGGCTTACAATATGAATAGCAAATTCTAAAATTTTCAAGAAAATTTCAAACACTGATTTTTTTAGGGACCAGTTCAGTTCTGATGTGACTTTGAGGGACTTGTATGTGAGACACCCCCATAAATGATACCATTTCAAAAACTGCACCCCTCACAGTATTCAAAACAGCATTTTGGAAGTTTGTTAACCCTTTAGGTGTTTCACAGGAATTAAAACAAAGTGTAGGTGAAATTTCAAAATTTCATTTTTTTTGCAGATTTGCAATTTTAATACATTTTTCTAAGGAACACAGTACATTTTACTAGAGAAATGTGACTAAAAATGTATTCCCCCAATTCTTTTGTTTTCATAAATATCCTATATGTGGCCCTAGTGTGCACGTTGACCAAACCACAGGCTTCATAATAGAAGGAGCACCTACTTGATTTTGGAGCCTCCTTTTTATGAGATTATTTTTTAGGCACCATGTAGGTTTCTAGGCACCATAAGATGCTAAAAGTTAGGAACCCCCCCACAAGTGACCCCATTTTGCAAACTACACCCCTCAGGGAATTCATCTAGGGGTATAGTGTACATTTCAAACCCCCAGGGGTTTCACCAATTGTGGTACAACTGGGCAGTGAAAATGAAAAATTATTTTTTTTACACAAAAATGCAGTTCTGGCTCCAAATTTGTCATTTTTAGAAGGTATGAAGGAGACAAAGCACCCCAAAATCTGTGCCCCAATTTCTCCCGAGTACGGCAATGCCTCACATGTGACCAAAAAATACCATTTGGGTGCATGGCAGGACTCAGAAGGGAAGGAGTGATTTTTGGATTTTGCAGCTCAGATTCTGGTGGAATTTTGGTGGGTGCTATGTCGCATTAGCAAGACCCCCCAAGCACCAATACAGTGGAACCCCCCCACAAGTGACCCCATTTTGCAAACTACACCCCTCAGGGAATTCATCTAGGGGTATAGTGTACATTTCAAACCCCCAGGGGTTTCACCAATTTTGATACAAGTGGGCAGTGAAAATGAAAAATTACATTTTTTTACACAAAAATGCAGTTCTGGCTCAAAATTTTTCATTTTCAGAAGGTATGAAGGAGAAAAAGCACCCCAAAATCTGTGCCCCAATTTCTCCCGAGTACGGCAATGCCTCACATGTGACCAAAAAATACCAGTTGGGTGCATGGCAGGACTCAGAAGGGAAGGAGTGATTTTTGGATTTTGCAGCACAGATTTTGGTGGAATGAATGGTGGGTGCTATGTTGCACCAATACAGTGGAACCCCCCCACAAGTCACCCCATTTTGCAAAGTACACCCCTCAGGGAATTCATCTAGGGGTATAGTGTACATTTCAAACCCCCAGGGGTTTCACCAATTTTGATACAAGTGGGCAGTGAAAATGAAAAATTACATTTTTTTACACAAAAATGCAGTTCTGGCTCAAAATTTTTCATTTTCAGAAGGTATGAAGGAGAAAAAGCACCCCAAAATATGTGCCCCAATTTCTCCCGAGTACGGCAATGCCTCACATGTGACCAAAAAATACCAGTTGGGTGCATGGCAGGACTCAGAAGGGAAGGAGTGATTTTTGGATTTTGCAGCTCAGATTCTGGTGGAATTTTGGTGGGTGCTATGTCGCATTAGCAAGACCCCCCAAGCACCAATACAGTGGAACCCCCCCACAAGTGACCCCATTTTGCAAACTACACCCCTCAGGGAATTCATCTAGGGGTATAGTGTACATTTCAAACCCCCAGGGGTTTCACCAATTTTGATACAAGTGGGCAGTGAAAATGAAAAATTACATTTTTTACACAAAAATGCAGTTCTGGCTCAAAATTTTTCATTTTCAGAAGGTATGAAGGAGAAAAAGCACCCCAAAATCTGTGCCCCAATTTCTCCCGAGTACGGCAATGCCTCACATGTGACCAAAAAATACCATTTGGGTGCATGGCAGGACTCAGAAGGGAAGGAGTGATTTTTGGATTTTGCAGCTCAGATTCTGGTGGAATTTTGGTGGGTGCTATGTCGCATTAGCAAGACCCCCCAAGCACCAATACAGTGGAACCCCCCCACAAGTGACCCCATTTTGCAAACTATACCCCTCAGGGAATTCATCTAGGGGTATAGTGTACATTTCAAACCCCCAGGGGTTTCACCAATTTTGATACAACTGGGCAGTGAAAATGAAAAATTACATTTTTTTACACAAAAATGCAGTTCTGGCTCAAAATTTTTCATTTTCAGAAGGTATGAAGGAGAAAAAGCACCCCAAAATCTGTGCCCCAATTTCTCCCGAGTACGGCAATGCCTCACATGTGACCAAAAAATACCAGTTGGGTGCATGGCAGGACTCAGAAGGGAAGGAGTGATTTTTGGATTTTGCAGCACAGATTTTGGTGGAATGAATGGTGGGTGCTATGTTGCACCAATACAGTGGAACCCCCCCACAAGTCACCCCATTTTGCAAAGTACACCCCTCAGGGAATTCATCTAGGGGTATAGTGTACATTTCAAACCCCCAGGGGTTTCACCAATTTTGATACAAGTGGGCAGTGAAAATGAAAAATTAAATTTTTTTACACAAAAATGCAGTTCTGGCTCAAAATTTTTCATTTTCAGAAGGTATGAAGGAGAAAAAGCACCCCAAAATCTGTGCCCCAATTTCTCCCGAGTACGGCAATGCCTCACATGTGACCAAAAAATACCAGTTGGGTGCATGGCAGGACTCAGAAGGGAAGGAGTGATTTTTGGATTTTGCAGCTCAGATTCTGGTGGAATTTTGGTGGGTGCTATGTCGCATTAGCAAGACCCCCCAAGCACCAATACAGTGGAACCCCCCCACAAGTGACCCCATTTTGCAAACTACACCCCTCAGGGAATTCATCTAGGGGTATAGTGTACATTTCAAACCCCCAGGGGTTTCACCAATTTTGATACAAGTGGGCAGTGAAAATGAAAAATTACATTTTTTACACAAAAATGCAGTTCTGGCTCAAAATTTTTCATTTTCAGAAGGTATGAAGGAGAAAAAGCACCCCAAAATCTGTGCCCCAATTTCTCCCGAGTACGGCAATGCCTCACATGTGACCAAAAAATACCATTTGGGTGCATGGCAGGACTCAGAAGGGAAGGAGTGATTTTTGGATTTTGCAGCTCAGATTCTGGTGGAATTTTAGTGGATGCTATGTCGCATTAGCAAGACCCCCCAAGCACCAATACAGTGGAACCCCCCCACAAGTGACCCCATTTTGCAAACTACACCCCTCAGGGAATTCATCTAGGGGTATAGTGTACATTTCAAACCCCCAGGGGTTTCACCAATTTTGATACAACTGGGCAGTGAAAATGAAAAATTACATTTTTTTACACAAAAATGCAGTTCTGGCTCAAAATTTTTCATTTTCAGAAGGTATGAAGGAGAAAAAGCACCCCAAAATCTGTGCCCCAATTTCTCCCGAGTACGGCAATGCCTCACATGTGACCAAAAAATACCAGTTGGGTGCATGGCAGGACTCAGAAGGGAAGGAGTGATTTTTGGATTTTGCAGCACAGATTTTGGTGGAATGAATGGTGGGTGCTATGTTGCACCAATACAGTGGAACCCCCCCACAAGTCACCCCATTTTGCAAAGTACACCCCTCAGGGAATTCATCTAGGGGTATAGTGTACATTTCAAACCCCCAGGGGTTTCACCAATTTTGATACAAGTGGGCAGTGAAAATGAAAAATTACATTTGTTTACACAAAAATGCAGTTCTGGCTCAAAATTTTTCATTTTCAGAAGGAATGAAGGAGACAAAGCACCCCAAAATCTGTGCCCCAATTTCTCCCGAGTACGGCAATGCCTCATGTGTGACCAAAAAGTGGCAGGACTCAGAAGGGAAGGAGTGATATTTGGATTTTGCAGCACAAATTCTGGTGGAATGATGGTGGGTGCTATGTCGCATTAGCAAGACCCCCAAAGCACCAATACAGTGGAACCCCCCCACAAGTGACCCCATTTTGCAAACTACACCCCTCAGGGAATTCATCTAGGGGTATAGTGTACATTTCAAACCCCCAGGGGTTTCACCAATTTTGATACAAGTGGGCAGTGAAAATGAAAAATTACATTTTTTTACACAAAAATGCAGTTCTGGCTCAAAATTTTTCATTTTCAGAAGGAATGAAGGAGACAAAGCACCCCAAAATCTGTGCCCCAATTTCTCCCGAGTACGGCAATGCCTCATGTGTGACCAAAAAGTGGCAGGACTCAGAAGGGAAGGAGTGATATTTGGATTTTGCAGCACAAATTCTGGTGGAATGATGGTGGGTGCTATGTCGCATTAGCAAGACCCCCAAAGCACCAATACAGTGGAACCCCCCCACAAGTGACCCCATTTTGCAAACTACACCCCTCAGGGAATTCATCTAGGGGTATAGTGTACATTTCAAACCCCCAGGGGTTTCACCAATTTTGATACAAGTGGGCAGTGAAAATGAAAAATTACATTTTTTTACACAAAAATGCAGTTCTGGCTCAAAATTTTTCATTTTCAGAAGGTATGAAGGAGAAAAAGCACCCCAAAATCTGTGCCCCAATTTCTCCCGAGTACGGCAATGCCTCACATGTGACCAAAAAATACCAGTTGGGTGCATGGCAGGACTCAGAAGGGAAGGAGTGATTTTTGGATTTTGCGGCTCAGATTCTGGTGGAATGAATGGTGGGTGCTATGTGGCATTAGCAAGACCCCCGAAGCACGGTGAAATTATGAACCTAATAATCCATAGATGTGTGGTATATTTTAAAACACTCCTTTATACATAGGCCGGGTTTGTCGGGGCAAGTGTCACACTGGAAAATAGTTTGCTTTCTTATTCCCTTTTTATAGCAAACTTTGCACCTTTTTTGTGTCCTGAGGGGATTTCATCAGGAAAATGCTGCCCTGGTACAATACGGGGGCCAGTACTAGAAGTACTGGGGCCCTCTGCCTGCTGGTTCCCAAATATTAGGCCCTTTATGACTTCCTCTTGAAAGTGCATAAATGTCCCCCTCTGGCCGGTAGAACGGAATAGCACGTAAGCGTTATACAGTGCCATCTGGATGATATACACGGCCAGCTTCTTGTACCAGATTTTTGTTTTCCGCAGGGCACTGTACGGCTTCAGTACCTGATCTGAAAGATCCACTCCGCCCATGTACCTATTGTAATCCAGGATACAATTAGGTTTTGAGGTGTGGGTACTGGTACCTCGTACAGGGACGGAGGTGGTACTGTCTCCGTGAATTGTTGTCAGTATAAGGACATCCCTCTTGTCCTTATATTTGACCAACAACATATTTTCGGTGCATATTCCCCTGCTTTCACCCCTTCTCATTACTTGGGCAATGTGCGTTTTTGGGAGGCCTCTTTGGTTCTTGCGCACAGTACCGCAAGCTGCTGTACCTCTTGAACCAAGGGCCTTAAACAGGGGGATGCTGGTGTAAAAGTTATCCACATAGAGGTGATAACCTTTATCCAGGAAGGGGTGCACTAAATCCCAGACAATTTTTCCACTAACACCTACGAGGGAGGGGGGGCATTCTGGCGGTTCAATTCTTGAATCCTTCCCTTCATATACCCTAAACCTGTGAGTGTACCCTGAGGTGCTTTCACACAGCTTATACATTTTTATGCCATACCTTGCCCTCTTACTGGGAAGGTACTGGCGGAATTTAACCCTTCCTTTAAAATGTATAAGGGACTCGTCTATGCAAATGAATTTATCTGGGATGTACATGTCTTCAAATTTGGCACTGAAATGATCAATGACCGGCCTGACTTTGAATAGCCGGTCAAAGGTGGGATCATCTCTGGGTGGGCACTGTGCATTATCGTTGTAATGCAAAAATTTAAGGATCGTCTCAAATCGAGCCCGGGGCATGGCCATACGGTAAAATGGGGTGCTGTACAGAACATCTGTACTCCAATATTGCCTAATTTCTGGCTTTTTTACTATGCCCATATGAAACACCAGACCCCAAAACGTCATCATCTCTACTGCATCTACAGGGGTCCACCTAGCAAATGATGACGTGGGGTTTTGAGCAATAAACTGCTGGGCATATAAATTAGTTTGGTCCACCATTAAATTTATAAAATCATCAGAGAAAAATAATTTGAAAAAGTCAATTTCTCTGAGACCTGTGGAATCAAATTGGATTCCTGGCATGGCCAAAAACTCAGGAACCTGGGGCTCAAAATTGTCTGGTGGTGGGGTCCATACGAGATCAATTATTGGGGGGGGGGGTCTCAGCTGCTCTACGGGGGCGTCTTTGAGGGGGTCCCTCATCACCAGAGGAGGAAGAGGAGCTTAAGGCGAATCCTTCAAATTCCCCACTTGCATCACTGGCTGTGTCAGAGTCAGAAGCAAGCATGGCATATGCCTCCTCCGCTGAATACATTCTTCTGGATGACTGGGATGACATTTGGGATGACATTTGGGATGCCATTTTTATTTTTGTGTTACTGGTAGTGAAATGTTTCAACACGTGTATAGTGTAGGGGGGGGTACAAACTTTATTTCAACCCGGGGGGTTATGTAGTGTGTAGTGTGTATGTAGTGCAGAAAAAAAAAAATACTTTATACAAAAAAAAAAAATTGAAGGGGTTAAAAAAAAAAAAATTGAAGGGGTTAAAAAAAAAATTGAAGGGGTTAAAAAAAAAAAAAAAAGGTCCTGCGCCAAAAATTGAGCACAGATGTTGGTCAGTAACGTCCGTCACTGAACAGCGCTCAAAGGCAACAGGAATTTGATCAAAAAAAAAAAAAAAAATAGATCAACCCTGTGCCGAAAAAGATGATCAGTGATGTACGTCACTGATCAGCGCACAGCGGCCACAGGACACCCACAAAATCACAGTGTGTGTAAAAAAAAAATTAAAAAAAGACCCCACAGCACACACAAAAAAAAAAAAGGTGATCAGTGATGCGACACTGATTACCAGTGAGGGGCAGCAGGTGCACAACCTTTGGTGCAACTGGCAGCAACTGACAGGTATATATAAAAAAAAAAAACCTCTGCGCCCCCAAAAAGTTGCTGATCACCTCAGATATAGTGATCAGCACAAAAGGCGGGGGCAGCAGACACAAAATTTAGCACTCTCTATCACTCTCTGTCACTATCTCTCTCTATATCTCTATCTCTCACTATCTAACACTCTATGACACTGCAGCAGCAGCAGTGACAGGTATATATATATATATATATATATATAAAAAAACCTGCGCCCCCAAAAAGTTGCTGATCAGTTAATTTATACTGATCAGCACAAAAGGGGGGGCAGCAGTCAGTTATATAAAAAATATATAGCACAATCTGTCACTATCTCTATCTCTCTCTCTCTATCTCTCTCTATCTCTCTATCTATAACTATCACACTGCAGCAGCACAAAATATAGCACTCTCTGTCACTAGGCCTCTCTATCTCTCTCTCTCTATCTCTCTCTATATCTCTCTATCTCTCTCTATCTCTCTCTATCTCTATAACTATATCACACTGCAGCAGCACAAAATATAGCACTCTCTGACACTATCTCTCTCTATCTCTCTCTATCTAACTAACACTATTACACTGCAGCAGCACAAGTTCACAACACAGGAAGTCACAAGTAACAGGATCCAGGAAGCATCCAGCACACTACAAGCAGTGATGAAGCAGGCAAGATATTTGCAAGGATCAGGTAAGTATTTTGCAAGGTTCTGGTCAGTATATCGCGGCAGCTAGGCACGGTGACCGCACTGCACGCAATTCCAGACCGGAATGGCGTCTGCAGTGCAGTCACCGTTAGTTTAAACCCCCCTCCATGGCTGTGATTGGTCCGTCGGTCCGACGGACCAATCACGGCCTTTGGGGGCGGGCGGGGTGAGGTGGGGTGACACCAGTGTCACCCTTACACCCCGCGGTGATTGGTGCTGTACTTTACAGCACCAATCACCTCCGATCGCGTGTCACCGGCGAACGTTATTCGCCGGTGACACAGAAAACGCTGTAATTGGCTGTTCACACTGAACAGCCAATCACAGCGATCGCCGACGGGGGGGCGGCATCGCAGCCCCCCCTGGGCATGCACGGACATGTCTGCTGTCAGGGACAGCAGACATGTTGAAACTGTCACCGCGTCTATAGACGCGGTGACAGTTAAATGCCATGACGTACATTTACGCCATGTGTCGGGAAGTACTTCCCGACCATGACGTAAATGTACGTCAATTGTCGGGAAGGGGTTAAAGAAGAAACCTTCAACCATATAGTGAACTTTGGCCCTTAGCACTGGGGCTGCTCTCCCCATAGGGCCTGAGTCAAGTCTGTAAGATGCAAAAAGGCAAGCAACTGGGCAATACCATGCTGCACTGCAGGGGGGCAGATGTAACAGAAGCAGAGAGTTAGCAAATAAGTAATTTCATAAGGTCCACATGAAAGCAGCATCATTGAACATTATAGCAAAGCCTTATTGTTTCTTATATAGGCCCTCTCTCTATATTCCCAATACAGGCCCAAATGTTTTCCTTGTAGTAATTCCTGATCCTACATATTACAGATGACTCTAGTGCTTTGACCATTATATGGACAGTGTAAAACCCTGACAATGGGAGCAGAATCCATGGTATGCACAGCTCCAAAGTGACAGTTATAATTGGTCAACGTGTCCTCCATTTTGGTCAACAACAGTTCCCAATAAAAAAACAGCATTTCCTATAGCAGCGTGTAACATGTAATGCTGTCTTTCATGGAGAGGGTTAAGCTGTGGCTAGTGAGGTTAAACCCTAAGGGGAGGGATTCTAGTTCCCCTGGAAGATGCTGCTGGCGCTGCAAGGCATCTTTCGAATGGGATTTTCTCCATTAAAATGCCTCTAATACGATGCTTCCGCTGATTAAAATGATACGCAGCATGCCTATGTTCTGTGTGACTGCAGCTGTAAAACACTGTACTGTAGCACTTTGTATGCAGATACAGAGAGTCACGCTGAATATAGACAAGCTGCATATCATTTTGAGGCTTGTGTGTCCTGTTCACGATAATCAATTTTAATTGAAAAAGTTGCAAAAAGAAAGATCCCCACCGCTACTGAGCTGCACCATAACATGGCCCTACTAGAAGGGCTGTTTAATGCAAAAGCAGGCTAGATATACCTGGACGCATCTGTATACAATACGCTTTAATCTTCATCTTTCGCTAGCGCGTCCCAATCACCGTCCCACAGATCCCAATCACAAGAAAAACATATTATTTGTAGTCCTATCTAAAATTGTTCATGAGGCTACACAGAAATGTGCATGCATTTTCGTAGCAATAAAATAATAATTTGCGCTTTATAATTATCCATATGTCAATATTATAATGACCGAATAATAAAATGTCCTAATTCTAGAGTGATAAACCCAAGCTGTGATAATAGCAGAACTGCCTATTAAATCCTATTACTGTATATAGTTATCCAATTAAATACATTGTATAGAGTCGGAGCATGGAAAATTAATTATTTTATTTGTTTTTACTAATAATTTGCAAAATTACAGCTCTTTGCAAGTTTCCCAGGAGGATAAAGATCACAGCGTTGTGAATATAACAAGTGCCGCGTAGAAATGAAGACACGGTTATTGCTGATGATGTAGATTAGTAATGTTCTTGTGATCGTGCTTCTGTTTACTGCAAAGTTTACTCTGGAGAACAGTGGTCGTCATTAGTCTGATGTGTAAATACAGGATGGCTGAGACTAGGGGCGCTACCAGGGAAGTGCGAGCCCTGGGGACGCACGGAGTGCAGGGTCCCATCGAATGGTTCGAACGGCACTGGCCACCAGGATCAGGGCCGCCTCTGGAGGGGCCCGGGCAGCTGCCTACAGTGGCACGGGGCCAACCCCCCCTTCCCTACAAATCCTCCCAGACCCAGCGGCCCCCCAGCCAGGCATGCACAATACACAGGCTGGAGGGCATGCCACTGTGCCGCTGGGGGCCCGGACTGGAGGTCAGTCCTGGGCCCCAACATTTCTAGTGGCGGCCATGACCAGGATCGCCCTATAGACACTCCAGACATGCACACTGCAGGCTCTGTAGCCTCCTAGAGCATTCTGGGAATAGTCCCCGACATAACGGATTAATTTAGTTGCATTAGGCAGTGGCACCATGCCGCACATGGGCAACCAATAAGTGAGGGCACATATGTAGTTGTGCTCCTGTCATTTTGCATTAAGGAAGGAGAAGAGGCACAGCATACAGATGTTGCCGCGCTCATCCTGGCTGCGGTTCGGGTGCTCGTGCATGTTTGTCACGTCAAAATCGCACATGCGCCATGGAATTCCAATGCTGTGACATCACCATACAGCCATGCTCCCTGTATTGTTTCCCGCCCCCGCACCTCCTCTGGTGCACGAGCTTAATACACCATAGTTATCTTTAGGTAACAAACATTCTTTATAGGCTGAGGGATTCCATTATAGCACAGGGGAAAATATTCCCAGGATGGTAAGGAGGATAAAGGGCCACATGGGCCCTGGGCTGACAATGATCCTGGATCTTTTGTGAGAAGGGAGGTGCTGTGACCAGTTCTGCGTGGGTGTGACCATCTCCATGTGGGCATGGCCAGTGTGGGTGTGGCCAGTGCATTGTGGGCGTGCATGTAGTATCAGCACCAAAGTGCCCTTAATGACATAAAAACAGAAAAATTACATTATTTTGTGAGAAAATAAAAAGGCAATTTAAACACATGATGTATAGGCAACCGCCTGGCCAGCTGGGTATTATCCTGCTGTCATGGTGATGGGCCTTTATGCTATCTAGTGGACTGGGGCTGTAGTCCCACCCGCCCCATTGTTAATCTGGCCCTGTGTAGATTTCCATAGTGCCATCATTTTGTGTTTTATTCTTCTCTACCCAAGAGAGAGTCATTATGCTTCACCCTCTCCTGGCACCATCTCCAAGAAGACATCACAACTAGATTTTGCATTATACAGATAAAAACATGATATATATATATATATATATTTTAATAAATGATTCTTGTATTTAGTTATATTTGCACAATTATTTCCACCTGAAATCAACCCCCAGATTTTTGGCTGTAAAATTGCACTTATAATAGTACGGAATACTGTTCTTTATTAAATGGAGTCTGGATATACGTCCAAGACTCATAATAAAGGTAATATGTGTATATTTTCTTTTATGCTTCTATTTTAGTTACTCAGCTAATCGGAATAACGCTCTTTAACCTGCCACAACTAAAAGGGCCATGTATGAACTGAGAGGTCCCACGATTCCCCGAACCCATTCCCCCATTGCAAAATCCAACATGTTAGACATCCCAGACTCTCGGGTTCTGATCATTTCTGGGTCAATCTATGGTTCCCCGGTAGGCAGCCAAAAGTTCAACACCAACATGTCAACATGCAAAAAAGGTTAATATTGACAAAATGTTGACATGCTAAAGGTTGACTTTAACAAAAATTTGATAAAAATTTAATTTGAATAAAAAACCTCTTGCTTGTCTAACTTTGTCATCGTGAACTTTAACTTTTTGTATGTGGCCTTTTTGTGACTGTCAAGATTGACTTTTGCATGTCGACTTTCTGGTGTTGACCTATTCACTGGTAACCTAGACACTGTAGACCTATGAAGCTGATACCGGTCTGACACCCACAACGATACTATGCTATGCCGTTTTTACTGAGCCGTATTTCATAGAGAGTGCAGACTGCATTATGGTGTTGCTATTATGATGAATGTTCTTATTGTTCTAATTATTCTATTCCAAACAGAAATTAGAGGCTCTCAGATGGTGCTTATTATCGCAACCACACAAGCTGGAGGCCAGAAGAGAACGAGGGATTATTTACCGGTCTCTAGTGCTCAATAATGGCGAAACGCGCAATACAAAGCACTAAATACACAGCTGGCCACTTACCAGCATGGAAACAAAAAATGATTGAATGTAGTCATTAGACAAAGCAATATAAGCAAATATCTGATTGGATGCTACATATTAGGTAAAGGAGGGGTGTGGCCTGTGACAACCAATCATATGTTTTGTGTTTAAAACTGTATTGAAAAAAATTAAGGCAGAATGTCATTGGTGTCGTACAGCTCCCATAGTGTCACTCCCATTACCCATGTAGATGTACCCCATTTTATTTTGTTCCATTCAAAGTTTCCACCGTCCTCCCGCGGAAGCTCTAGTCTCCTTTGTTAGTACTCTGCGATGTCCCTAGAGATCTCGGGAGGATATTCCTGTGGATGTGGAAAGTTTGCTTTGCAAATTTATCATAGCACCAAAGAGGGAAGTAGCGGAACAAACAAGGGATAAGATACGCACACCTGCCCGGCGTATATGAGGAGTAGGGGCCGCGAGCCAGAAGAGCATGACAAACATCCTCCAGCACCGGGGAAAAGTCGGAAGAGGAGAACGTAGACATCTGATGGTGTAGGTCTTTCAGGCTTGCCAAGTATTCCTCCCCGTAGTCTTCTTTGACGCCAGGCATTATATTATCCAGGATCTTCTGGTCTTGACTTGACCAGTGTTCTCGAGATCCAAAAATATCTACAGAAAAAGGAGATACACTGTATCAGGCCTCTGAGATAAATGGATTGGGAATGTTTAGCGTTGTGTAATAAAATAATGGCCCACCAACCATGACCAGGTGATCTTATCCAGTGGGTCCTTAACACTAAGGTTCAAGATCAGAACTTGGGACCCTCCAGGCTAGCACCCCCCATAGACACCAGAATATGGGACCCTCCAGGCTAGCACCCCCCATAGACACTAGAATGTGGACAGTACTTTTTTTTTAAGATGATAGTTTTTGCCATTTTTGACTAACCATCTAGTGTCATCATGTTAGATGTTGACATTTTAACCATGTAAGTATTTAAGAATTCCCATGTGGGCATTCAGGTTCAGACAATATTCTGAATGTCGACATTCCATAACACACCCCTCAACAAGTATATGTTTTGGTTTCAGCTGCATACTGTAGGTGCCTAGTTTCTATAAAAAAAAAAAAAAAAGCCCATGTAATACTTGAGCCTCAACACTAGAGATGTGCAGTTCAGTTCCCCAGAATTCTTAATCCACCCAAATTTTTAAGGTTCCAAACCAACTTCCCGTTAATCGAAAATTGGATTTTAAAACCAAATTTCAGGTTTTGCGCACTGCTCATCTGGCATCAGTCCTTGGGCCAGATGCACTAAGCTTCAAAAGTGATAAAATGGAGAGTGATAAATAGCCAGCCAATCAGCTCCTGCCTCACTATTTTCAAACACAGTCTGTGAGATGGCAGGTAGGAGCTGATTGGCTGGTTGTTTATCACTCTCCATTTTATCATTTTTAAAGCTTAGTGCATCTGGCTCCTTATATGTCCACGTGATACATTTACCATTATATACCGTTATATGTTCTCCTGGTACTCTTAGTTATGTTCATTGATGGTTCATCACATTTTGATCAATATAATTGAATTTGAAATCTTTAATTTTCCAAGAGGTTCCAGGCTGGCTGCCTCCAATCTCCTATTGTAGTTTGTTCTCAATCCCTGACCCCCTGTAATCCCCCCCTAGACATCTCTGGTTTGCAGTCTCCCACTGTGATATTTAGCTAAGGGCCCGATGATGGCGCTCCAACCCTCTGGCCCATCTCTATGTTATAAGGAGAGCATGCAGTCAGTGTGTGCCTGAAATGAGTGCAAGGGCCTGGGAGTGTAACCTGGCCTCATCACCTTCCGGCCCCATTGTGGTGGCATCCTACACCGAATGCTGCTCCACCATTCATGCACAATTTAGGCTACCACAATCCTTTCCATCCTGGGCTATAACCAGCCTGTCGCTATAATACAATATTTTGGAACCTACTTGTTTTGAAACCACTTGGGTGGATGGCAGCTACTTTCACGCCCCACTTGAGGAGATCTTGGCGCACCACTGCAGTAAACATAGAAAGCGCTGCTTTGGAGGCAGCATAAGCAGCAAATCCTGGAATTGGACAAAGTCCTGGAGGAGAAACAAAAACTTAACAAGCACAAAAACATATAAGTGCCTACAGATAACATAATGGGGGTCTATGTACTAAGTCTGGAGAGAGATAGAGTAGATGACGATAAACCAACCAATTATGTTAGAGGATGGGTTTAGAAAATGACAGGAATAGGTTGATTGGTTGATACTTTGTCTCTCTACAATGTGTTTGTGGAGGCACCTTGACCTCACATACAGATTTATCCTTACACACCTATATAGGGTGTAATGGATGTATTGTGGCCAGTGTTTAGGACATGTTGGGGGTGTAGTGTCCTATGTTGGAGTGTAGTGTCCTATGTCTGTATGGGGTGCAATATATGTATTATGGCCAGTGGTCAGGACATGTTGGGGTGTAGTGTCCTATTTCTGTATAGGGTGTAATGGATGTAATGTGGCCAGTGGTTAGGACATGTTGGGGGTGTAGTGTCCTATGTTGGGGTGTAGTGTCCTATGTCTGTATGGGGTGCAATATATGTATTATGGCCAGTGGTCAGGACATGTTGGGGTGTTGTGTCCTATTTCTGTATAGGGTGTAATGGGTGTATTGTGGCCAGTGGTTAGGACATGTTGGGGGTGTAGTGTCCTATCTTGGGGTGTAGTGTCCTATGTTGGGGTGTAGTGTCCTATGTCTGTATGGGGTGCAATAGATGTATTATGGGCAGTGGATAGGACATGTTGGGGGTGTAGTATCCTATGTTGGGGTGTCGTGTCCTATGTCTGTTTAGGGTGTAATAGATGTATTATGGCCAGTGGTCAGGACATGTTCGGGTGTAGTGTCCTAAGTCTGTATGGGGTGCAATAGATGTATTATGGCCAGTGGTCAGGACATGTTGGGGTGTAGTGTCCTATGTCTGTATGGGGTGCAATAGATGTATTATGTTCAGTGGTCAGGACATGTTGGGGTGTAGTGTCCTATGTCTGTATAGGGTGCAATAGATGTATTATGGCCAGTGGATAAGACATGTTGGGGGTGTAGTGTCCTATGTTGGGGTGTAGTGTCCTATGTCTGTATAGGGCGTAATAGATGTATTGTGGCCAGCGGTCAGGACATTTTGGGGTGTAGTGTTCTATGTCTGTATAGGGTGTAATAGATGTATTATGGCCAGTGGATAGGACATGTTGGGGGTGTAGTGTCCTATGACTGTATAGGGTGTAATAGATGTATTATGGCCTGGAGGTCAGGACATGTTAGGGTGTAGTGTCCTATGTCTGTATAGGGTGTAATAGATGTATTATGGCCTGGTGGTCAGGACATGTTGGGGGTGTAGTGTCCTATGTCTGTATAGGGTGTAATAGATGTATTATGGCCTGGTGGTCAGGACATGTTGGGGTGTAGTGTCCTATGTCTGTATAGGGTGTAATAGATGTATTATGGCCTGGAGGTCAGGACATGTTGGGGTGTAGTGACCTATGTCTGTATAGGGTGTAATAGATGTATTATGGCCTGGTGGTCAGGACATGTTGGGGTGTAGTGTCCTATGTCTGTATAGGGTGTAATAGATGTATTGTGGCCAGCGGTCAGGACATTTTGGGGTGTAGTGTCCTATGTCTGTATAGGGTGTAATAGATGTATTATGGCCAGTGGATAGGACATGTTGGGGTGTAGTGTCCTATGTCTGTATAGGGTGTAATAGATGTATTATGGCCAGTGGATAGGACATGTTGGGGTGTAGTGTCCTATGTCTGTATAGGGTGTAATAGATGTATTATGGCCGGCGGTCAGGACATGTTGGGGTGTAGTGTCCTGCGTCTGTATAGGGTGTAATAGATGTATTATGGCCGGCGGTCAGGACATGTTGGGGTGTAGTGTCCTATGTCTGTATAGGGTGTAATAGATGTATTATGGCCGGCGGTCAGGACATGTTGGGGTGTAGTGTCCTATGTCTGTATAGGGTGTAATAGATGTATTATGGCCTGGAGGTCAGGACATGTTGGGGTGTAGTGTCCTATGTCTGTATAGAGTGTAATAGATGTATTATGGCCTGGTGGTCAGGACATGTTGGGGTGTAGTGTCCTATGTCTGTATAGGGTGTAATAGATGTATTATGGCCTGGAGGTCAGGACATGTTGGGGTGTAGTGTCCTATGTCTGTATAGGGTGTAATAGATGTATTATGGCCTGGTGGTCAGGACATGTTGGGGTGTAGTGACCTATGTCTGTATAGGGTGTAATAGATGTATTATGGCCTGGTGGTCAGGACATGTTGGGGGTGTAGTGTCCTATGTCTGTATAGGGTGCAATAGATGTATTATGGCCTGGTGGTCAGGACATGTTGGGGTGTAGTGACCTATGTCTGTATAGGGTGTAATAGATGTATTATGGCCTGGTGGTCAGGACATGTTGGGGGTGTAGTGTCCTATGCAGATCACTGTCTTGAGGTCCTTACTGTTCCTGGTAACACGGTGATATTACAGCAATGATATGGTAATAACACTAGTAACGGTGTAAATCACATGATGCCTATAATTGCAGTACACCATTATTTCCAGCCAGCGCTTGCCTTTGTCATATTTGCTGGATTCCGCTGGGCTAAATACTTTAAACTCTTTCTTATTTTGCACAGAAAAGTTAATCCCAATGGAAATGAATAGTTTATTGGCGGTCACAGTGACCTCGAATCCAGTTCTTTCACAGTTTCAGCTGTACATGCAGACGGAAAACACAAGCACATGTACAGCTCATTATGTATGAGGAGCCTTTCATCTGATAACAAGCGCGGACTCGCATGCACTCTATTACTTCTACATTACTGAGATGTGCTTACTACTCCTGTACAAGCACATTGTCTAGTGCACAGTGGTGGGTGGTTTGGTATCTGTCCTGTGTAAGGCTGGGGCTCCCATGGACGTGTTAATTCCCAGCTATGAAAGGAATTTGTCGCCTTATAGTCTTACTTTGTATTTTAACCCCTCGGTACCCAATCATCGTATGACCATGGGCTGAGAGTCCTCTCCTGTACCTCTCATTGAGTAGAACAACTGATGGTCAACATTAAGTGGCAAATCCTGGGCAACGCCGGTGGCGTACCATTGCAGTGGAGTTTACACGATATATGCACACTCCTGATACCCAGGCAGTGAGGCCCACCAGGGCTGGATTAAGGGGGGGGGGGGGGCACAGGGAGTCAGTACCCCCCCACCCACCCCGCCCCCTAGCTAGGGGCCCCCTGTTGTCAGCATGTATTTTAAAAGTATATATTTTTTATTTGTTTTTGTTTTAGCTAAAGGTTTTGTGCATGGGAGTGGGGTAGTGCTGCAGCTTCACCTATCTGCCAATGTGACAATGATTAATGGTGCTGAGCATCGGGAGCCAAGGCACACTGGCTGCACAAGTGTGCAGTGCATTACTGGGAGTTGACTAAGTCCCATGACACTTTGCACAAAAGGGCAGAGGCTGAGAGGTTTGTGCTGAGCTCTGATTGGTGGAGCTCATCACATGCTTCTCAGGCCCATGGAGGACAGCAGCCACGTCATGGGAGGGTTTTAAATCAGAGGCAGCGCTGAACCTGTGAGGTCTCCTACAGTCCTACAGAGTAAGGTACAGAGGGGCACAGGGTTTTCATGTGGTATCTATGTATGTGTATATATATATATATATATATATATATATATATATATATATATTGTGTATATAAAATATTAATATATCCCCCCCCTTGCAGTTACCCATTGACCAAGTTTATACTGCCTTTACTCTGTGTTTTGACAGTGTAATATTCTCCCATGCAGTTTGCGGCCAGTAATGATAAGTGCAAGGGGGCCCCCCTGTATAAAGTGACCCTGGCCTCCCAAAGGCTTAATCCAGCCCCGAGGTGAACTGTGGATTTTCCCTGTACCCCAATGAGAGAGTCTGCCCTGCCCTTAGTGGTCAGATAGGCAGAACATTACAGCGAGGAGATCCTCTATTAGACATACGGACACTGTAATGAAGGACGGGACGACCATGGCAGACAGGAATGGTCACCCAAAAACTTTACTAATGCAGACACAGACAAAGCAATAATTGCATCTGCCCAGGGCTGCATGTGCCGTCTCCATATTAAACCCAGGATAATACTTACACAATTACAATCATGTAACAAACTACTCAAATAATCAAAACAATTAAAAAGAGCCAATTATTTAGCTGTGACAAGCAAGTTCTGACAAGCTAATGAGCTCACTAATTAATAACCAGGATCTTAAGACTTGCATTTAGGGATTTGATTGATGCGTCCGCTGATGTTTTTGTACATAACTAACTCTGTGATTATAGGAACTGCAGGTGCTCTGTGCATCATGCCGTGTGCGCTGTCAATCTCTCTGGACTCTGTGCGCCATTGTAATTTGCAACCAGGAATTAGTCTCAGTGTAGCACCCACATGCACTCTACACATCATACGGTATGAAGGGGGACATGGCACATCAACTAGTCCACTTCGAGGCCCGATCTTGCATCGGACTTGCAGATTTTTGTACGCAGCCCTACAGCGCAGCTTTTCAGCCATTCACTGTCTATCTGCAGGCTGGAAGGCAGGTAGAGGATACTGCTCTTTAACTGGTGAATAGCTCCAGCCATCCACCAATCAGCATGCTGACAGCCATTCACTGACTAGCTGCAAGCTGGAAGGCAGGTAGAGAATGCTGCACTCTGATTGGTGAATAGCTCCAGCCATCCACCAATCAGCATGCTGACAGTCATTCACTGTCTAGCCGCAGGCTGGAAGGCAAGTAGAGGATGCTGCCTGAACATTCTGATTGTGTGCCTGCTTGGAGGCCCCTAGAATTGTGGGGGCCCTGGGCAGCTGCCTGCTAAGCCTATTCATTAAATATGGGCTTGCACTGTGTGCTTTCCAGGCTTCAGAACCTCACCCGCCATGCTGGATATGGTAACAAGTCTTCCCTTGGATCTCCGCAGTAAGGGCATAAACATCTTAGTGACTTGAACGGCACCGATAAAGTTGACCTCCATACATTGCTTGTACACATCCATGGGAAGCAGTTCTCCATCTGCCATGTAGCCAAGAACCCCAGCATTGTGTACAATACCCCAGAGACCTAGAGTGGGAATAGGCGAAGAGAGACTTGTGTTAGTCCTGGGGCAGGTATCTCAAAGATCTAGGCATTGTTTGGACACAGGGACTCCCAGCTGGCCCATTAGTAACATCAAATCTTAGGGTTCCATCACTCTGTTCTATTCCCAAAGCCAAATCCTCCCACACACTTCTGTTCCCAGCCCCTGTGGAATATTAGGAGTCCCAGCCCCTGCAGAATATAAGGATTCCCAGCCCCTGAGGAAGATTAGGAGTTCCAGCCCCTGAGGAAGATTTGGAGTCCCAGCCCCTGAGGAAGTTTAGGAGTCCCAGCCCCTGAGGAAGTTTAGGAGTCCCAGCCCCTGAGGAAGTTTAGGAGTCCCAGCCCCTGAGGAAGATTGGGATTCCCAGCCCCTGAGAAAGATTGGGATTCCCAGCCCTTTAGGATTACCAGCCCCTGAGGAAGATTAGTATTCCCAGCCCCTGAGGAAGATTTGGATTCCTAGACCATGAGGAAGATTAGGATTCCCAGCCCCTGCAGAATATTAAGATTCCCAGCCCCTGCAGAATATTAGGATTCCCAGCCCCTGCAGAATATTAGGATTCCCAGCCCCTGCAGAATATTAGGATTCCCAGCCCATGCAAAAATATTAGGACTCCCAGCCCCTGAGGAATATTAGGAGTCATAGTCCCTGAGGAAAATTAGGACACTCAGCCCCTGCAGAATGTAGGATTCCCAGCCCCTGAGGAAGATTCGGATTCCCATGCGATGTACCATTACAGAATGGCACAATCATTTTGAATCCCCCCATTATTCTTTCATATACTGTTTGGCATAAAAATCCCACAATGTAGAATTTAAAGTCACAAGATGACCCTTAAAAGTTTTTCCAACTTCAGAAACCTTTGTGATACTGAATGTCTGCAAATGTCCTCCTGAAAAATTTGCTGAATACAATGGAAATCTTTCAATTGTAATCCATTTATATGATCCAGGGAGAATTATTGAGTATAATTGGCAACATTCCCACCAAAGTTAAAAATACAAATCGCCTTCATTAATTTACTATAAAACATATAGAGAGTATTTTAAGGAATAAACCAGTATAATAATATAAAACACTCAGGGTATTGTTAAACTGAACAGTTTTTTGCAGCTTATCTCCATTAATAGAAACAAAGATATAAATATATTGGGCTGACAGAATATTCTGGAAACTTTAGCAGCCAATTGTATTCAGCAAAGAAAAGAGAGCCAGTGGGCGCCTTCTGTACACTAAAAAGATTTAATCGATATACACATAGAAACAATACACAAAACACAGATTACATATGACGAATAGTATGCATGCATGCAAACAGAATAAAAATGTATATTCCGTATAGAGATATTCTAAAAATTTAAAAAATAATAAAAATGAAAAAATGGATATAAAAACTGAACTGCAGCAAATATTTACCAAGTCCTGATTGGATGGTGTAGGGGCCAATATTTATAGTCCCATCACGGGTTCAGACCTCTCCAGAGTTATAATAGGAAGAGCTGTATAATAATGTGCAGAACGAGACGGGTTAATCACCTCTTGCCGCTCACTATTTGGATGCCTGATAGTTGTTAGTGGCACCTGTGTTGTAAATAGCACTTATTCACGCAAGAGTGACACTTCAAATCTTGTGTTAGACAGGGCTGAATAGTTGTCACTACAGCATCCCCTGGTTTTACCTTCCCACTGGAAATAGGCTTGCGCCTCAGTTGTAATCCACCGGCGTCTGCCGTACCACCTCTGTTGCCGGCGTCTGCCGTGCCGCCTCTGTTGTTTGCGGTCGGCTGGGGTGATGTGTATCACAGTGGATGAAGGTACCCACTTGCGGGGATCAGGTCCTTGTAGGGTAGCGTGATTAGAGACCCGAAAACAGGCTTGCGCCTCAGTTGGTAAATTACCGGCGTCTATTGTGCCGCTTCTATTGTCGGCGTCTGCCGCACCGCTTCTGATGTCTGCGGACGGCTGCAGTGGTCAGTGTCACAGTAGTGGAAGATACCCTCTTGCGAGGATCAGGTCCTTTATAAGTGAACGTGACTTGGAGGCCGTAGGTTAGTGTCGGTCAAAAAGCACAGCGGCAGTGATGTACCAGTCGGGTCCTAGGCTGCAGTGTTCAGTAAGTGACTCCTCAAGAAAACTAGTTTCGCCGCGCTCAGGTGGCTTTTTCAATTCAGGAAATTGTATTCAGCAGTAGCTTTCCTAAAATAACTTCTTTCAGCATAGTTAACATGTAATTGGTTTCTGTAGATTTAGTACGCAATGGAGAAATGATTTCCCTGAGATCGTATCACACATGAGCCACTGCTGGGTACCCACTTACACTTACCAGCCTGGTGGCCAGTGAGTCTCTCCTCTAGTCAGATGGTCCCTGGACTCCTGCTCTGTGACACCAGTCAGCTTGTGGTCTAAATAGGTGTGGTATTCCGAGCCGACAGACGGGATTCCGACCGTTGGTACTCCGATAGGGGGGGCAAGTGCAACAAAGTACCTTTCCCCGTGCCCGCCACAGGTTCTATTCTCCATCTATTGGGGGATCAGCATGACTGAAAATAGCCCTTGTCAATCTACCAATTTACAGTAGGGATTCTGCTGATGGTGTACCGACAGTTGATCCATCATCCGGCACCCGGTCACAGATACTAGTTACTAGCTATACGGAACAGAGCAAAAGCAAGAGAAATAGGGGAGGTCTGCTTAACACCATCTCCAGATAGCATTATTATCACAGGGTTTCTCCCTGGAAATGTTTCACAATTCCCTTCAGTAAATTCTTGCAGATCGCATTTCCCCTTACAAGAATAAGAAATGCAATCTACTTACTTAATTAGGCTTAGTTTATTTTTATTTTATGAAAACTGCTCCAAGAGCCCTTTAATACATTCAGGTGTTTTTAAAATAATGTGAAAATGATGTGAAAACACAAATTTTCACCTTATTTTAGTAAAAGTTATTTGGCTAAATAAGCCCACTAGTGACAAGAGGAAGGGGTTATTAAAACACTATAGTATTCAGGTTCCTACATTATGTGGTTTGTGCTCTGGAACTAAGGGGGTTATTTTGTGCAGAGAGAGTAAGATTTTGGTGAGTTATTTTGTTTCTGTGCAGGGTAAATACTGGCTGCTTTATTTTTACGCTGCAAGTAGATCTCACTTTGAAGTAAAACCCCACCCAAATCTAACTCTCTCTGCACAAGTAACATCTGCCGAACCTGGAGTGCACATGGTTTTGTCCATCTAAGAAGGAATTTGTCAGAAAGAGTGAACTAAAATAAGGCCCTGAATGAGCAGACAGCTTGTACTATACACAAGCGGAAAAATTGGAGCTGATCTGATGGCCATTCTCACTTAGTGGATGAGAAGCATCAAGGTGTAAGATGCTGATAAACCCGAGAAAATGCTGTTGTCGGAGGCTCGCCTGCTCACTGCATATCCACTAATCCCCAGAATGGCATACTGGTGCAGTGAGCAATGCCATCTTTAGATGGTGTTTGCCAATAGAAGCCTGTGAGTGTCCATTGTGTTCCTCCCTGAGAGAAATCCAATCAGATCCTTGTAGCAATGGCACATGGGGGCTGCTGACATTGCCCAATAGAAGTCTATGACATTGTCAAATAGAAGCCTATGGGCTTTTTTGCATACCCCAAGAGAGATCCAATCAGATCCTTCCCAGCACCCCTCATTGTGTGTGCATCACTAGACACATGTACAGATAGCACACCGGGTCATACACCCAGAAGTTCTATCATCTCAAAGAACAGATCTTAACGGAAGAATGGTCTATTGCGATTTTCTTCATGCATATGACGTTAAGAAACGCTGTCATGAGTGAGAAGAGTCGTGGATGCATCCCACCCTTAGTCAGCCAATGGTGTACGCTTGGGCTGTGGGCCAACGTTTCTTTGTTCCGGTCTTCTCTCCCTCTTTCTGGTATAGCTTTCATGTTTGGCGATTGATCTTTGGCTATTCTGCGGCGGGTCCTGTTCAGGTGCATTCATTTCTTTTGGGTGTAATACCTTCATTGACTGGTAGTTAGTATTACCGTAACTGTGGGCAGTATCATCGCCCAAACAGGTGGGTTTTCAAGATGGAAGGTGAGTGGATACCCTTGGTGGTGGTATAGTTGAGTGCACCTTGGCCGGTATCCGCCTGTAATGCATGTTGTTAGTAGTTATTGTGGGTTGTGCTAAAAATATTTCTGCCAAATTTATGTCTGAATGTATGTAGGAGGGAGCACAGCAGATATCTCCAGTACCCGCTGCGATCACCCATTCCTGCTGGCAGCTGCATCCCCTGTAGGATTCTATGGTGGGTGTGATTCTGCCAAACATTCCTGATATTGGCCCTTGCAGCTACCGCCTATAGGCTACCGCAGTGGTTCTCAAACTGTGGGTCCTGACCCCAAAGTGTGTCCCGACCTGCTCAGCATGGGGTCGCGACTCCGTATTGCTGACCATCAGGCTGATGACTTTTCTGGAAAATCTGTTGAATTGTCTGTTATTTTAGACTCCTCCAATAGTTTTGAGCCTCCACAATGCTGCTGCGCCATGCATGTCCTGTCTGCTGACTATACATGTGATGTGATGGCCATCTGCAGTAACTTGCTGGGGTCCTGTAATTATTTTTATTGTCTGATGGGGTCCCAGAGCAAAATAGTTTGAGGTTCCTTGGGCTACCGATGGCGGCAGTTTATGTTTTCCAGATAACCTGTGCATCTTTTGAAATGTGTCACTTAATGTAGTAGTCAGTACACGGTGCACCAGCTAGGAGACCCGGTAAACATGCAATTTGTCCATGATTACCGAATTAGGTACATGCAGTGGTGTTACAGAGGCTGTGAAAAGGGGGCATGGTCTCTCAGAAAGTCACTATCAGCATGCTCAGCATCCCTGGAGATGCAGTACCGTACCCCGTTGGCTCCTTCATAGCAACAGGAGTCGGACGCTACAGGATAGAGCCACACTGCAGCACATGCCACTGTGGAGAAGATGGCATTTTGGTGTCACACCCTGGAAGGGTGACACCAAGATGCGGTTCGCGCCCTCTGTGCGACACCTTTGGGTATATGGACTAATCAGGTGTTTTTTTTAAATTAAATAAAAAAGTCTACCTGTATCTTGTATCCGACTCTTGACTTCATCGTAAGCCGTTTTTATATCTCCGGAATTTGTGACGTCGAGCTGGATGACAGAAAGCCTGGGCGATCCCGTCCTTCTTAGCTCACCGGCACCAGGTCCTCTCTCATCCAACACACCAGCAAAGACCAGAAGGCCTAGTTCATCCAAGTGCTTCGCCAGGGCATGGCCGAGCCCAGAGTCACACCCTAAGAGATGGGGAGGGGAAAAATTCATAAGGAACAGCAAAAACCAATAAGCCACCTCAGGTAATACATTGTATCTCCCCGTATGTCATACTGTACCTCAGGTAATACATTGTATCTACCCATCTGTCATACCTCTGGTTCCAGATACATTGTATCTCCCCGTCTGTAATACCTCTGGTCCAAGATACATTGTATCTCCCCGTCTATCATACCTCAGGTAATACATTGTATCTACCCATCTGTCATACCTCAGGTAATACATTGTATCTCCCCATCTGTCATATTTCAGGTTCCAGATACGGATACGGTTCGTTTTATCGAATGACATTAGTTCGAATGTCATTAGGTCGACCCCACTAGGTCGAATGTGTAAAAAGGTCGACATGGGTTTATGTCGAACTTCCGACTATGTCGACTGCCATTAGGTCAACTGGGGTTAGGTCGAATTGCTCTTTTTGGGGTTTTTTTGGCCGAAATGTCAACAGTGTCGACATGGACACTGTTGACATAGTGAATCGGACCCTCGCATCGCTCGCAATGCTTCGGGCACGGTGGCTCGCTTCGCTCGCCACAGCTTTAATAACCTCCTCCACGCCCTAGTGGATGGTAGGGCATGAACCACCGCCTGTCGGCACATGTCGGCACCAAAAAAAACCCAAAAAGAGCAATTCGACCTAACCCCAGTCGACCTAATGGCAGTCGACATAGTCGGAAGTTCGACATAAACCCATGTCGACCTTTTTACACATTCGACCTAGTGGGGTCGACCAAATGACATTCAACCTAATGTCATTCGATAAAACGACCGTATCCCCCAGATACATTGTATCTCCCCTTCTGTCATAACTCAGGTAATACATTGTATCTACCCGTCTGTCATACCTCAGGTAAATACATTGTATCTGCCCATCTGTTATAGCTCAGGTTCCAGATACAGTGTATCTGCCCATCTGTCATAGCTCAGGTTCCAGATACATTGTATCTGTCCCTCTGTCATACCTCAGGTTCCAGATACATTGTATCTCTCAGTCTGTCGTATCTCAGGAACCAGATGTATTGTATCTCCCAGTCTGTTGTATCTCATGGTCAAGATACATTGGGGGAAATTTACCAATATGAAAAACCTAGTTTTTCGTATTGGTATTTTCCCTACGACTGCATACGACTGTTTCAGTCGTATGCAAAGTCGTGTTCCGGAGGATCAGTTACAAAGCAGTCATATACGACTGCTTTGTAACCCACCGATGTCGTAGGAATTCGTATTAGCAGCCGTATATACGGCTGCTAATACGAATTATTTGTAGGCAGTCTGCACGGATCAGTCAGATCCGTGCAGGCTGCAAGGTGTAAAAAAAAATTAAATAAATAAATAAATTAAAAAAAAAACGGCGTGGGGTCCCCCCCACAGCCGAAACCAGCACCAGGCTGACAGAGCCTGGAGCCGGTAATTAAAAATCAGGGAACCCGACAAATAGGGGTTCCCTGATTTTTAACAACCAGCCCCAGGCTCCTGCTCTGGGGCTGGTTCCCAAAATACGGGGGACAAAATGAGTAGGGGTCCCCCGTATTTTAAGAACCAGCCCCAGGCAAAACCAGCCAGCAGGCTAATGCCACAGCCGGGGGGAGACTTTTTATGCAAGTCCCCCCGGCCAAAGCATTAACCCTACCGACCAGTCAGCCTGGCCAGGGGCCCTGGGGGAGTGGGGACCCCCCCCAATAAAGGGGTCCCCCCCCCCTCCAGGACTTACCTGACCAGGCTGAAGCCTGGTGCTGTCCTCGATGCCCCTGGGCGGTGGGCATCGAGCTGATAAATGGTGTAAAAAAATAGATAAAACTATTGTTTTTTACTGTGGCACTACAAGTGCCAGCAAGCCTCCCCAGCAAGCTGGGACTTGGAGAACCACAAGTCCCAGCCTGCTGGGCATTAAAGGGCCCGCTGGGTCTTGTAGTGCCACAGTAAAAAAAATAGTTAAATAAAACACACTGACACCCATTTTAAATAAAAGTTTAATACACACATTACATACATACTGATACTTACCTTTCTTGATCCCGTAGGTAGCCCTGGTCCTGATGTCCTGTGTCGTCCTCCAGGTCCATGTCGACGGTCCGTGTTGTCCTCCAGGTCCATGGCGGTGTCCGGGTCCGAAGAAATCCATGTTGGAGCTGTGGAAGGAAATCCTACTCACCTGGTCCTGCGCTGAAGAAGTCTTCTCTTGATCCGACGTAATCCAGGTAATCTTCATGCTGTCGGCGCTCCCCGCTGTCTCCGCTGTCTGTGCATCGCGCTGAGGAGAGATGCTGAAAAGTTTCATATTCGGCGCCTCTCCTCAGACTGAATTCTATTGGCCGCCTAGCAGGCCAATCAGGAGCCGAGAAAGTCGGCTCCTGATTGGCCTGCTAGGCGGCCAATAGAATTCAGTCTGAGGAGAGGCGCCGAATATGAAACTTTTCAGCATCTCTCCTCAGCGCGATGCACAGACAGCGGAGACAGCGGGGAGCGCCGACAGCATGAAGATTACCTGGATTACGTCGGATCAAGAGAAGACTTCTTCAGCGCAGGACCAGGTGAGTAGGATTTCCTTCCACAGCTCCAACATGGATTTCTTCGGACCCGGACACCGCCATGGACCTGGAGGACGACACGGACCGTCGACATGGACCTGGAGGACGACACAGGACATCAGGACCAGGGCTACCTACGGGATCAAGAAAGGTATCAGTATGTATGTAATGTGTGTATTAAACTTTTATTTAAAATGGGTGTCAGTGTGTTTTATTTAACTATTTTTTTTACTGTGGCACTACAAGACCCAGCGGGCCCTTTAATGCCCAGCAGGCTGGGACTTGTGGTTCTCCAAGTCCCAGCTTGCTGGGGAGGCTTGCTGGCACTTGTAGTGCCACAGTAAAAAACAATAGTTTTATCTATTTTTTAACACCATTTATCAGCTCGATGCCCACCGCCCAGGGGCATCGAGGACAGCACCAGGCTTCAGCCTGGTCAGGTAAGTCCTGGAGGGGGGGGACCCCTTTATTGGGGGGGTCCCCACTCCCCCAGGGCCCCTGGCCAGGCTGACTGGTCGGTAGGGTTAATGCTTTGGCCGGGGGGACTTGCATAAAAAGTCTCCCCCCGGCTGTGGCATTAGCCTGCTGGCTGGTTTTGCCTGGGGCTGGTTCTTAAAATACGGGGGACCCCTACTCATTTTGTCCCCCGTATTTTGGGAACCAGCCCCAGAGCAGGAGCCTGGGGCTGGTTGTTAAAAATCAGGGAACCCCTATTTGTCGGGTTCCCTGATTTTTAATTACCGGCTCCAGCCTCTGTCAGCCTGGTGCTGGTTTCGGCTGTGGGGGGGACCCCACGCCGTTTTTTTTTTTATTTATTTAATTTTTCGATTTTTTTACACTGAAGCCTGCACGGATCTGACTGATCCGTGCAGGCTAAAACGCAAATACGACATGAAAATGGTGTTCTATTTTCCTATCGTATTTGCGTGGGTGTTTTACACCACTAAGCAGCCGTATTATCAGTACGGCTGCTTAGTAAATCAGAAACCACCATTCTTTTGAATGGTGATTTCTGTCGTATTCTATCGATGGTGTAGACATTCGTATTTGTAAATACAAATACGAATGTTCCATCTTTAGGACTACGAATTTTTGTATTTTTGGGATTGTAAATCCCGAAAATACAAATTCGTAAAAAAAAGGTGTATTTCTCCCTACGAATACACCTTTTTTCTACGAATCCATTTTGGTAAATGTCCCCCATTGTATCTGCCTGTCTGTCATACCTCAGGTTCCAGATACTGGTATGTACATTGTACATTATGGTGTATGTACATTGTATTTCCCCATCTGTCATACCTCAGGTAATACATTGTATCTGCCTGTCTTTCATACCTCACATCTTTTTCCCTGAATTAGCATATTTAATGAGATGCAAATTCAGGACAAAAAATGTGATATGGTGCGATTTTTAGTCATTAAAATGTGCGGATTTTAGTCATGAAAATGTGCGAATTTACGAACATGTGCAATTTGGGAGAAATGGTATTGTGCGTTTTTTTTTTTTTTTTAAACGGCATGGGGTCCCCCCTCCTGAGCATAACCAGCCCTGGGCTCATTGAGCTGGATCTGGTTCCAAATATATGGGGGACGTAAAGCGCAGGGGTCCGCCGTATTTCTGAAGTCAGCCCCGGACTCTTGGACCAGTCCTGGTTCCAAAAAACTGGGGGGCCCCCGTATTTTGGAACCAGCACTGGGCTCCAACAGCCCGCGGTGTCATGCCACAGCCGGGGGACACTTTTTAAATAAGGTCCCCCGGTTGTATCATGCTCACCGTGGCTGGTCAGCCCTGGGGCTGTCCCCGACGTCCGTGGGCACTGGGCTGATACGCGTAAAAGTTTTTTTTAAAAAACATTGCTTTTTTTACAGGTGAACTACCCCGTATGCTGGGACCACAAGTCCCAGCATGCGGGGCATTAATGGGCCCCCTTGAACTTGTAGTCCACCTGTAAACAGAATGTTGAAAAAAACAGACACAGAGAACAGTAAAACTTTATTTTACACACACTAATTTTACGCCGATACTCACAAATCCAGGCTCCAGCATTGTCTCCGTCTGTCCCCTGCAGTAGCTCACCCCGCAGTGGCTGCCGGGTGAGCCGGATGCCTCTGCTGTAATCACAGCGGAGAATTGCGCTGTTACAGCGATATGGATGCTCTCAGCCCTGATTGGCTGTAGGCATCTCCATGGAATAAAAATTGCCAGGTCAGAATGTACAAATTCACAGCAAAAAGTGCAAATCCCCCCCCCCCCCCCACAATTCTCATCCTATAAAATTTATGCTTTTCGGAAAACGTGTGAATTTGGACGTTTTTTGTGATAATATCACAAAAGTCTAAATATTGCACCTCATTAAATCTTGCCTATTGTATCTCCCCGTCTGTAAAAAAATCAACCAAAAAAGTGCTATATATTGCATACATAAAGGGTGATTTATAACCTGATGTGAGTGCACTTCACACATCACGTAAGGTATATGGGACACTGTCTATATGCGCCAGAAACTGGAGCCGCACGTATCCAACACTGAGGGGCGTACAAATGTAAATTCAGTACAGTAAAGCCATGCACGGAACCAGATCTATACACTGCGCATATCTTCATATACCTGATCCAAAAAATACAGATGAGGATACGTGTGGACGCATATTGATGTATACGCCAGCAGGCAACTTTTACACTCAATTCCAACCCCCCACCCCTCCCCCCATAGTGACGCACCTACCAGCTTGCAGTGTTTTTCTCACTGTGCAGTACCGACCCCATGACAGATGGAGATGGCTTATGCGCCTCCAGGTACTGTGATAAATGGAGGAACACTTCGGGGTGTATAATTCAGTCTCATGTCTCAGAGAGCAGGCGATAATCACAAAGAGCTCTCGCTAAATAATGGCAGTCTAATAAAATGTCCACAGTCGCTAACATACAGGGTCTCGTGCTTGTGCTGCTGCTGACTGATGTACACAAATGACTACAGACCTCACCATCCCATATCAAACTTGCTTCATGACCCTGCCGAAAACCCGGAACATGAACCTTCCAAAAAACATTTTCTCAGATGTAAATTAGTGCAAGAAGACGCATTCCATGCATCCATTCGCAGCTTTGCATGTCATTTTAACGCCGCCCACACGAACGCCCCCACGCATGCAAATGGATGTTTAGTATAAACATCCATTCGCGGCCTTGCATGTGGGAACAAAATTATTCAATGGTTGCCGACCATCGAATGATTTTGCAAGTGCTTGCAGACCTAAGACTCCTCTCTGGTGTCCTACATTTGCGGCTGCCCTATACGAGAAGTGGGCCGGCAGTTGACATTCGCTGACGTTAGCTGCCCGCATCACGTGCTCATTTACATCAGAATACATGAGGGCGCTCATGAAACGCTGGGCGTTCCCAGGGGCGCAGCCCCTTGCCACCGCCCCACACCATACTTGCCGACTTTGGCATACTCCTTTCCGGGAGAACCCCGGAGAGGAGTGAAAGGGGGCAGGTAGAGGCTTCATTTTGGGGGCGGGGCACGGGTGATGTCATCAAGCCCCGCCCCCATGACGACCTGAAGCCTCAATTTGCGGGTCCGTGGGTGGGGGGAGGGGCTAAAAATGACGCGAAATGTCACGAATTGCGTCATTTAGCTCCGCCCCCTCCCCGCGGACCCACGAAAGTCATAGTTTTTAGACCGCGGGGAGAGGGGGAGCCGGGGCTGTAGGGAAATGCGGGAGACTTGCCCCCCTTCCCGGGGGACCGGGAGGGGACCCGATTTGCGGGACCCTCCCGGCCATTCCGGGAGGGTAGGCAAGTATGCCCCACACCCCCCGTCTGCACTGCTAAGTGTGAACAGGATAGCGAACAAGTCGTTTGCGTGCACCCAGTGGCTGCACATGCACATAAAAGTTTATGCGCATGTGCAGTCACTCACCATCGCTCCCCTGCGCGAACAGGCGAGCGTGTTAACTACAATAAGGGCCTATGTGTGCAATGTGTGTGTATATATATAGTCTTCAAGGCCATTCCAAAGGTCCGGATTTTAAGGATATCCATGGTTTATCGTGAAATTATATTAACTGATTCAGATTTGTTAGCAAAGCAAAAAAAGCACACAACTGGGAAAACCATGCTGCGCTGCAGGTGAGGCAGGCATAACATGTGCGGAGAGATTTATATTTGGGTGGCGTGTGCTCAAACTGAAAACTAAATTGCAGTGTAAGAATAAAGCAACAATAAAATCCTCCCAGATTAGCATGTTACATCTGGCCCACCTGCAGTGCTGCATGGTTCTGTTCAGTTGTGTGCTTTTTTGCTTTGCTAACAAACCTGAATTCAGGTGCCATGTCACCTGTGGCCAAGCATTGACATACTTAAAACCTGGATTATTGGGATACATGAGGACCGTGTTTGGGAAACTCTGGTTTATATGAATTCTGCCTTAAGTAGTCTACAAAATATAAAGCTTGAGGTCCAATTGCTCTATTTCACCATGACAAAACTGGAAATAGTGCAAATGTTATTGGGCCAGAAAGGCAGCCAGAGGTGATGGTTGGTGCATATTTGTGATGTGTCCCGATCTGGTTATGTACAGGATCTTTACTGCAGGATCTGTACTGCATCCCATGGACCCCCACGAGGGAGAATAGCCGGTGGCTGTCGAGACCCCGAGTGTCAGGGTTTTTACAGTCAGTACCTGACGTGCACCCGGGGCAGCATCAGATGGTGCTCCAGAAACTCATGGTGTTCCCATGTTCTGCATATGCCAAGGCCAGTGCCTGTGTCTTTGCATGCCACTTCACTGAACGGCATCCATGTAATAGTAGGTGGCATTCCTGCTGCCCAACCTGTCTTCAGTAACACTCCTGAAATGTTTCAGGAGCTTTGACTTAAGAAACGTTAGTCAGATACAACAAACCTACCTAGCAAGATTGCTGCATGGCCGCTGCTCGTGGACACCCCTCGTGGCTAGACAATACATAAAATCTCCTTAGCCTTCCTCTCGGGATTTATGTAAAGAATGATGGAACCAGCAATCAGACATTTTTATAATTTTCTCCATCACATTATACTGTACCACTGGTCACAAACATCTCAGCTGTCCTGGTGGGACTGTCTGTTATTTCTAGTCCCTACTATGTGTATGTGCTTAACATACAGGATGAACTGTGTCCATGTCTATGTAGCTCTGAGGCTGTATACTCTAACGTCATACCTTCAGATATATCCAGGGCTATTTTTCTGCAGGCTCCAGCAGGAACTGTGGCCCTTATTCTAGTTCACTCTTTCTGACAAAATATTTCTTAGATGGACAAAACCATGTGCACTGCAGCTGCGGCAGGTGAAAACCCCACCCAAATCTAATTATCTCTGCACAAGTAACACCTGCCTCACCTGCAGTGCTCATGGTTTTGTCCATCTAAGAAATATTTTGTCAGAAAGAGTGAACTAGAATAAGGGCCACAGATCTTGCTGGAGCCTGCAGAAAAATAGCCCTGGATATATCTATCAACATGTCAATGTCTGCTGGAAAATACTGACTACAGACTAAGGGGGTTATTCAAATCCATTCGGTCCTCTGTGCATTCGCACTGAGGACCGATGGTGCGCTTCTGCGCATGTGCAGATGTAGGGTGCATGCATCCACGGCAAACTTTTTGTTCGCCAGGTGCACGCACCCATGATGGCGGGCAGGGGGCGGAGATGGGCGGGGGTGCTGGGCTGCCCCAATAACATATGGGAACGCCCAGCATTCCATGGCCGTTCCCATGAGAATGCTGGGTGTTCTCATGGTAATAAGGCAGTGACATGGGTGCAGGATATCAGCTGCCCGCTCATATCCGTGCCAGCGTGCACGCATATGTAAGTGACTTAAATGTCACTTTTATATGCGTGCACACACACCACATCTTTTGATGGTCGGCGACCATCGAAAGATGTGGGCGGCTACCCGTGGCATGCGAATTGATGTTTATGCAAAACATCCATTTGCAGCCTGTGAGGGTGAACCCGCACTTCTAGGGGGCGGTGGGTGGGCGTTCATTTGCCGGGCGGGGTTTGGTGAATAACCACCTAAAACTGCACCTATGACCATTTTGCTGGAGGCAGCCATTTTGTTGAATGAACAAATATTGCAGCTACTAGACCACAAGGAACTAGGCATGAGAGTGACTTCAGCATTAATAAGGCTGGTGGTATAGGGTGGTTTATTCACCTCTGAGAAGTTCAAGCGTGCTAAAGTAATAATACGGAAGTAAAACCAACAAGTTCACATTTATCACTCTGTGACAGAAGCCATTGAAGCTTAGCAAAAGGTCTTGTCTGTTTAGAGAAAAATACACTTGGTTGAGAAGATAAAATACGAGGGGTGAGCAATAAGTTTCTGGATGCACAGAACTATTGTGAACACAGTGAGCATTATAAGTATTCTCCAAAAGAGTCTATGTAAAGTTCCAGTTGTTCAACCCACTTGGTGAAGAGGCTGGATCTGTCGGAAATGAATGTCTTTGCTGCAGCTTCTGGTGACTCAATACTAATCCCTTGCACCTTGCACTTTATTTGTGGGAACAAGATGAAGTCGAAGGGCGTTGGTCTGAACTGTATAACGATGACTGGATGCGTTCATAGGCCAGAAAATCCACCACTTTCTATGACTTGTGGACAAGTGCATTTTCATGATGAAGATGAGTGCTTGGAAATGGATTCCGGCACTTGCAGCAGAGTTTGGTTGGCATACTAGTGGTGGTGTGCTACTGCACAAGTGGTATGGTAGCTACTGTACATGACCAGTCTTGGTCCTAAAAATAGCCATCATCTGCTTGGCCGTGATGCGCTAACAGTGGTATTTCTATGTAGTGCACCTTGAATGGGGGTCCACCTGTTTGGTTAAAACTGTAGATCCAGGATTCACCGCCACTGATGATCTCCCAGACAGAGTCTCAGTAACTGCCATCAAACATGGCCAGTATGTTACGGTACCAAGTTATCCAAGTCTCTTTCTGCTCTTAAGTTATCTGATGGGTGACCCAGTGTGCAGAAACCCTGCTCAGGCCAAGCTTTTCTTGGATGTATCCCATTGACATTCCTATTTCCTCTAACTGGGCAATGGTCAACTCAACTATGACCTACACAGCTGCAACATGGGGCCTTATTCTAGTTCACTCTTTCTGACAAAATGACTTAGATGGACAAAACCATGTGCACTGCAGGTGGGGCAGATGTAAAATGTGCAGAGAGAGTCAGATTTGGGTGAGTTATTTTGATTCTGTGCAGGATAAATACTGGCTGCTTTATTTTTCCACTGCAATATAGATCTCACTTTGAAGTAAAACCCCACCCAAATCTAATTCTCTCTGCACAAGTAACATCTACCCCACCTGCAGTGCACATGGTTTTGTCCATATAAGAAGGAATTTGTCAGAAAGAATGGACTAGAATAAGGCCCGTTGTCCTCAGTGAGGCCAGACACAGGGTGGCCGCATCACTCCTCATGTTTCAGGCAGCTAAATTCTGTAAAGGACTAAAACACAGTGGTGTGGGATGGTACTTCCCCAAAAGCAGCTTGCAGTGGGTCAGTACTCCTCTTGCTGTTGCAGATCACTCTTGTAGCTGTCGATGATCTTGGCTCTCCAGTGAACTCTTTTGAGCTCCATAAAGAGTTGCTATGGGACCCTATAGGTCTAGTTGAGCCCCTAGCGAAGAGTTTATTCCCCTGTGTACCTCATCCCATCCATAAATAAATAAAACTCAACATGTAGAGACACTTTTATTTTGGGATAATTAACATATTCCATACAATTTTGGCCAACCACAGTGGATCTAAAGGTTAAGGCCTGATAACCTCTTAATCCTATATAATAAAATGCAAATGCTACCCCTCACCTCTTTGGGGGGCAATTCAAGTGTTTTGGGGACAGGCGGCCTCTATATGGCACCCAACAGAGCTTGTCAAGTGTTGCTCTGTTTGGGGTCAAACAGATGCCAGTGTTGACATTACCAGTATTTTTTTCCGATGGGCTGGTAAAGAAGCATTTATTTCCACGCTGCTACCTGTGGCACAAGCATAGGGAAGCCTATTTTTAAAAGATCGGTAGGGAACTACTGAAATAACAGCATAATGCTGACTGCAGAATGCTGACCCGGTACCAATGTGATTTAAAGCATGTTAACAGTATCAGAATTGTAACTTTAAATATGGCGCTGTATATCATGGTATAACACTGAACGGGCTTTCAATCACATTGATACTGCAACAGCATTTTGCAGTTGATTTTACGCTGTCAACACCCTGGGCTGTCGACAGCATACAGTAATTGTTGACAGTTCATACCAAACCCAATACATAACCATCCCACCATGACCATAGCTGGGGATTGGCAGCAGAAAAAGAAGCTTCATTTCATTAAATAAAACATTACTTTGAATTGTAGATTGATTTTTATATATTTTTTCATTTCCTAAAAAAATAGAAGTCTCCCTTGATGCAGTGTTGATTGTATGTGTGTTTGTCGGGTGCGTAAGTTATGTGTCCTTATACTATACATACTCATACAACAAGCAGCAGCCAGTATGGGTGACACAGACTCCAGGCTTCCATGTCCCGATAACCGTCACTTATGTTATGACTGAGGGATGACATTGCAGCGGCCTTCAGATCCGCCGTTAGGGAGACAACGTGCCCCTGGGGCCAAACAGGCTCATGACATGACCTCAAAACTTTCCTTCTCTTCACAAGTTTGTCCTTTTATTTGTTCAGTTTTAAAATCTAAAAACCCCTAAACCATCTTTATAAATAATAAGTCGATAAATGAAAGCGTAATAGCAAAGGACTGCGTATTCAAATGGCGAAGGACAATTTGATGTAATGGTTTAGCGGGTCAGACTCCTCTAAGGTACATTACAGAGAAATACAATTTCCTCTCTTATGCTGCGTGGGAACATTGGGTTTTATAGACTGCTCCGATTTATGGACAGTCGCTGTGTTTGGGAGTCATTGACGGCCTGTGGCAAGGAGGATGGTGCAGCAGGACTACTGAGGCAGATAACAATATGTATAGTGCTGCGTTCTACGCACATTACCATCGCTTCTTGCCAACTACTGTACAGGAGAGGTTTATATCACCGTCCGTTTCTTTTGCGATATATCGGTCCCATACATACAGTATCTAACTTTCTCTGCACACGTTACATCAGCCCCACCAGCAGTGCATATGGTTTTGTCCATTAGAGAGTGATTGTGCCTTTCCGAGTGAATCAGAATACACCCCTTAGACTGATGGAGACATGTGGAAAAGGTCGACACTGAAAAGGTCGACACTGAAAAGGTAATCTCAGAAAAAACGGTCGACCGGAGTTTTTCATGGTTTTTTTTTGTGTCCATTTGTAGACTGGAGCACTTGCACCCCAAACCTTTGCAGGGTAAGGCACAACACGTGTATCACGCTGCTGTAGCTGGCTGACGTCAGCAGTATTACTCTGTGTCTACAGAATATAATAAGGCAGTGACGTCTCATATACAGGAAATGTGAAAGTCTATTTACTGTGTAAAATCTAATTAAATACAAACATAAAATTCCATTCCATTCACTAAGGGGAAATGGAAAACAAACATGTTATTTTCCTCATTTCCTACTGCAGTCCATATGGAAATATCAATTCTATAACGCAAATACCTCTATAGCAAGGATGGGGAACCTTCGGCCCTCCAGCTGTTGCTGAACTACATATCCCAGCATGCCCTGCAACCGTTTTAGGATTGCCAAATAGCAAAACTGTAGCAAGGCATGCTGGGATATGTAGTTCAACAACAGCTGGAGGGCTGAAGGTTCCTCATCCCTGGCCTATAGATACATAAATCTCCGCAATATATCAGGCTATGGGGAGAATCCTGTTCCCAGCAGCCTCACCATGCCGCTGATGGATTACACTGATATGGACATGGCCCTGCATCAGTCACAGGGGATGCTGGAAGTCTCCTCCTGATTGGTTCGCTGTCATCGGCGGGCATCCTGATGATGGCTAGTGGTGGACACAGCTTGTCAAATCCACTAAGTCCATCATCCTCTTCAGTGCTGTAGTATGGCGGCGGTGCCCCCTACACCCGTGACGTAATATCACCCCCTGTAGACAGCTCTTCCACATGTGCCCTAAGGATGTTCTGGCAGCTCCACCAGGCCTCTGGGAGCCTGCTGGTGGCCCTGTGGTAGTGCTTCTGTCTGCAGGATGCCATACCAGGCCCCCACAGATCAAACCGAGGTACCGGGGTAGTGAGGTGCAGCCTACAGCCCTGCGCACCCTCTTAGTTACAGCCCTTGCTCTCTTAGCACAGTGGTGTATGTGTACAGGGTACAGGGTGTACACAGGCCCCCAGATCCAGGGGATCACACCACACACCCTGCACCCATATGGTACACTTACCTCTCCTGTATCAGTGCTGCACAATCACTGGGACAATGTCACTGCCTCCAGTTGCTTGGTTTGCGTATGAGCAGTAAAAATATAACTGGGAACGTTGCATGGACTCTATGTTCCTGGTCACCCGCGCATGCAGAGTCTACTTGCAACAGTGCCCTAGCGGTAGTAGCAGATCCAATGGTGAGCCACTTTAAAATAAGAACATTATAGTAACATAACATTTTTCAACATTCATGTAGACCATTTTTTAATTAAAAAAAAAATACAATTAATTTAAACATTTAAACCAGACTTTTTGAATTGCAAAAAAATAATTTAGACTGCAAAGGGTTAAACCACCCCCTGTCTTAGAGGCTATGGTAATGATGACATCACAGAAAGCCAGTGGCATAACTACCAGAGCTACCCCCAGGCTCTGTCACTGCCCTGCCCCCAGAGGTGCTGCTGCAGAACACACTCTATGTGATTCCCACACTCACAGTGATTCCCACATCTGTGACACATTCATTATGTGAGACTCTAATAACTCTATATTATTCTAGAATTCTATTCTAGAACATTATTGTTACTCCCTTGTTGTACAGGCCACATGGCGGTAACATGACGGGGTGATATATGATTTGTGCTCTTTGCTGACAGCCCACAGCTAATCGCAGGGGCTGGGAGACGCACATGTGGAGCCTAGCACATGGAGTTGACCCCCCCCCCAGCCGTGCAATTATTATTTATGGGGTAAGACGCGGAGAGTGTCCCCATGTTCTCAAAAATACAAATGCTGAGATTATCCCTGAGCTCACAGGGATACTAAATATGTAACCAAACATCACACACATTACACATATTGTCACGGTTTGGGCTTCCACCGTCGTAAATTCACTTTAGTTAAAGCCTTCTGCTGTGGAGACTATTTCCCTCCCTGTAGAGTGTTGTTATTCTGCAAAAAGACAGATGGAATATCTGGGGAAAGTCTGAAAGAATAGAAGGCTACCAGGGCTGATCGGACAGTCCAGCACAGGACATAACCGCCCAGTATGCCGGACCCTCTCCACGATGCGATGGTAAAATATCGCATTTAGTTTTTGCGCGTCGCTCTTATAACTAGGAAAGCCCCCTGCCTGCGCAAGGGTAGATGCTGTACCGCTATTTTACGGCTCATGGCCCTTATTCTGGTTGGTGCGGTAATATCCGCGTGCGTTCGTGCCACCGATGTTTTGTGTCTGCGCATGTGCAGAGGCGTCTCTGCGCATGTGCGAGCCGGACGCACGGCCACATTCCGCATGAAATGTGTACACTACGAACAGGGGGTGGAGAGGGGTGTGAAGGGCTGTTTGGGCTCATTACCATATGTTTACACCCCGCGTTTCATGGGCGTTCCCATGAAAACGCTGGGCGTACGTATGGTAATGCGGCCGTGACGCACGTGTAGGGGGCGGACATATGACATTGCCGGATGTCAGCTGCCCGCCCAGATCCCTGCTTTTGCACGGAGAAATGCCCGTGTGGTCTGAGGTTGCTGGAGCTGGCGGACCACTCGGCCCTGCATTCGATGTTCTGTGACCATCGAATGATGGGGGAGGTTCCCTGAGATGGAGGAGGTGTATTCATGAGAAATACACGTGCGGTCCGTTCGGACAGCTTCTTACAGCGTACGGACGGAGTTGGCGATCCGTATGGAAGGCGGGGTTTAGGACGCACGGTGCTGGCCGCATATTCAGATCCGGCCGCACCGATCAGAATAAGGGCCATCATCTGCGTGTGTCACCGCATACCGATCCGGAAACACCTCTGTTGTCCATACCCCATCCAAAACCCTATCTCCGCCTTGTCACCGTCACTCAGACTGCAGTCACATTTTCCAGAATGTGACTGCAGATTGAGGGCTTGCTCCATACGCATTGCAGCAGGGGTCATTAGGTTGACATGGGTAAGGTCAATAGGGTCATTAGGTTGACATGGGTAAGGTCAATAGGGTCATTAGGTTGCCATGGGTAAGGTCAATAGGGTCATTAGGTTGCCATGGGTAAGGTCAATAGGGTCATTAGGTTGCCATGGGTAAGGTTGACAGGGTCATTAGGTCGACGGGTTTTTTTCATACTGTAATATGACACTATGCCATGGCCAGTTCCACTCTGTATGCTACAAGATGTCATAACAGAAAGGAAACGCAAATTTTGCAGGGACACTTGCTGGATACGGAGAGAGGGAGCTGTGAAGACACTGGAGGTAGTAGCAGATAGGGACTGGGGGTGGGTGGAGAGTTTATGGGCTAAAAACTCACAGCTCAAAGTGAAAGTAAAAACTGTCACAGCGTATTTCTGCGCATGTGCATACGCAGGGTGCATTCACCCACTGCAAAGTCTGTTCACTGGGTGCACACCACCAACACAGTGGCCGGGGGCCGAAGTGGCACGAGGCACCGGGCAGCCCCATCAGCATATGGGAACCCCCAGCATTTTCATGCTAATGAGGCCATGACGCAGATGATGGGGGGGGGGGGGGGTTCAGCAATCTAGACAGATAGAGTAGAAATAAAGCTGAAATCTCCCCGTGGGTATGCCCAGGGTTGCCTACTTGTAGGCTGGCCTCTCCAGGAGAAGACAGCCAGATAAAGGACCGGATGGCAGATGTGTCTCGAAAGGGCTGGGGACGGAGGCGGAGCACAATAATTGAGCCTTGTGTGGTGGCGTGGCCACTGTGATCACATCATCACATGTGAAATGCTGAGGGGGGATTGTGGGAGGCTGGGGGGATTGCAGGGGACTTGCGCACCTTCCCAGGGAGGATGGGAGACAGACCAGATTTTCTGTAGCCTCCTGGCCATTCCGAGAGGATAGGCAAGTTTGGGTATGCCCCATAACAGATTGAGGTTCCTCTTTTCTTTTTAAAGTTAAAATACAGTATATATTTACTTATAATCATTTATCATTTACTATAATCTTTCTGATTATTTGAGTTTAATGCACAATATCAAGAGTATTTTCTATTTGTTTGTTTTGAATGTCGAACAATAAGAAAATACAGTACTTGCGTAGTTTCAAGGTTGCAGCTTACGCTACGTTTGAAGCTACGTTATTAGTGTAGCCTAACTGCTGCCTTACTTTCAAGGCGGCAGCCTAAGCTACGTTATCAGCATAGCCCAATGGCTGCCTTACTTTCAAGACGGCAGCCTAAGCTTTGTTATCAGCGTAGCCCAATGGCTGCCTTACTTGTGTAGTTTCACGGCAGCAGCCTAAGCTACCTTATCAGCGTAGCCCAATGGCTGCCTTACTTGTGTAGTTTCACGGCAGCAGCCTAAGCTAACTTATCAGTGTAGCCCAATGGCTGCCTTACTTGTGTAGTTTCACGGCAGCAGCCTAAGCTACCTTATCAGCGTAGCCCAATGGCTGCCTTACTTGTGTAGTTTCACGGCAGCAGCCTAAGCTACCTTATCAGCGTAGCCCAATGGCTGCCTTACTTTCAAGGCGGCAGCCTAAGCTTTGTTATCAGCGTAGCCCAATGGCTGCCTTACTTGTGTAGTTTCACGGCAGCAGCCTAAGCTACCTTATCAGCGTAGCCCAATGGCTGCCTTACTTGTGTAGTTTCACGGCAGCAGCCTAAGCTACCTTATCAGCGTAGCCCAATGGCTGCCTTACTTGTGTAGTTTCACGGCAGCAGCCTAAGCTACCTTATCAGCGTAGCCCAATGGCTGCCTTACTTGTGTAGTTTCACGGCAGCAGCCTAAGCTACCTTATCAGCGTAGCCCAATGGCTGCCTTACTTGTGTAGTTTCACGGCAGCAGCCTAAGCTACCTTATCAGCGTAGCTTAGGCTGTCACCGTGAAACTACACAAGTAACTACCGTACTGTTGCCGGGAACTGTATCTCTGTTCCCGGCATCCCTGGCAAGACTAGTGAGCGCATCTGACACAGCACCGGCGCCCGCATAATCCCCTCTCCGGCTAAGAGGGGGTCATGCGGGCGCCGGCGGAGAGGTGCTCCATCTGTATGAGATGTAGGAGCGTCTGAGACACTCCATCTGTCTGAGCCGTAGGTGCATCTGAGACGCTCGTGCGTCTCAATAATTATTGCGGAGGGGTACGGCAACCCTGCGCGTGTCCGCTTCAGGGAGAGCCTCCTTTTAAAACCCCCACTATCCACAGCAGCCCAAAGTGTGGTGAGCGCAGCGAGCCCCGCGAGGGGATGCGGTACGCTTCCTCCCAACTTGTTCATACCCCCACTATCCACATCGGCGTGGAGTTGATTTTATAAAGTGTGACGGGCACAGCGAGCCCCGCGAGGGGACCTGGAATACATGTAAAGTAATCCGCTGCACTCGCCACGCTTCGGGCTCGGTGGCTCACTGCACTTTATAAAATCAACTCCACGCCGACGTGGATAGTGGGATTATGAACAAGACGGGGCTCACTGCGCTCACCACGCTTCGGGCTGGTGTGGATAGTGGGGGTATTTCAGGAACACATTTACACCTGTCATGTCAGGCAGGTTAAAATGGTTTCCACACAATGAAATAAGTGCAGACTGACTATGCTAACTACGTAAGCTCCGGCTGCCGCGAAAGGGTGGGAACAAGACACAGATACTAACAGGGACGCCTGACTGACTAATTGTGTATTTTCAGTGCGGCAGCTTAAGCTACACTAACAGCGTAGCCCAACGGCTGTGGCCGCAGGAACACTACACTGATACTGACATGGACGCTGACTACGCTGCCTGCAGGAACAGTACGCTGATTCTGAAAGGGAAGCTACGCTAACTACGTAAGCTGCCGCCGTCAGGGCTGGTGCTAGGCACTGGAGCTGCCTAGGCGGGGGCGCCCCGATGCCCACCGTTACGCCACTACAGGGGGGTAGATGATGCAGTTTCTCCACAGGGGGGGGGGGCGCTGCCACTGCATTGGGTGCGATGCTGCTGCTGCATCGCTCCACAGCGGCGTTGGGGTGGCAGCCGCCGAGTTTGCTGGGGGTGAGGGGGAAGCCGCTCACCTGCCAGGTGCTGCATCGCTCCACAGCAGTGGCGGTGGCCGTGAAGTGATTCCACGGGGGGAGGGGGCAAGCCGCTTAGCTGTTAACCTGCATCCAAGGGGGTTCCTGGATGGAGGTTGCTGGGGGGAATGACAGGCAGCCACTCACCTCCATCCAGGGGGTTCCCTGCTCCCGACTACCACCCTCCAGTGGCCGGCGCCCTAGGCAAATGCCTAAAGCTGCCTAGTGGTGGCGCCGGCCCTCTGCACCGTGAAACTACAAAAGTACCGGAAATACTATAAGGAGTAAATTTACTAAGATGGGAGTTCTAGTAACGTTGGGATGTCATCCATAGCAACCAATCAGATTCTACTTCTTATTTATTTAGCACCATCTAGAAGATAATAGATCAAATCAGACTGGCTGTGCTTTGTGCACCCGAGACTCCCCATCTAAGCGCGCCCCCAGACTCCCATTGGCTAGTTTGAGGACTGAGGTTGAGAACCACTGATCTAGGAGATAATAGATAGAATATGATGGGACTGGCAGCGCTTTGTGCATCAGGCGCCACGCTGAACCCGGGACTCCCCGTCTAAGCCCGCCCTCAGTCTGCCATTGGCTAGTTTCCCAATGCATTCTTGGGACCGGGGATGCAGTTGAAGAGGATTCCGATGTCCGCCGTGGACACCGGGGGGACAAGATAAGTATGAAAAAAGAGGGGGGGAAACAAAAAATTAAATATTCTGAAAAACAACGTTTTGTTTATATATTTCGGTCTTTGGAATACACGGCTAAAGGAGACTCAACCTGTAATTGTACATTTCTGTGCGTTGTTGTGTACATTTACAGTGAAAAAAAGTGTAGAGATCTCTGTTGGTGTTGTTAATAATAATCAAAACACCTCTATAAACTCCATTATGTGGTTTTTTATACTTTCCTTCATCTGCATTGTAAATGCTGGGGTCCAAGCAGCACCCATCAACCAAAGCGACAAATACAGCGCAAGGGATAATAATTATAATATCAACAGCAATGATAATAAGATCAATAATAATAATATCCATAATAATGCAAATAATATCAATAATGGTAATATCAATAATGATGATTATGATCTATAATAAAAAATAATGATGATGATAATAATAATGATATTATTAATAAGAAGTATGATAACAATACATAACACATATGATACCACTTTCACATCGCCGACACGTTTTAAAAACCGGTATTTTAAAACGGTAATTGAAACGGGTCAGAGCCTTAACATTGCCGCAGATTACCGTTTTAAATACCGGTTAAGTCTCATTCAACATAGCAGTGAAACCGGTTCATCACGAACACGTTTCAAGCCAGAGTGTCAACATTGCCTGTCATTTTGCTCTGTAGCTTGTGTTGTTTGCCTGAAATACCGTTTCAGACACATTCTACACATTCACATTGCACAAAAAACGGCAAGGAACCGTGTAGGACTCTGCTTTTTACACGGTTCGAAATGCCAGTTAACTTTAAACGGTAAATCGGCTGTGGTGCATTCACAGTGCAGGCTTAAACGTTTTAAAAAGGGAAAAAAACGGCAATTTACCGTTTTAAAAGTGCGATGTGAAAGGGGTATGACCTGCAGCACACAGAATAATAATAATAATAATAATAATAATAATAATATAATAATAAGTATCAGATGGTGATATAAAGAATGTACAGCAGATGAGACACTTTAGGGCAGATGTATTAAGTCTGGAGAAGTGATAAAGTGGACAGAGATAAAGTACCAGCCAATAAGACCCTAACTTTTATGTTACAGGCTGGGTTTGACAAATGACAGTTAGGAGCTGATTGGCTGCAGCATCACCAGGTGTAGTACATCTGCCACACAGTTCCCTGCTCTTAGCATAGCAGACAGGTGACGCTGCAGTCTCTTACCTGTGATGAGGACGGTCTTGTCTTGGGTAGGCATCATGATGGTGGCAGGTATAGAGAAGTAATACAACACACAGGCGACTATGAAGAGGCTCGGACCCAGCCCGCCTGGCATAACGCAGTGGCAGACAATGCCCAGGACCAGCAGGGACAGCAGGCTACACACAGAGACATTCTCTACCTTCACCTTGTACTTGATGGATTTGTAAATGAACCCTCCACAGAAAAGAGCACTCAGGGCAACGTACGGGAACGCGGAGTCACACTGGACCATTGTCAGCTGCCAGATCTGCAACACTTCATTCACCAAAGGGGGAAATCAGGGTGTTCCACAAAGTGCAGGAGTAGTTCATAATTTAGGATTGAATTCCCACCTCCCTTATTTGTGTGTATGTCTGATGAGTAGGTCCCTGCCTCCTCCCCACCAGTCTGAGCCTGTATAGGAAGTTCCAATAACCCATTCACTACTACAGGGCATGATACAGGAGAAACTGGCCAGCATCCTGTATCACGCACACGGATTGCCAGACTGTCCTGGTATTACATACTTACACACAGGTGACACAGGTAACCATCTCTGCTCAAGCATGGATATCCTTGACACCTGGGGGGGAATTTACTAAAGGAAATTTGTAAAAAATAGGTGTATTTGTATCCAGAAATACACTTATTTTTGACATTTACTATCCCGAAAATACGGCAATTCGTAATCGTATTGATAGAACATCAATACGAATACGAATTGCCGTATTTTCGGGATAGTAAATGTAAAAAATAAGTGTATTTCTGGATACAAATAAACCAATTTTTACACCTATTTTTTACAAATTTCCTTTAGTAAATTCCCCCCTTGGACTGTACGTGTGCATTAAGTACCAAATTTGGAAAATATATGATTTATATCATGGAACCTTGTGAAATTATTACATAAGTATGTACAAAGAGAGGGGGCTACCCGAAAATATTATGTATCCATGCAATTCATGCATCTCGCTTTCCCTGGCTGTACACAGCCACATAGGTTACGATGATGCGTGATTCACCAATATCCAATTCATGAATGTGAAGCAATCGCAATATTCTGACTATGGGCTACACTTTGCAGGATCTAGTTCCAGCAGGGTTCCCCGGGCACCCTCCAACGAAAGTGCCCGCTGTGCATGGTAGTCAGACCAACCTGGCATTTGGTGCAACCTTGGACCCGCAGTCACCACTTCAGAGCCCCTGTCCCTATCTCTGCTGGGTGATACATTCAGGCCCGGCAACAGGGAGGTCAAGTGTGACGGGCCCCGGTGATCTGAAGGGCCCCAAAGCCCTGCCGCAGCCCGTCTGTAAGCTGTATTAGCTTTCACTACTGCTGCCGTCTACCTTTCGTGCCGCCCGTCTGTGTGTGGACTGGCCACTGCCCACTAAATGTCCCTCTGTGTGCCATGTACTGGGTGCCGCGTCTCTCCTGTGTATGTCTGTGTGCAGTGCAGGCCACCCGCAGCCACTCAGCGCTCCTAGACTGTGTCGGCTGTCTCACGTCCCATCTGCCCTATGCATGGATGGCAAGGCCTTTTTTACAGGGGGACAAGCTGTAACCCCCCCCTCGCGGACTGCTCTCGCTGTCACTGCTATCAGGCGCTACTAGTATGCAGAGGCACGCAGGCTTCTCAAAACCCTCCGGTGGACTCCAGCAATTTCAAATGCGGAGCTCAGCTGACACCATATTTGAAATGCCAGCAGCAAGGGTTGGAGAAGCTTGCGCTCTGCGCTTCCGTGTTCTCCCTTAAGTGACCAGAAGCAGCTGCATTGAGTGGCGATGAGTGAGCACTACAGGGGGGACTTATGAATAGAAGTGGCACTACCAGGGGGCATTAAGGAAATATGAGGCATTACAGGGGGCACTATGGATAAAAGCAGCACTACAGGGAAAATTAAGGACATAAGCGACACTACAGAGAGCACTATGGATAAAAACGACACTACAGCAGCACGGTATGTTCCCCCCCCTGGTAACGAGCATGTGAATCTTGGCATCAAGCAAGAAATCCCTTACAATGAGCATGTAACTACTGGCACAAAGCATGTAGATAAACGTGGTGCATGGCATAATATGTTATTGGCATTACAGCGTGTGGTATAATGTGTAATGGGCTTTATAGTGTGTATGGCATTATGTGTAATGGGCATTGCAGTGTGGGGCATATGTAATAGGCATTATGTGCGCAGTACAATGTGTAACAGGCATTATAGTGTGCAGAATAATGTGTAATGGGCTTTACGCCGCATGGTATAGTGTGCAACAGGCATTACTGTTAAACATCACTGTGTGGGCCTACATGTTTTTATGTCACTGCGAGGCCTTCAGCCAACCAATTTAAGCATGGCAGCGACCATTCCTGTGGTATCCATAGTCTAGACATGCAGGTTGCAAAAGTGGGGTGGAAGGAATTTTTTCTTCTTGCTAGGTCATGCCTTTTTTGCCTGTTTGGACACACCCTACACTCATTTTTAACTGTTCGCACTGGGAGAAAAATTGTCTAGAATCAGCCCTGATGGATGGCCTTACTTATTGCGCATGCGTGGCACCCCATGTCCTCTGTTCCTGCACTCTGCAGCTGCATGCCCTGCCTTCTCGTCACAGCAGTTATGGGACGGTTGGAGAAGTAACATTGCTGGTCGTAGGTCACCAAGTGTATTGGGGTTGCCTTCAAAGAAGAAGCAGATATAGCATGGGTTCAAAACAAAGGTTAACATTGTGAATTATCACAGACCATGCTGCTGAAACAAAGGACCCTGGATTCTCAAAGTATAGGTCATATATATATATATATATATATATATATATATATATATATATATATATCATATAATATATCATTGTACAGGGCCCCAATATTTCTGTTGCCAGCCCTGGATACATTCGTCTAATATTAGAGATGAGCGGCGGGCACTTTTTCGGGTTTTGGTTTTGGATCTGGATCTCCCTTCGTGTTTTGGATCTGGATTGGCTTTGGCAAAACCCCCCTTGCGGGTTTTGGTTTTGGATCTGGATTTTGTTGGAAAAATGCTAAAAATTGCTAAAATAACAGAATTTGGGCCTGTTTTTGCCCCTAAAGTGTTATTAAGTTCAATAACATTAGTTTCCACTCATTTCTAGTCAATTTTGATCACTTTACAGCTCACAAAATTGTTTTCATTTACTATAGTTGGCCCAATTTCCCCTGTATGAGTTTCCTGCGCAGCCGCCGGTCTGTGCAGAGACTGATTTCTAATCTGCGGCAAGTGTTTATCTGTTCTGATCAGTTTAAAATCTAATAAGACCCCTATCTGTCGTGATCAGGTTGATGAACTCTGGAAACATTACCAGTTGCCTCCTTATCCATCACCTAATGGGTGGAGGGGAGGGGGGTAATTGGTGGCAGATAACTGAGTTCCTCCACCTCTCTAGGACCCCTGGTTTGGAGATCCCTATCTAGTCTACCCTTATAGACCCCATCTAGGTTGTGAGGTCTATCAGTCTGCAACATCTGTCACCCAATTTACCGCTAAGGTTAATTTGTTTGATATGACTGGCTAGGCGTGTGTTCCCTTACCTCCCTCACCACTTCACAACTTCACGTGTGTCCCTCCCGAAGCCGCACACTCGGTCTAATTGGATGACCATCCCCAGCTGTTTGGACTTTCTCTCCCCACCATTCATCCATCATATCCCAAAAAAATATTTATTGCTCCAAAGAGCCAAAAAAAGACGAAAAAAGAGCAAGAAAAAGATTTGCTGGGGCTTTCCCACCCAGCCATCCATCCGGGACATCCCATCCAAAAAAAGAAGTACGATAGGAATGGATGAGACCATGGATTTCCATGAGGACATATTTTCATCCATAATGGATGATGTGGAGAGAGAAATCACCCATCTCCCCACCATTCATCCATCAAAGATTTAAAATTGATGACGCTACAAAGACCCAACAAATGATGCAGAAAGAGGTGCAAGTAAAAGAATTGCTGGGGCCCTGCCACCCAGCCATCCATCCGGGACATCCCATCCAAAAAAGAAGTACGATAGGAATGGATGAGACCATGGATGTCCATGAGGACATATTTTCATCCATAATGGATGATGTGGAGAGAGAAATCACCCATCTCCCCACCATTCATCCATCAAAGATTTAAAATTTATGAAACTACAAAGAGCCAACAAATGATGCAGAAAGAGGTGCAAGGAAAATAATTGCTGGGGCCCTGCCACCCAGCCATCCATCCGGGACATCCCATCCAAAAAAGAAGTACGATAGGAATGGATGAGACCATGGATGTCCATGAGGACATATTTTCATCCATAATAGATGATGTGGAGAGAGAAATCACCCATCTCCCCACCATTCATCCATCAAAGAGGTAAAAAAATTAGGACGCTACAACAGCCAACAAAACGACGCAGAAAGAGGTGCAAGATGACATTGTCCTTGGAGCCCTCCCACCCACCCTTATGTTGTATACAGGACATGCACAGTTTAACAAACCAATCATTTCAGCGACAGGGACTTCAGCGGCAGGGACTGTCAACTGTGGCTGAAATGATTGGTTTGTTTGGGCCCCCACGAAAAATAAATGGCAATGGGCATTGCACAAACTGGCTTTACAATATGTCATCCTCAGCATCAGATTCCTCAGCCTCATCCTCTTCTTCACACACAATTAATTCGTCGTCGCTGGAATCAACCAATACAGGAGGACTGTGTGTATTAGGAGGACGTAAGTGCTGGTGAAGGAGGTCCAGTTCAAGGAATTTGAAATTAATTTTTATGAACATCATCTTCTCCACGTTTTGTGGAAGTAACCTTCTACGCCGATCGCTAACAAGGTTCCCAGCTGCGCTGAAGACTCCCTCAGAATATACACTGGAGGTGGACAACTTAAGTAAAGCAAAGCCAGTTTGTGCTAAGGACGCCACATTGCCTTTTTTTCTTGCCAATAATGGAATGGACAATCTGACATACCTATATCGATGCTATCGGCAAAGTAGTCATCCACCATTCTTTCAATTGTGATAGCATCATAGTCAGTAGCAGTCGACATGTCCATTATGCTAGGAAGCTCCTTAAGTCCGGACCAGATGTCAAATATATTTCCGGACTGAATAGCAGTGGGTCTCTTAGGAAAATTTAGCTTTTTCCTCGCAACCCCAGTGGTAGAAATTGAAGGAGAAGTTTTGTGCCTGCCACTTTCCGCTTCAGCTGACAATTTTTGGAGCAAGAGGTCTTTGCACCTCTGAAGATTTGTTCCCATTGGTAACAAAGATACAATGTAAGACTTAAACCTAGGATCCAGTATTGTCGCCAAAATATAATGATCTAATTGTAAGAGATGGACAACCCTTGGATCCTTGCTAAGTGAACTAATAGCGTGATCCACTAGTCCTACATATTTAGCAGATTCACTCTGCTTCAACTCCTCCTTCAATTTCGCCAACTGGTTTTGCAAAAGGCCTATCAAGGGAATGACCTGGCTCAAGCTGGCAGTGTCAGAACTAACTTCGTGTGTAGCAGCCTCAAAGGGCTGCAGGATCTTGCACACCACGGAAATTATTCTCCACTGAGCTTGACTCAGGTGCATTCCCGTTCCTCTCCCTATGTCATAGGTCGAGGTGTAGGTTTGGATGGCCTTTTGCTGCTCCTCCATCCGCTGAAGCATATAGAGGGTGGAATTCCACCTCGTGACCACCTCTTGCTTCAGCTGATGGCAGGGCAAATTTAGCTTTTCTTGCAAGTCTTGCAATCTCCAGCACGCACTTGCAGAATGGCGAAAATGTCCACAAATTTTCAGAACAACTGACAACATCTCTTGAACACCCCTGTCCTTTTTCAAGAAATGGTGCACCACCAAATTTACTGTGTGAGCAAAACATGGGACATGTTGGAATTTGCCCACATGTAATGCACTCACAATATTGGTGGCATTGTCGGATACCACAAATCCCGAGGAGAGTCCAAGTGGGGTAAGCCATTGCGCAATGACAGACTTCCCGTAGTTTTTCTAGGAGGTTTTCCGCTGTGTGCCTTTTACTGAAACCGGTGATACACAGTGTAGCCTGCCTCTGAGTAACAATGGGAGATGATGTTGCTGTTGCTGCTGTTGGTGCTGCTGCTGAAGGCAATACATCCACCCAGTGAGCAGTCACAGAGATGTAGTCTTTTGTTTGCCCTGTTCCGCTTGTCCAGATATCCGTGGTTAAGTGGACAGTGGGTACAGAGGCATTTTTAAGGACAGTAACAACGCTTTTTTTAATGTCCGTGTACAGTCTGGGTATTGCCTTCCTGGAGAAGTGGAACCTAGATGGAATTTGGTAACGGGGATACAGGATCTCTAGCAACTGGGTAAAACCCACAGAATTAATTGTGGATACTGGACGCACGTCTATTACCAACATAGTTGTTATGGCATCAGTAATACGCTGTGCAACGGGGTGACTGCTGGCATACTTCATCCCCCTTGCAAAGGATTGACTTACAGTCAGTTGCTTGGCTAAGTGATCAGGACTAGCATTCCTGGTCCCCTTCCAGGAAGCAGCAGCACCAGCAGCAGCAGAAGCAACAGGTGTAGCTGTTAAGGATGCTTCTGAGGAATCCAGGATAGGAGAGGATTCAGTCAGGATCATGACATTGGGTGCAGGTAGTGGCGGATTCAGGGGGGGGCACCCGGGCACGTGCCCCCCATCATTGCATTTTGTAGCTGAGGACCAGGGCTTTCCAACTAGCCCAGCCCCGTGTCTCTAGCCCCCCGGGAACCGGAGATATCGCCTGGCAAAGCTGTACCGTTTTTTCCCCATAGGATAATATGGGACCCGTCAATTCCGACCCCCACCCGGTTCCGACGGCTGCCAGTTCCCGCCATGGCATCATAGAAGCTTGTGGTTGATCTCTTTCAATTCGAAATCGCTGGACCTTCGATATGATACCAGGCTGGTCCATATCGGTCAATCGGTTCCAGAGAAACCGATTTTTATATTTTTGAAATGTAATTTCATGGCTGTTCATGTTCTTTGAGGGCAGATTACTCTGGAACCAAACGTTCCAGTTTCACTGGACCAAAATCATTCAAAGCCCACTCAAAAGTTCTTCAATATGATACTCATGTAAATGGGTCAGTTGCTTCCGAAGATATAGTCGGTTAAATTAGATAACTGGTTAAAAGGGGAGGGGAGGAGGGGTGGTTTTCTCTCCCCCTCACACCAGAAAATGCAGAGACTAGGCTGGTGTAAAAGGGGCCAAACTGGGAATGCATTTTCTGGTGTGAAAGGGGTATTATTTCAAATAGCTGGTACCTGCAGTGCTCTGAATACAGCCAGGCTCTGCTACTGTCAGTGGCTATCACTTCTGCCTGGCGGCGGCTGTCCCCCATTTACCGCAAGCATGTATTCCCCCTTGGCAATGAACATGTAATCCCACATGGCAACGAGCATGGAACCTCTGGCAATGAGCATGGAACCCTTGGCAATGAGCATGTAGATAAGCAGCACTTATGTAGCATAATTTTTAATAGGCATTATGGTGTTTGGCATAATACATAATGGACATAATGGCGTGTAACTTAACGTGTAATGGACATTATGGTGTAAATGTTTAATGCACGCCTTTGGTGTCCCTGTTTTTGAAGCATATTGTGAATTTTGGCTTAATCTGTGTGGCATTATGTGAATTCTGGCTCAATCCGTGTGGCATTATGTGAATTTTGGCTCAATATATGTGGCATTATGTGCAGCGCGCACAGTATTTCAAATGTCCACTCGGATAGAGGGGACACCAGGAGAGGAGTGTGAGCGTGCTCTGCGCTGCGCTCTGCTCCTCTCCCCATAGAAGCAGCTGCACCGCTCTCCATCTCTCCCTGCAGCAGCAGCGAAGGCTCATATAAAAATTTACAGTGAGTGGCACTTTTGGGGGCATTGCTTAAGGGATGCTACAAGTAGCGGTATGTGGGGGCATTATGCATAATGTGTGGCTTAATGTGTAAGGGGCATTATGGTGTGCAGCATCATGTGTAAGCGGCATTATGTGTGCTGCATCATGTGTAAGGGACATTATGTGTAATGGATACTATGGTGCGCGGCATCATGTGTAATGGGTACTATGGTGTGCGGCATCATGTGTAATGGGTACTATGGTGTGCGGCATCATGTGTAATGGGTACTATTGTGTGGGCATCATGTGTAATGGGTACTATGGTGCCATCAAGCAAGAACCCCCTAGCAATGAGCACGTAGGTAAGCAGCACTTATGTGGCAAATATGTAATGGGCATAACGGTTTGTTATATAGTATGTAATGGGCATCATGATGTGTGGCACAATGTGTAATGGGCATTATGGTGTGTGGCCTTATGTGTAAGTGGCATTACGGCGTGTGGCTTTATGTGTAATGGGTATTACAGGGTTTGCTAAAATGTGTTATGGGCATTACTGTGTATGGTCTAAAGTGTAACACCACACCCCTTTTTGTGATGCCACGCCTCCTTCCCATGAGGCCACGCCCCTTTTTGTCGTGCGGCTACGCCGCGCTAAGGTCCCCCTACTGTTATGTCTAGATTTTGGACCACCCATTACCATAATTCTAGATTCGCCTATGCTCCTCTGGGATTTGTGACACTTGTGAACTCGCCTTTGTCTTAAAAACTTTCATTCTTTTTTTTGTAGTAGCAGAAGGGCTACCATCATTCTTCTGAGACGCTTTACCATCAGTCAGAAACAAAGGCCAAGGCCATAGCCTTTCCTTCCCACTGCGTGTGGTGAACGGCATATTGCCAATTTTATTTTTCTCCACACATGACTTAATTTTTTTTTTATGGACCATTGTAAAATGAAATTTCTGCTTTGCTTTTACATGGCCTCTAGGCCTTTGACCATGGGCCTTGCCATCATGAATCTGACTGGTGGTAGCAGCTTCAGTACTTCTATCAGGTTTCTGATCTCCCACTATTTCCTCCTCCATCATCCTCCAAAAATTTGTTTTTATTTTAATACTTTTATTTATTTTTCTTATTTTTTACACTGGACACAGCCTGTGACACTGGACACTGCCCCTGGTCACTGGACACTGCCCCTGGACACAGCCCGTTACACTGGACACTGGATATATGCCGTGACACTGGACACTAGATATATATGCCGTCACACTGGACACTGGATATATGTCATCACACTGGACACTGGATATATGTCGTCACACTGGACACTGGATATATGTCGTCACACGGGACACAGGCTATATGTCGTCACACTGGACAATGGATATATGTCACGCTGGACACAGGATATATGCCGTCACACAATGGTTAGATGTCACACTGGACACTGGATATATGTAGTCACAATGGACACAGGATATATGTCACACTGGACACTGGATATATGTCGTCACACTGGACAATGGATATATGTCACGCTGGACACAGGATATATGCCGTCACACAATGGTTACATGTCATACTGGACGCAGGTATATGCCGTGACACTGGACACTAGATATATATGCCGTCACACTGGACACTGGATATATGTCATCACACTGGACACTGGATATATGTCGTCACACTGGACAATGATATATGTCGTCACACTGGACACAGGACATATGTCGTCACACTGGACAATGGATATATGTCACGCTGGACACTGGATATATGCCGTCACACAATGGTTACATGTCACACTGGACACTGGATATATGTCGTCACACTGGACACAGGATATATGTCGTCACACTGGACACAGGATATATGTCACACTGGACACTGGATATATGTTGTCACACTGGACATAGGATATATGTCATCACACTGGACAATGGATATATGTCACGCTGGACACAGGATATATGCCGTCACACAATGGTTACATGTCACACTGGACACTGGATATATGTAGTCACACTGGACAATGGATATATGTCACACTGGACACTGGATATATGTCGTCACACTGGACACAGGATATATGTCATCACACTGGACACAGGAAATATGTCGTCACACTGGACAATGGATATATGTCACACTGGACACTGGATATATGTCGTCACACTGGACACAGGATATTTGTCACACTGGACACTGGATATATGTCGTCACACTGGACACAGGATATATGTCGTCACACTGAACACAGGATATGTCACACTGGACACTGGATATATGCCGTCACACAATGGTTACATGTCACACTGGACACTGGATATATGTCGTCACACTGGACACAGGATATATGTCACACTGGACACTGGATATATGTCGTCACACTGGACACAGGATATATGTCGTCACACTGGACACTGAATATATGTCACACTGGACACTGGATATATGTCACACTGGACACTGGACATATGTAGTCACACTGGACACAGGATATATGTCGTCACACTGGACACAGGATATATGTCGTCACACTGGACACAGGATATATGTCACGCTGGACACTGGATATATGCCGTCACACAATGGTTACATGTCACACTGGACACTGGATATATGTCGTCACACTGGACACAGGATATATGTCACACTGGACACTGGATATATGTCGTCACACTGGACACAGGATATATGTCGTCACACTGGACAGTGGATATATGTCACACTGGACACTGGATATATGAAACACTGGACACTGGATATATGTCATCACACTGGACACAGGATATATGTCGTCACACTGGACACAGGATATGTCACACTGGACACAGGATATGTCACACTGGACACTGGATATATGTCGTCACACTGGACACAGGCTATATGTCGTCACACTGGACAATGGATATATGTCACGCTGGACACAGGATATATGTCAACACACTGGACACATGATATGTCACACTGGACACTGGATATATGTCGTCACGCTGGACACAGGCTATATGTCGTCACACTGGACAATGGATACATGTCACGCTGGACACAGGATATATGCCGTCACACAATGGTTAGATGTCACACTGGACACTGGATATATGTAGTCACACTGGACACAGGATATATGTCATCACACTGGACACAGGATATATGTCACGCTGGACACTGGATATATGCCATCACACAATGGTTACATGTCACACTGGACACTGGATATATGTCGTCACACTGGACACAGGATATATGTCGTCACACTGGACACAGGATATATGTCACACTGGACACTGGATATATGTCATCACACTGGACACAGGATATATGTCGTCACACTGGACAATGGATATATGTCACGCTGGACACAGGATATATGCCGTCACACAATGGTTACATGTCACACTGGACACTGGATATATGTAGTCACACTGGACAATGGATATATGTCACAATGGAAATATGTCGTCACACTGGACACAGGATATATGTCACAATGGACACTGGATATATGTCGTCACACTGGACACAGGATATATGTCGTCACACTGGACACAGGATATGTCACACTGGACACAGGATATGTCACACTGGACACTGGATATATGTCGTCACACTGGATACAGGCTATATGTCGTCACAATGGATATATGTCACGCTGGACACAGGATATATGCCGTCACACTGGACACAGGATATATGTCGTCACTCTGGACACAGGATATGTCACACTGGACACAGGATATGTCACACTGGACACTGGATATATGTCGTCACACTGGACACAGGATATATGTCGTCACACTGGACAATGGATATATGTCACGCTGGACACAGGATATATGCCGTCACACAATGGTTAGATGTCACACTGGACACTGGATATATGTAGTCACACTGGACACAGGATATATGTCGTCACACTGGACACAGGATATATGTCACGCTGGACACAGGATATATGCCGTCACACAATGGTTACATGTCACACTGGACACAGGATATATGTAGTCACACTGGACAATGGATATATGTCACACTGGACATATGTCGTCAGACTGGACACAGGATATATGTCGTCACACTGGACACAGGATATATGTCGTCACACTGGACACAGGATATATGTCGTCACACTGGACACAGGATATATGTCGTCACACTGGACACAGGATATGTCACACTGGACACTGGATATATGTCGTCACACTGGACACAGGCTATATGTCGTCACACTGGACAATGGATATATGTCACGCTGGACACAGGATATATGCCGTCACACTGGACACAGGATATATGTCGTCACACTGGACGCAGGATATGTCACACTGGACACTGGATAAATGTAGTCACACTGGACACAGGATATATGTTGTCACACTGGACACAGGATATATGTCACGCTGGACACTGGATATATGCCGTCACACAATGGTTACATGTCACACTGGACACTGGATATATGTAGTCACACTGGACACAGGATATATGCCGTCACATAATGGTTACATGTTACACTGGACACAGGATATATGTCGTCACACTGGACAATGGATATATGTCACACTGGACACAGGATATATGTCGTCACACTGGACAATGGATATATGTCACGCTGGACACTGGATATATGCCGTCACATAATGGTTACATGTTAAACTGGACACAGGATATATGTCGTCACACTGGACAATGGATATATGTCACACTGGACACAGGATATATGTCGTCACACTGGACAATGGATATATGTCACGCTGGACACTGGATATATGTTGTCACACTGGACAATGGATATATGTCACACTGGACACTGGATATATGTCGTCACACTGGACACTGGATATATGTCGTCACACTGGACACTGGATATATGTCGTCACACTGGACACTGGATATATGTCGTCACACTGGACAATGGATATATGTCGTCACACTGGACACTGGATATATGTCGTCACACTGGACACTGGATATATGTCGTCACACTGGACAATGGATATATGTTGTCACACTGGACATAGGATATATGTCATCACACTGGACAATGGATATATGTCACGCTGGACACAGGATATATGCCGTCACACAATGGTTACATGTCACACTGGACACTGGATATATGTAGTCACACTGGACAATGGATATATGTCACACTGGACACTGGATATATGTCGTCACACTGGACACAGGATATATGTCGTCACACTGGACACAGGAAATATGTCGTCACACTGGACAATGGATATATGTCACACTGGACACTGGATATATGCCGTCACACTGGACACAGGATATTTTTCACACTGGACACTGGATATATGTCATCACACTGGACACTGGATATATGTCGTCACACTGGACACAGGATATTTGTCACACTGGACACAGGATATATGTCGTCACACTGGACACAGGATATATGTCGTCACACTGGACACAGGATATATGTCACGCTGGACACTGGATATATGCCGTCACACAATGGTTACATGTCACACTGGACACTGGATATATGTCGTCACACTGGACACAGGATATATGTCACACTGGACACTGGATATATGTCGTCACACTGGACACAGGATATATGTCGTCACACTGGACAGTGGATATATGTCACACTGGACACTGGATATATGTCACACTGGACACTGGATATATGTCGTCACACTGGACACAGGATATATGTCGTCACACTGGACACAGGATATGTCACACTGGACACTGGATATATGTCGTCACACTGGACACAGGCTATATGTCGTCACACTGGACAATGGATATATGTCACGCTGGACACAGGATATATGTCATCACACTGGACACAGAATATGTCACACTGGACACGGGATATATGTCATCACACTGGACACAGGCTATATGTCGTCACACTGGACAATGGATACATGTCATGCTGGACACAGGATATATGCCGTCACACAATGGTTAGATGTCACACTGGACACTGGATATATGTAGTCACACTGGACACAGGATATATGTCATCACACTGGACACAGGATATATGTCACGCTGGACACTGGATATATGCCATCACACAATGGTTACATGTCACACTGGACACTGGATATATGTCGTCACACTGGACACAGGATATATGTCGTCACACTGGACACAGGATATATGTCACACTGGACACTGGATATATGTCATCACACTGGACACAGGATATATGTCACGCTGGACACTGGATATATGCCATCACACAATGGTTACATGTCACACTGGACACTGGATATATGTCGTCACACTGGACACAGGATATATGTCGTCACACTGGACACAGGATATATGTCACACTGGACACTGGATATATGTCATCACACTGGACACAGGATATATGTCGTCACACTGGACAATGGATATATGTCACGCTGGACACAGGATATATGCCGTCACACAATGGTTACATGTCACACTGGACACTGGATATATGTAGTCACACTGGACAATGGATATATGTCACACTGGACATATGTCGTCACACTGGACACAGGATATATGTCACAATGGACACTGGATATATGTCGTCACACTGGACACAGGATATATGTCGTCACACTGGACACAGGATATATGTCATCACACTGGACACAGGATATGTCACACTGGACACAGGATATGTCACACTGGACACTGGATATATGTCGTCACACTGGATACAGGCTATATGTCGTCACAATGGATATATGTCACGCTGGACACAGGATATATGCCGTCACACTGGACACAGGATATATGTCGTCACTCTGGACACAGGATATGTCACACTGGACACAGGATATGTCACACTGGACACTGGATATATGTCTTCACACTGGACACAGGCTATATGTCGTCACACTGGACAATGGATATATGTCACGCTGGACACAGGATATATGCCGTCACACAATGGTTAGATGTCACACTGGACACTGGATATATGTAGTCACACTGGACACAGGATATATGTCGTCACACTGGACACAGGATATATGTCACGCTGGACACAGGATATATGCCGTCACACAATGGTTACATGTCACACTGGACACTGGATATATGTAGTCACACTGGACAATGGATATATGTCACACTGGACATATGTCGTCAGACTGGACACAGGATATATGTCACACTGGACACTGTATATATGTCGTCACACTGGACACAGGATATATGTCGTCACACTGGACACAGGATATATGTCGTCACACTGGACACAGGATATGTCACACTGGAGACTGGATATATGTCGTCACACTGGACACAGGCTATATGTCGTCACACTGGACAATGGATATATGTCACGCTGGACACAGGATATATGTCGTCACACTGGACGCAGGATATGTCACACTGGACACTGGATAAATGTAGTCACACTGGACACAGGATATATGTCGTCACACTGGACACAGGATATATGTCACGCTGGACACTGGATATATGCCGTCACACAATGGTTACATGTCACACTGGACACTGGATATATGTAGTCACACTGGACACAGGATATATGTCGTCACACTGGACAATGGATATATGTCACACTGGACACAGGATATATGTCGTCACACTGGACAATGGATATATGTCACGCTGGACACTGGATATATGCCGTCACACAATGGTTACATGTCACACTGGACGCAGGATATATGTCGTCACACTGGACAATGGATATATGTCACACTGGACACAGGATATATGTCGTCACACTGGAAAATGGATATATGTCACGCTGGACACTGGATATATGCCGTCACACAATGGTTACATGTCACACTGGACACTGGATATATGTTGTCACACTGCACAATGGATATATGTCACACTGGACACTGGATATATGTCGTCACACTGGACACTGGATATATGTCGTCACACTGGACACTGGATATATGTAGTCACACTGGACAATGGATATATGTCGTCACACTGGACACTGGATATATGTCGTCACACTGGACACTGGATATATGTAGTCACACTGGACACTGGATATATGTAGTCACACTGGACACAGGATATTTGTCACACTGGACACTGGATATATGTAGTCACACTGGACACTGGATATATGTAGTCACACTGGACACTGGATATATGTAGTCACACTGGACACTGGATATATGTAGTCACACTGGACACTGGATATATGTAGTCACACTGGACACTGGATATATGTCGTCACACTGGACACTGGATATATGTCGTCACACTGGACAATGGATATATGTCACGCTGGACACTGTATATATGCCGTCACACAATGGTTAAATGTCACACTGGACACTGGATATATGTCGTCATACTGGACAATGGATATATGTCGTCACACCGGACACAGGATATATGTCGTCACACTGGACACAGGATATATGTCGTCACACTGGACACAGGATATATGTCGTGACTCGTGACACTGGACAATGGATATAGGCCGTCACACTGGACACAGACCCTTGTATTACTACAGCCCCTGTACACAGTGTACTACTCAGCAGCACTGCAGCCCCTGCGTGTGAGCACTGTAGCACTGAGTTAGTTAAATCACACAACACAGGGCTCAGGGCTAAATAAATCACAACACAGGGCTTAGGGCTAAATCAATCTCAACAGGGCACGGGCCACAGGACAGCCCCTGGACAGTGGACACTGCAGCCCCTGCGTGTGAGCACTGCAGCACCTAGTTAGTTAAATCACACTACAGGGCTCAGGCCTATAAACAGTCACTGACTCACTCAATACAAGTCTACAACACAGTGCACGGAGCACAGGGCAGTGAGGGCACATTGCAGGTCACGGAGCACAGCACAGCACGGAGCACAGCACAGCACAGGGCACACGGAGCTTCCCAACCACCCTCTTCCCTCTCCAAGATTGGAGTGAAGATGGCGGGGCGCGCGTGCGTCTTTTATAAGATCCCGCGAGAATCCGACAGCGCGATGATGACGTTTTGCCTCGTTTTCGGTCCGGAATTGAGGCGGGAACTCCCGAGCCGCCCAGGACCCGGATCCCGAGATTCGGATCTGTCGGATCTCGGGATCCGGACCCCCGCTCATCTCTATCCAATATGATGACAATCTGGTGTGCGCACACCACATTGATAAATGGCCCCCATAGACTCTTAATAAGGGACAGATTTTAGAAGTCCAGATTGGGCAAAAGTGCAATTGTTTACAATTTAACAGCAGAAGTTAAAGCAGCAATTTTATTAAATGCAAACATGTATTTTTCTTCTTCCTTAAATTAGTTTTTAAATCCTGTGGCAACTTAAAAACAAAAATTGCCACTTTTGCCAAATTGGGACCTGTTTAATTTGGCCCTTATTGGTTGGATATCAGTAGAACATATACCAGGAATCAAATCATTTTCCACCTTTAGGTAATTGGACTCTACAGGTCCCCCTGCAACTTCTATTGAACACAGTACTTTGATCGCAGTACAAATTTGTTCTCAAAATGGGCAAAACCATGTGCACTGCAGGGGGGGGGGGGGGGCAGATGTAAAATGTGCAGAGAGAGTTAAATTTGGGTGAGTTATTTTGTTTCTGTGCAGAGAAAATACGGACTGCATTATTTTTACACTGCAATTTAGATTTCAGTTCAACGGGATACGGTCCCAATGCTTTGGGCACTTATTTTATTCTCCCGCCACGCCATAGTGGATGGTAGGGCATGAAATACCGCGTGTCGGCACATGTCAGCTCAAAAAACAGTGAAAACCCCCATGTCGACAATTTGAATGTCAACACAAGCATTATGTCGACAGTCAAAATGTAGACATGGGGGTTTTCACAGTTTTTTGAGCCGACATGTGCCGACGGGTGGTATTTCATGCCCTACCATCCACTAGGGCGTGGTGGGAGAATTAAATAAGTGCCCAAAGCATTGCAAGGGGATGCGGTGTACCGGAGACTGTGTCGACATTCGGGTAAAAAAACTGTGAAAAAACCCATATCGACCTTTTGACTGTCGACCTAGACACTATCGACCTGATGCTTATATTGATCTGTCATCCTAAACCCATGTTGAACTAGACCCATGTAGACCTAATAACTGTCAACCAACTTGCTGTAGATCAAATGATCCCAACCCGTTTCAACACACCCCACCCAAATGTGACTCTCTCTCCACGTGTTACATCTGCCCCACCTGCAGTGCACATGGTTTTGCCCATTTTGAGAACACATTTGTACTGCGATCAGATCTGAATAAGGGCCTGTATCTTTTATACTTCTGTCTCTGTTCTGAGCTTTTCACTAATGTGGTTATAGTATCGCTGTTTATGTGGACTGGGATATAACACAGCATGTAAAGCAGTATATCCAGATACCCAATACACTAGCAGCGAAAACAAACAGATACCAGATGTTATAACGACATGGATGAAAAGAACAGAATCCACAGGACAAAGAGACAGCAATGGGATTATAAAAAAAAAAAAATTGCAAGAGGGAATAGGCAGCAATAAATGTCATCACTAATAAGCCGTTATCAATGGATGAGTATCAGATATCAGTAGCACTGGCCCTGGCATTGCCAATTGCAGAACAGACCGTGTTAAGGTGCTGTGGGTTATTGCACAGTTTGAACCCAAATATCATATATTAGTAAATGAGAATTACAGCGTGTACACTTATTCTCCCCGGGCTTCGCAGATAATTGCCAGATGGGGTGTTTTATTAATGATGTATAGCATGCACTGCAATCAGGTTAGAGTCTCGCTATGCATGCGATCCATGTAACATGTGTACTCAGTGCGTGTACTCAGTGCGTGTACTCAGTGCATGCCTGGTGTTAAATCGTCCGTCTGGCATCCATATGGCATATTTTGTGCTGGACTTGTTAGAATTGGTTTCAATTCAAGTATCATACATTCCTGTGTGACCCAACTAACCTGGGACACAATGTTCTGCTCCCAATCCCCCAACTCGTTTTCCAAAGGCAATAATAGCCTGGGTACAGATATATCATAGTTAACCCCTTCATAGCTGGGGTAGTGTGCATAGCAATAGTCAGAGAACAATGTTACATTTACCCAGACTGGTTTGTTAATTAAGATGGGAGATCTTTTTGGAGATAGATTGTTGCCCATAGCAACCAATCAGATTCTTCTTATTTATTTAGCGCTTTCTAGAAAATAAGATGGTATCTGATTGGTTGCCCATAGCAACATACCTTCTCAATAGAACCCAGTAATGATAAACCCCTATGTGTCAATTGTACTGGAATTAAAGCTCGCAGTATACTGTGTATTACACATACAGTACTGTACTACGTGGTGGCACTGCAATAGGTCAGGTGCACTGTTGGGTCGCAGTCTGCCTCTGTGGCCAGTGCCCCCATTATGTGAATCCTAGTCTGCCACATAAGATGTCACTGTTTACGGGGCACCTAAAATGTCTACTCTCATGCGGAGCTCCAGGCACTATCATGGAGGCAGGGACAGTTTAAGAGAGAAAAGGGCCCATGTGAGGGCTTAGTGTGGGCCCCCTCTTCACTGGTAGCACTTAAAAACCTGGTATTGGGACAATCTACTGTGCATAAGCAGGTCTCCAGGAAAATGGGGCACACGCTATGTTCTTGGAGGCTTCTGTCCTGCAGATGCACAACATTACTCTGCCCATCCTCTGAGCAGATACTTACATAATAAGCCCCTCCTCTGACCAGATACTTACATGATCAGCCCCTCCTCTGACCAGATTCTTACATAAGCCCCTCCTCTGACCAGATTCTTACATAAGCCCCTCCTCTGACTAAATACCTACACAATAAGCCCCTCCTCTGACAAGATACTTACATGATCAGCTCCTCCTCTGACCAGATTCTTACATGATAAGCCCCTCCTCTGACTAAATACCTACATGATAAGCCCCTCCTCTAAGCAGATACTTACATGGTAAGCTCCTCCTCTGAACAGATACTTACATTATAAGAACCTTATCATGCTGGTTCCTGTAGTGGATTTAGGAGTAACTCCTGATAGGTTGGCTCTTAAAATGTATATATTGGTAAGTGCTGTTATCAAGCTGCCTTAGAGTGGACAATTATATGGCCCGGAATGGGTGCTTTTATCATGCAATCTAGGGATTTCCAATATCAGAAAAGCCTCTGAGCAGAAACTTACACAATACACCCCTCCTCTGACCAGATACTTACATGATCAGCCCCTCCTCTGACCAGATTCTTACATAAGCCCCTCCTCTGACTAAATACCTACATTACAAGCCCCTCCTCTTACCAGATATGTACATAAGCCCCTCCTCTGACCAGATACGTACATGATAAGCCCCTCCTCTGACTAAATACTGACATAAGACCCTCCTCTGACCAGATACTTACATGATAAGCCCCTCCTCTGACCAGATTTTTACATGATAAGCCCCTCATCTGACTAAATACCTACATGATAAGCCCCTCCTCTGACCAGATGCTTAGATGATAAGCCCCTCCTCTAAGCAGATACTTAATAGAATATAATTCCTTTATCTGTCTTACAATGGTGACATTTCAGTAGTTACAGCAAGGTTCAAAGTGCAGATAAGAGCAAAATAACATAATAAAAACACACATGATAAGAAGTGCAGACAAGATACACAACCATGATAAATAGTTAAACAGTGTATAGAGCAGTGGTCGCCAACCCGTCGCTCGACCGGAACGGGTGGCTCGACCACTGCTGTCTGCCCTGCCCGGTCTGCCCGCCCGCCCGATGTGTCCGCTGGCTTGCGGCGCTATAGCTGCCGCTATAGCCATCGCCTTGCCCGGCTGTAGTCAGCGGGGAGCAGTGGAGACAGCACACAGGCGCTAGAAGTCATATTTGACCTCTAGCGTCTGACAGGGAGCACCGCGCTAAGCGCTCCCGGCACTTCCGGGTAACGCTGCAGCAGCGCAGCTCTGTGTTGTTCCCAGTCATAGGCTAGAAGTCAAAAATGACTTCTAGCATGGTGTGGGGCTGTGGGGGGGAAGAACGGCAATTGCCAGCAGGGTGATGATGGAGCTGAGCTCCGAACGCACCAGCAGCCAGCAGCAATGATTAATTTATTATGCCCATGTGAATTGTCAATGAGCATTAACCCCTGGCAACAAAAATGAACCCCTGACGGCAAGCAGGTAATTTACATTTTTTTATTAGAAGCCTTACTGTGGGACATTGTGTGCAATATGTGTAATGGGCATCATTTGTGTGGCACATGTTTAATGAGCATCAAGGTGTGGGGCATATGTATAAAGGAGCTTCATGTTGTGGGTCATAGGCATAATGGTGCATCACGGTGTGTGGCATATGTATAATGGTGCATCACGGTGTGTGGCATATGTATAATGGTGCATCACGGTGTGTGGCATATGTATAATGGAGCATCACGGTGTGGGGCATATGTATAATGGAGCATCACGGTGTGGGGCATATGTATAATGGAGCATCACGGTGTGGCATATGTAAAATGGGCATCATGGTGTGTGGCATATGTATAATGGAGTATCACGGTGTGGCATATGTATAATGGAGTATCACGGTGTGTGGCATATGTATAATGGAGTATCACTGTGGGATATGTATAATGGTGCATCACGGTGTGGGGCATTTGTATAACGTAGTATCACGTTGTTGGGCATATGTATAATGGGCATCGTGTGTGTGTGTGTGGAAAAAATGGGGGATGTAGCCTCGCAGGAGTTCCACGGTAGTAGCTGAACCTTCTAATTTTTGCCGCGTGCCTTCGGCACGCGCAGATGACTCTTCTCCTCTGCCTCCAGTGTTGGGAGGTATGTTTTGGGGCATTGCAGTGTGTGGCATAATGTGTCAGGGGCATTACAGTTTGTGGCATTATGTGTAAAGGGCATTTTTTGGGATATTATGCAGATTTTTAATTTTTTTTTACTTTAGTAGCTCTTCTGGTGGTTTATTTTGTCGCGAGTAGCTCCCGACCCAAAAAAGGTTGGAGACCACTGGTATAGAGTATACGTTACACAAGCTTAAGCCCCTCCTCTGACCAGATACTTTCATGATAAAACCCTCCTCTAAGCAGATACATGATAGCCCCCTCCTTTGACTAGATACTTACATGATAAGCCCCTCCTCTGACCAGATACTTCCATAAGCTCCTCCTATGAGCAGATACTTATATTATAAGCCCCTCCACTGAACAGACATGTATACGATAAAACCTCCTCTAAGCAGACACTTACATGATAAGCTCCTCCTCTGATCAGATACATGATAAGCCCTCCTCTGACCAGATACTTATATAAGCCCCTCCACTGAACAGAAACATATACAATAAAACCCTCCTCTAAGCAGATACTTACATAAGCCCCTCCTCAGACCAGATACTTACATGATCAGCCCCTCCTTTGAACAGAAACTTACATGATAAGCTGCTCCTCTGAACAAATACTTACATAAACCCAATCCTTTGAGCTCATATTTACAAGATAAACCCTCATCTGAGCAGATACAGTAATTTACTCTGATGTTAATCCCTCAAATATGAGCTTTAGCCCGCAGGTCAATGCCCATTCCCAGCATGCACATTCCTCGGTCTTTGGAACTACAGATGCTTTATAAATAAAGCCTCATAACTTCATAACACATGGACACCAACAGCCCTGACATGAGACTTTTCTGTAACTTGAGGAAAATCCTAGAGCTGGAGGGAAAAGGTGCGGAATTCCCTGTCAATAGCAAGCTATTCCACGGATATCCATAATAAAATATTTACTAAAGCAGGTGTTTCCATATCGGTGCTGACGTAGGGACCTCAGAACCCCTTCACACAGATGTTTTGGCTAGCTTTTATTAACCCCCTAGGGCTGCCGCAGGTTATAGAGAGCAGAATGTTCCCCTGTTGTAGAGTGGGTTGCAAAGCAAAAAACTAAATCTTCTGCCTCTCTCCCCATTTCCCATCACAAGAGCAGCTCCCATAGGTTTCTATAGGTGTTGCTGTATTTTGCGATGTAATACACAAATCAAAAGTTACCGGGAGAGGAATCTAAAAGATCCCACCCCAGCAATTCTCGCACATCAGCGGGGTGAATAAAGCTGCATGTTCTGGGCTATGGAGCGTGCAAAGTGCTAAATAAAAAATTGCAATATATGTCTGCAAAATGAACTTGTGCAACTCTAGATGAGCCCAAATGTGAGGTGTTTACCTATTCTTACACCGGGGTGTGTGGTACAAAAAGCAAAAGTAAGAATGCCTTTAAAAAAGCTGTAAGGGATGACATAGGGCAAGCTTGGGAGTGTTCCCTACTTTACATGTAAAAGAGGCCTTTTCACTCCCTGTGCTTGGCAATAATTAATTGGGGTGGCGACTGCTCATCCTGGGACATTACATAAACTGGGTGCAAATAAACCAGTCACTAAATCAAAAAAGTAAAGGTGCGTACACACTGGGCGATATATTAACCTCTTCATTGGTATGCCCGGAAGATTTCCGGGCTCAGCTGCACTGGCATACTACCAATATGCAGCTGTGCATCACCTCTCGGGGCACCCCCTCCCTCCCCTCCCCACAGTAGCATGTGGGGGCCACCAAACACAGGACAAAGCCACTTCGCATTCCCGGGTCCCAACCTGCAATTGCATTGCTATTATTCGAGCGCATCACTATGCAGTAGAATTCTGCAGTTTAATGAGTCATGAAGGTGCAGAGTGACAAAATCACTGATTACCAATTTTTTTCTAATCTGTGTTGCCTCCGGAATTTAGCCTATAATGTCTCCAGTACTGCTGGTATACACATAATGCCCGCAGTACTGCCGCTTATACATATAATGCCGCCAGTACTGCTGGTTATACACATAATGCCCCCAGTAATGCCGCTTATACACATAATGCCCCCAGTACTGTGGATTATACGCATAATACCCCCAGTACTGCCGCTTATACGACTAATACCTCCAGTAGTGCCGCTTATAGGCATAATACCCCCAGTAGTGCCGCTTACACGCATAATGGCCCCAGTAATGCCGCTTAGAAACATAATGACACCCGGCTGCTTGCAGACAGGGCCGGCCGGAGGAAGGAGAGCACTGCAGCTCCCGGATGCACCATCAGCCTGGGGATACCCCGGAGAAGGTAGATCACCTCTGGCACAGACAGGCACAGGCAGAACCCAGCACACTCGGTGATCTGATTGTTTAATGCTTATATGCATTATGCCCCCAGTACTGCCTCTTATAAGCATAATGGGCTTTATTCTAGATAACTCTTTCTGACAAAATCCTTCTTAGAAGGACAAAACCATGTGCACTGCAGGTGGGGCAGATGTAACTTGTACAGAGAGAATTAGATTTGGCTGGGGTTTTTCTTCAAAGTCAGTGATCGCGAAAACCCCCCAAAATTATGGGTCCCTGGGACCCCTCACTTACAAAAATCGGGGTCTACTTGACCTTTACTGGGTCCCAACGGAATAAAGCCATACTCTCCCCTTCCCCAGCATTGCACGGAATAAAGCCTCCTCCTCTCTGCCATATGGCATATACCCTGAGCCAAGGGCCAGCCTGAGCCTATTTTTTTTTTGGTAAGCAAACATAGATTTGGGCACCCCAAAACTGTAGCTGTTGGGGGGGGGGGGGGGGGGGGTAATCAATTGGCAATTTGCCCACTTACATAAAGCAAGATACACATATACTAGAAAAGGGCATAATGTCAGAATAGGGACAGCTGTGCTGCACCAATCAGGATTGTAAAAGTAATGGCAGCAGGAATAGAAGGGAAAGGGTTTGTGAAATCCCAGCAGCAGGAGTCTATAGGCTCCTCTCCTACAGGCAGCTCTGCCTGTTAAGAGTTAATTGTTGAGCTGCAGCCTCTCTACCAGCCATGCAGTGAGGGGAGGAGGGGACAAGTGGGCCATTAACAACCATCACTCAGAGCCTGGAGGAGGTGACAGTGACACACAAGAGAGCAGCACTGCGAGGTAGGAGAGGAGGAGGGAAGTCTGCAGCCCGAGTCCTGCTAGCAATAAATCCCCTTACATGACACAGCCAAGCAGCCTGCTAAATGGACCACGAACCCCTCTTTCCTCTACTTCCTGCCCGGGTCTGCTCCATCCTCACTGTCACACCTCCCTGGTTCTGGCCCCCAATGCTGGTTTCGGTTCCTCGTGCCCCGTCCTCACATCAGCTGCAGCTCTGTTCCCCTGCTGAGCAGCTGCTTCTGGTATTGGCTCCAGCCGTCTGTTGAGGCACAGTGCAGGAGCCAGCTTACACGGCTTCCGTGCACTGCTGCCTAAGACTCTGCGGTGACAGGGACCCTTTCATTTTCGCGCCCAGGAGATGTATGAAGCGGCCGTAAGTCACGCTGTGTCTTCTCCACGGTCGCATCACAACTGAGGGGGAAACAGATCCCTCCGTCCTTGTCACACATATTAACACGGCGTGCACGCCGAAATGGCTGGGTCCCAGGGGACCCAGCCATTCATATAAAATGAGTCCCTGGTGCTCCAAAGTGGGTAAAATACTCGCTATACTGTAGCGAGTATATTATAAAGTTGAACACTCACATCAGTCCCTGCCCCAGTGGAGCTTACAATCTATATTCCCTACCACATGTACATGCACACACAGATATTCTAGGTCTAATTTTTGTTGTAAGTCAATTAACCTGCCAGTATATTTTTGGATTGTGGGACGAAACCGGAGTACCCAGATTAAACCCACACACGAGGAGAATATACAAACTCTGCACAGTTGGGGCCATGGTGGGAATCGAACCCATGACCTCAGCGCTGTGAGGCAGTAATGCTAACCAATAATTCTGGGTAAATATGTAGTGATGGGGATTGCTAATGAATCTGACCAATGATCCGTTTCCTGGCATGTAGCAGACGTGGTGGATTTTCTGATCTCTTTCTGTCTGCTACGTTTGCTAGAACTGGAAACAGCAAAGTGCTGATGTGTGGATGACATATTTATGAAAGCAACAATGTTGTGTATATTTCTAAGTGATAATTGCACTTTGCAGATACATGTACAGTAGCACTGAAATGATATCCGTGTTGTTTGAGCATAAAATGATATAACATAATTTTCCGATGTAATGGAGATCAGTCGTCATGGAGAAACTTGTTTGGAAGATGCGATTTATATTCCACATTGATGTAACAGATGACAATTGCTGCAATTTACATCATACTCCCAATAGGCATGCATAATCTCCATTTGTCTTTATTCATCAGGTTATACACATAGGACCTAATTCAGAGCTCATCGCTGCTGTACAAAATTTCAGAGCCGGCCCGCCCAGTGAAATCCCACCCAGTGCAAATTGCTTAGCACAGCTTGCGAAAGCAGGCCTTCGAAGAGTTGCAAATCCATACACCATGCGCTCACCATAGAATGATTTCCCAGTGTGTGCGTAGCCCAGGACTTACTCAGCAGATGCTATATAATCAGGCTGATCAGGGGCGGAGCTGACATCACATGACTTCTCCTCACGCGCCTGCAGTTTCCCTGATACTCCCAGAAAATCGTTGGTTACGCCACCGCACGCTGACTTCCTGTAAATCAACCACACGCTGGCTTCCTGTAAATCAACTTTCGTACGGCCAGTGATTTTAAAAAAAAGTAGCAGGATTTTATCGCAGGATGGCCTTGCCAATGTATGCTACGGGCCGTACGCATGTGCAGTCTTATCGATAATCGCCCAGCCTGCAAACTCACAGCCATACGATCAGTTGTGAATTAGGCCCATAATGCAACATTGAGTCGTATAGTGGTGCAACCACTTTATTGTCTACTGCCAGTCGTACCCACGGTTATATGTTATATGCTGGTGCCAGCTCTTCCCCGAGTGTATTGCCATGTGCAATCGCTGAATGTCTGTAGATGCTGTAATAGTGCTTGGTGCATCACCGTCAGTTGCAACATCAAAATTGGCACCAGCGCTTATGGTGTAGATTTTACGCCATTGTGAGTGATTGCACTGTGTAACCAATCAGGTCAGCAGCTCATACCCATAACAAGTATCTTCCAACCCTGTTGACCTATTTCAGATGTTGACGTAAGCCATGTCAACCTTCAGTGGTCAACTTAAAAAGGGTGGACCTAGTGACGGTCTCCTGTGTCTGCTTGGTTAGTTATAACATCATCATCATCAGTATAACAATGAAACGGTCCCTATGGGGCTGTGGGAGAGTTCCATTAACGCACCCTCACTGGTCACTGTGTCCACCCCATTACAGGCCAGTCACACCCCTATGGGGCTGCGGGAGAGTACCATTAACGCACCCTCACTGGTCACTGCACCAGCCCCATTACAGGCCGGTCACACCCTATGGGGCTGCGGGAGAGTTCCATTAACGCACCCTCAATGGTTACTGCGTCTGCCCCATTACAGGCCAGTCACACCCCTATGGGGCTGCGGGAGAGTTCCATTAACGCACCCTCACTGGTCACTGCACCAGCCCCATTACAGGCCGGTCACACCCCTATGGGGCTGCGGGAGAGTTCCATTAACGCACCCTCAATGGTTACTGCGTCTGCCCCATTACAGGCCAGTCACACCCGTATGGGGCTGCGGGAGAGTTCCATTAACGCACCCTCACTGGTCACTGCACCAGCCCCATTACAGGCCGGTCACACCCCTATGGGGCTGCGGGAGAGTTCCATTAACGCACCCTCAATGGTTACTGCGTCTGCCCCATTACAGGCCAGTCACACCCCTATGGGGCTGTGGGAGAGTTCCATTAATGCACCCTCACTGGTTACTGCACCAGCCCCATTACAGGCCGGTCACACCCCTAAGGGGCTGCGGGAGAGTTCCATTAACGCACCTTCACTGGTTACTGCGTCTGCCCCATTACAGGCCAGTCACATCCCTATGGGGCTGCGGGAGAGTTTCATTAACGCACCATCACTGGTTACTGCACCAGCCCGATTACAGGCCGGTCACACCCCTAGGGGGCTGCGGGAGAGTTCCATTATCGCACCCTTACTGGTTACTGCACCAGCCCCATTACAGGCCGGTCACACCCCTATGGAGCTGTATTACGAATATGGTATTTTAGGTTAATATTTATTAACGGGATGCAGTCCCGACGGTCAAAATCCCGACAGGGTCAAAATACCGACAAGGACAAAATCTCGACATTTAAAATCCCTACAGGTTCAAAATCCTGACATTTAAAATCCTGACAGGGTCAAAATCCCGACATAGAGAATGTACAGGTGAAACAGTCTACATGACTTTCCGTCGACAGGTGTGAGGTCGACATGGGTTTTTCACTGTTTTTTGAGCCGACATGTGCCGACAGGCAGTATTTCATGCCCTACCATCCACTAGGGCGTGGTGGGAGAATAAAATAGTGTGCCGAGCGCAGCGAGGCACCGTGCCCGAAGCATTGCGAGCGAAGCGAGCTATGCGAGGGGCTGCGGTTCACTTCCAACTGTGTCCATGTCGACTGTGTCGACATTCGGGTCAAAAAAACAGTGAAAAAACCCATGTCGACCTCGCACCTGTCGACGGATAGTCATGTAGACTGTTTCACCTGTACATTCTATATGTCAAGATTTTGACCCTGTCGGGATTTTAAATGTCGGGATTTTGAACCTGTCGGGATTTTAAATGTCGGGATTTTGACCGTCGGGATTTCATACCGAATCCTTATTAACAACATGCATCATATTGACATGAGAGTTCATGTCTACACAGATGACAAGTGGACCTGATCATCCTTATATCCATGGTGGCCAAGCGGTTTTTTACGTGATCTAGACAGCACCATAGTCTTCTTCAGGGTCCCAGCATCATGTAATTCCAGCGCAGGAATCTGAGTAGCGGCGTTCTAGTGAGTAATCTGTCCCTAACACTACCCCCTCTCACACACACAAACCAGAAACCTAACCCTATTATCCCATCAGCCTAATCTTACCCCCCTCCCCCTTCAGTTTCCTTCTCAGCCACATTGGCGCATTGAGCTGTTTCCTGAATAAAAGATAAAGGGGACATGTGCGCAAAAAAGTAAGTTGCTGCATAAAAACAGCAGCAAATTGCATTTACGCTCAACTCTGAATCAGGCAGCTCTGCCAGCATCCACTGTCCATGGTGCTGAATACAGCCTCTGTGCGAATGAGGGATTGCTTCAGATTACTGAGCCCATAACTCAGTGGCTCCCAAACTGTGTGCCTAGGCACCCTGGGGTGCCTCAGAACACTTGCAGGGGTGCCTTGGGTTGGTGGACCAAGATCAATTCATATTATTTATGGTCAATGTACCAGGAAAAAACAGTGCTTGTGGCTGCCAATCATAATATATGTGGACAAACAGAAGCAAATCCTGTCCCTCACCAGATAATTGTGACATATAAACACAATGCACTTACTTTAATATATTTTTTCTGAGTTTTTCAATAAGAAGCATTTGGCCTAGGGGTGCCTTGAAAATATTTTGATGCTCTAGGGCAGGCATTCCAACCACGGTCCTCAAGGCACACCAACAGTGCAGGTTTTGTAGATATCCAGGCTTAAGCACAGGTGACTTAATTAGTATCTGAGGGATTCTGATTAAACCATCTGTACTGAAGCCTAGATATCACTAAAACCTGCACTGTTGGTGTGCCTTGAGGACCGTGGTTGGGAATGCCTGCTCTAGGGTGCCGTGATTCAAAAAAGTTTGGTAACTTCTGCCATAACTACTCTTGTCCCAAAATGTAGAGCTCAGATATAGTTTATGTTTACATTGTATGACCTCCTCATGTGTATATAACCGGAGCAATACTCTGTGCAAAGGGGAAATCAGGTACAGCCAGGGCTTGATTAAACCTTTGGGGGGCCCGGGTCACTTTAGACACGGGGGACATCTCTCTCTTCTCATTACTGGCCGCAATGTGCACGGGAGAATATTACACTGTCAGAATACAGGGTTACAGTCCATAGATATAGCAGATAGCAGCAAGTGACAATATTATCAGCAGAGCCTGGCAGGTATCATACATATGTATAATGTCACTGACTAGTTCATATAAATTAGGAGGCAAGTTCAAATGTAAGGACATGTTATAAAGCAAAAGTAGGAACATTGCGCTAAGAGAGTACATGTAAACTCCAAAGTTGCTGGGAGAGTACATGTAAACCCCATGGGTATCCATGCTAGTACGGGCATCTGTATTATCAGAGAGTTGTACCCATAATATATGTGGTCTACAACTGGAGGTGGTCAGAAAGAATAGGGAAAAATTATGCGGGAGAGTACGTACAAACAATAGATGTCTTGTGGGATCTTGTGGGTTGAATGTACAAGAGGCTGATAATCTGAAATCTCTTATGGGGAAGCGCCTATAAGGGGCTCAGGATCAATAGTCAATGGGTAACTGCAGGGGAAGCTTGTGAGCAGGGCTCCATGTCGGTTTGTATCTACCCAGTTTGTTTAATCACTGTTGTCTCCAATTGTAAAGTGCAACGGAATATGCTGCGCTATATAAAAACTGCAAATAAATAAATTATATATATATATATTTACCCACACACACACACACACACACACTACATGAAAAGCCTGTGTTTGTCCCTCTGTACTTTGCTCTGTAGGAGACCTCACAGGCTCAGCGCTGCCTCTGATAAAAAAAAAACCTTACCATGACAAGGCTGCTGCTGCCATCCTCCATGGTCCTGAGAAGAATCAGATCAGTTTATTGGCCATGTATACTCTCGTATACTAGGAATTTTTTGTGGATACATTGCAGCTTCAAGCATGGTACAAGAGGGATAACAGGACATACATACATTGCATCAGTTGTGCATACAAAAGACAATTCACATTTGCAAGGTTAGATAGAGCAGTTAGGTCTTTAGATTAGCAGTATTTTAGAGTAAATTGTTCAATAGCTGAATAGCTATCGGGAAGAAGCTTTTTGCGGTTCTTGACGACTTGGCAGGAATGGACCTGAAGCATTTTCCTGATGGGAGAATATCAAACAAGCTATGACCAGGGTGGAGTTTGTCCGCCACGATCTTCCCAGCTCGCTTCTTGACCCTACTTAAGAATTGTTCCCTTACAGGGGGAGGTCCGTCCAATAATCTTCTCTGCTGTCCTCACCACTCTTTGCAGTCTTCGTTTGTCAGATTCATTGGCTCCTCCATACCAGATTGTAATACAGGACGTGAGCATCCTGTATTACAATCTGGTATTGTATTGCATGTGATGAGCTCCACCAATCAGAACTCAGTACAAGCCTCTCAGCCTCTGACCTCTTGTGGAAAGTCTCATGGGACTTAGTCAACTCCCAGTAATGTGCTGCCTTAGCTCCCGATGCTCAGCGCCATTATTTACTGTCACATTGGCTGATAGGTGAAGCTGCAGCACTACCCCACTCCCTTGCACAACACTTTTAACTAAATAAAAAAAACATGCTGACCACAAGCGGTCCATATATAGTGGGGACCTGGGTGTACTGACCCCGTGACCCCCCACCCCCCTTCCCCCACAATTCAGCCCTGGGAGCAGCAATAAAGATATGAAATCAAAGGGAATAACTTCTTCACTAACCAACATTACATGGGGACTGCTGGCTACATAGTATTTAATTACAATGTTCTGTATTTAAATACACATCATTCAGGGTAGCAGTTGGCTGAAGACAATAGGAGGGCTTGCCTGTAACTCAGTACTGGACATTGTAATAAGTGCAGTAACTGCAGTGTAACTAAAGGCCTCAGTAATAAGGGTAGCCAGTTACTGCAAAGTAACTAGAGGCCCCTGTAAGAGGGTTATGCAGTTACTGCAGTGAAACTAGAGGCCCCTGTAATAAGGGCAGACTGTCATTGCAGTGCAACTAGAGGCCTCAGTAATAAGGGTAGCCAGTCACTGCAGTTTAACTAGAGGCCTCAGTAATAAGGGTAGCCAGTCACTGCAGTTTAACTAGAGGCCTCAGTAATAAGGGTAGGCAGTCAGTGCAGTGTAACTAGAGGCCTCAGAAATAAGGGTATGCAGTCACTGCAGTGTAACTAGAGGCCCCAGTAATAAGGATATGCAGTCACTGCAGTGTAACTAGAGGCCTCAGTAATAAGGGTAGGCAGTCACTGCAGTTTACTGGAGGCCCCAGAAATAAGGATATGCAGTCACTGCAGTGTAACTAGAGGCCTCAGTAATAAGGGTAGGTAGTCACTGCAGTGTAACTAGAGGCCTCAGTAATAAGGGTAGACAGTCACTGCAGTGTTACTAGAGGCCCCTGTAAGAGGGGTATGCAGTCTCTGCAGTGTAACTAGAGGCCTCAGTAATAAGGGTAGGCAGTCACTGCAGTGTAACTAAAGGCCCCAGTAATAAGGGTATGCAGTCACTGCAGTGTAACTAGAGGCCTCAGTAATAAGGGTAGCCAGTCACTGCAGTGCAACTAGAGGCCTCAGTAATAAGGGTAACCAGTCACTGCAGTTTAACTAGAAGCCTCAGTAATAAGGGTAGACAGTCACTGCAGTGTAACTAGAGGCCTCAGTAATAAGGGTAGGCAGTCACTGCAGTGTAACTAGAGGCCTCAGTAAAAAGGGTAGCCAGTCACTGCAGTGCAACTAGAGGCCTCAGTAATAAAGGTAGGCAGTCAGTGCATTGTAACTAGAGGCCTCAGTAATAAGGGTATGCAGTCACTGCAGTGTAACTAGAGGCCCCAGTAATAAGGATATGCAGTCACTGCAGTGTAACTAAAGGCCTCAGTAATAAGGGTAGGCAGTCACTGCAGTTTAACTGGAGGCCCCAGAAATAAGGATATGCAGTCACTGCAGTGTAACTAGAGGCCTCAGTAATAAGGGTAGGTAGTCACTGCAGTGTAACTAGAGGCCTCAGTAATAAGGGTAGACAGTCACTGCAGTGTTACTAGAGGCCCCTGTAAGAGGGGTATGCAGTCTCTGCAGTGTAACTAGAGGCCTCAGTAATAAGGGTATGCAGTCACTGCAGTGTAACTAGAGGCCCCAGTAATAAGGATATGCAGTCACTGCAGTGTAACTAAAGGCCTCAGTAATAAGGGTAGGCAGTCACTGCAGTTTAACTGGAGGCCCCAGAAAGGATTCAATTATACTTACGATAATTCCGTTTCTTCTGAGCTTCTCCATGGCAGCCATTACTCTGGGTATTCCCTCTCTATCTCCAGGTTTAGACAGGTATATATTTGAAACTCCTCCCACCTTGGGTATATGTCTGCCTCCTCCCCTTCCTCTCCAGTCTTTCGAGTGTCTCTAATATATATCACAAACAGGGAGGGGAATCTATAGGCTGCCATGGAGAAGCTCAGAAGAAACGGAATTATCGTAAGTATAATTGAATCCTTTCTTCCTCGCTCTCCATGGCAGCCATTACTCTGGGATGTACCAAAGCATAAAAACATGGGGGGGATCAGTAATAAATAGACATAACCAAGATGATGCTCAAGTATATATATATTGAATTATTGCATTACAGCATGTTGTAGCACCACCTTCCCAAAATGGGCAGGAGATACGTTAACATTATAATGTTTTACAAAAGTATGTAGTGAATTCCATGTGGCTGCTGCACAGATATCCTTTGCTGAGAGTCTCGCCTTGTTGGCCCAAGATGTAGATATGGCCCTGGTAGAGTGTGCCCTCAGCTCTTTAGGAACCTCCAAGCCTCCGTCCTTATAGATGAACGCTATGGTCTCTGTTATCCAGCGCGCTATAGTCACCTTGGAAGCTGCTCCGCCCTTTCTTGCACCTGAGTGTAGGACAAATTGCTGCTTGGATTTTCTACTTCCCTCTGACCTCTTTAGATATAGGGTAATAGCCCTAGGCATATCAAGCGTGTGCATTTTCTTCTCCTCCTCAGTCCTTGGCTCCGGGAAAAAGGCTGGTAGAATGATCTCTTGATTGAGAGCAGTGTTGGAAACCACTTTAGGAAGGAATCTAGAGTTCGTTCTGAGCACGACCCTATCGTGAAGGATGTTAAGGTACGGTTGTTCCGCCCAGAGGGCTTGTAGCTCACTCACCCTACGTGCGGACGTGATTGCTGTAAGGAAGACTACCTTCCACGTAACAAATTTCATGTGCACCTCTTCCAAAGGCTCAAAGGGGGTCCTCATGAGGGCATTAAGGACCAAATTTAAGTCCCACGGGGCCACTGGTTCTTTAATTCTAGGACGCTCTCTCTTTATTGCTTGGTAGAACTTCTTTATGAGCGGGTCATCAGACAATGGCCCTTATTCCGATCTAAGCGGTAACGGCCGCTTGCGGGCGTTCCGCCGATGTTTTCGCTCTGCGCATGTGCAGAGGGCACTCTGCGCATGTGCAGGCGAAATCGCCGCACAATTTTTTTTACCGCCGCAAAGGGGGTGGATAGGGGCGTGAGGGGCTACTTAGCCTCATTTCCCTATGCATACGCCCCGCGTTTCATGGGCGTTCCCATGCAAACGCGGGGCGTACGCATGGTAATGAGGCTGTGACGCATGTGTTGGGGGCGGGCATCTGACATCGCCGGATGTCAGCTGCCCGCCCCCATACATGCTTTCACACGGACAAGTGTCCGTGAGGTCTATGGTTGCGGGAGCTGGTGGAGCGTGCGGCCCTGCCTTCGATGGTCGGCGACCATCGAATGCAGGGGGCTGCTCCAAGATGGTGGAGGCGTATCCCCCGCCATTTTCATGCGGACCGCCACATGTCCGCGTACGGACGGCCGTGGCGATCCGTATGGAAGGCGGGGATTCGCCTGCACGGTCGGAGCCGCATATGCGGCTCCGGCCGCACCAAGCAGAATAAGGGCCAATCTGCTGTCCAGCATGACTGACAGGGCTGAGATTTGTACCCTCAGAGTTGATGCTGCCAAGCCCTTAGAGAATCCCTCGTATAGAAATTGAAGTACACAGGGGATCCCAGTTCTTATACTTTCTGGATATGATCTTGACCATTCTGTAAACTTACTCCACACCCTATAGTAAATTCTGGACGAGACCCTCTTTCTTGCTTTCAGCAGAAACTGCGCCACCTGTTGGGATAAGCCTTTCCGCACTAGGATTAACCGTTCAGTATCCATGCCGACAGACTCAGGGTCTTGATGTCCGGGTGTACTACTGGTCCCTGCTGGAGAAGATTCGGTATGAGGGGTAGTCTCCAAGGGAGTTTGACTGCCATCCTCAGCACTGTAGGAAACCAGCTTCTCCTTGGCCAGAATGGGAGTATGATGATAACTGAGGCCTTCTCCTCCCTGATCTTCCTCAGAATTCTTGCGATCATGGGGAAAGGGGGGGAACACGTACCCGAGATTGAACTTCCATCTTTGCGCGAACACGTCTACTCCCTCTGTCCCTGTCACATATTCTCTTGACATGAACCTCTTCACTTTTCTGTTGTGCCTTGCTGCCATCAGGTCGATTTGTGGGTAACCGAACCTCCTTGTGACTTCTAGGAACACTCCCTGGTTTAATTCCCACTCGCCTGGTACCACTAGTCTTCTGCTTAGGAAGTCCGCAAGGCCGTTCTCCTTCCCTGGAACATGGAGCGCGGATATGGAGCATAAATTTCTTTCTGCCCACGGCATAATGTTGGACACTTCTTCCCAGAGTCTTACACTCCTGGTCCCTCCTTGGCGGTTCACGTATATGCTACAACCGTCATGTTGTCCGATCTGATCTTGACATGGGTGTTTCTGATGTGTTCTTGAAAGAACCTTAACGCCCTCACTACAGCTCTCATTTCCCTCTGGTTTGAGGACATTGCTCTCTCCTTTTGGGACCACAGGCCTTGGCACCTTGCCTCCTGACAGTGAGCCCCCCATCCTGTCGCACTTGCGTCCATAGTTATGACCTGATACAGGGGCTGACTTAATTATGTACTTTTCAGATTTAGTTGAGGGTCCAGCCACCAGTCTAGCGACCGTCTGCTTCTCTGACTTAGCTCTACCTTGTACTCCAGATCTGTTTTTCTTCTCGTGAGGGGTCTTACTTCTCTCTGCAGAGTTCTCATATGCCACCTCGCCCAGGGTATCACCCCTATGGTAGATGACATCATCCCCAACATCCGGAGAATTTGTCTTAGTGTCGTCCTCTTCTGGGATTGTATTTGTAAGGCCAGATTCAGGATTCTTTCGCATCTTTCCTCTGACAAGTATACCGCGTGCTCTACTGTATCTATAGTAACCCCTAGGAATTGAATTCTTTGACGAGGTTCCAGTTGGCTCTTCCCTTCGTTTATCAGCCACCCGTGCTTTTGAAGTATAGCGATTGTAATTTGGGCTGCTTGTCTCACTTCTTCTTCTGTTTTCCCGCATATGAGTAAATCGTCCAGGTAGGACCATATTGCAACCCCTTGTATTCTTATAAATGCTATTAGACTTGTTAGTATTTTCGTGAACACCCTTGGAGAGGCTGATAAGCCGAATGGAAGACACCTGAACTGGAGGTGTTGTTCTAGGACCATCAGTCTGAGGAACTTTCGATCTCTTACAGCTATCGGGACGTGGAAGTAGGCATCCTTCAAATCTATTGAACACATGAAGTCCGTGCGATTTATTCCTAGGAGGATGACCTGTAGGGTATCCATATGGAACTTCTTTGCTTGCATGTTTAGATTCAGGTCCCTTAGATCTAGTATTGCACGGTACTTCCCTGATGATTTCTTTACTAGGAATAGCTTGGAGTAGAAGCCTCTCCCTCTTTCGCCCACTGGTACTCTTTCTATTGCTCTTGACTCCAGCATTTCTTGTATTATAAGCTCTAATGCTTTTATTTCTTCTGTTGTCGCAGGCGTCCTTGATTTTATGAATCTTCTTCCTAACGGAATCTTTAGGAACTCCAGACTGTAGCCCTGGGTCAGAATTGATAAAACCCATCTGTCCTGAGTTGATAGCTTCCATCTGTCCACGAACTTGGTCAGTCTCCCTCCTACTGCGACACACTCTTCTAAGCAGTAATTGTCAGAACCTTCGGTAGCCCCTTCTTGCGGACTGGCGAAAGGACTGTCTTGTACTGCCGGAGTTGAACCTCCCGTACTGTCTTCCGGGTCTATAGCTTTTAGCCTCCTTGAAGTGTTGCTTGGGAGATTGACCTCGAAATTTCTGCCTTCTATCCTGCGGTAGCTTTGCGGACTTTCCCCCTGACATCCTATGGATAATGGAGTCCAGCTTACTCCTGAATAATAGGTTACCCTCATAGGGCAGGGCTATAAGCCGGTTCTTCGAGTTAGAGTCTGCGGCCCAGCTTCGCAGCCATATGGCCCTTCTGGCTGCTATCCCCGCTGCCATGGATTTGGCTGAGTACTCTACCACATCAAGTGATGCCTCGCAGAGGAAATCTATAGCTTTCATCATAATATTAAGATTTTTTATCAGATATTGTCTCGATATCTTCTCATCTATGTCCGTCGCCATGTTAGTGCCCCAGACCCTGAGCGCTCTTGAGGTTGAAGCCATAGCGACTCCTGCTTTCAGGGAGACCGTTGAAGTATTATGCAACTTCTTTAGGCCCATCATAATCTTCTTATCCATGCTGTCTCTTAAATTAGCCCCGTCTTCCAACAATATCGTAGTCTTAGAGACCACTTTGGATACCGCCGCATCCACCTTGGGCAATTTGCAGTATTTCTCCAGTAACTCGTCTTTAAAGGGAAACATCTTTTCCACTCTCTTGTAATTGCTGAACTTTTTGTCAATATTCTGCCATTGATCCAGCATCAGATCCTTAAGCACCTTGTGCACAGGAAAGCTTCTGCTTTTAGAGGCTCTATCCTCGAATAAGGAATCAGGTGCCTCTTCCTCCTTCTCCTTATAGTCCATAGCCTTGTAAATGTATTTTAATAGGCTCTCTACCAGGTCTAGATTGAATGACCTCTCTTTTTCAGGTATTTCACCTGACTCTGGTTCTGATGTGTCTGTGTCATCCACATTAAGTATGGGCTGATCCGAATCCGCGTCACCCTCCAGGCTAGCTTGGGCCCTAGTCCTCTTGGTTCCCTGAATCTCTTTAAGGTCCTCCTTAGTGACCAGTGAACTCTTCATCCACAGTAATAGCTGAGTTAGGTCCACAGCCTGTGGTACTGTCGTTTGTCTGCATTGTTTGCAGAGATTAACGCCTTTTTCTGCAGTGAACTCCGCATCACATGACATGCAGTTACTCGTAATATTCTTAGTCTTTGCTTTCTTTTTTGCAGGAGCTTTAGACACACTATGAAATTTAAACAGAGAAACCTATCACTAACTGCTATAATGACATGCTACCACAGAATCACACCTCAGTGAGGTCTTACCTCTCCATGGCAGTTTCAGGTATTAGGGGAGAAGGATTAGCTTCCGGATCCATGCCTGCAGGTACCGCTGCTCTGGTGAGTACAGCGCTCAAGTCTCAGCAGCTTTTAAACCCAGCGCCCGCCGGCTGCAGCTGCGCATTGCGTCCTTCCGGACGCCGTGTGACCACTTCCGCCCTCAGCTGAAGTGGAACTAGCCTGGCTTCCGGCTGCCTGCTACTGCTCACTTCGACGGAGGGACCCTCGCGTCACTTCCGCCTCGTCACCGCGCACGCGTCCACCGGCACTGACCTGACCGGCTTCTCGCTCTCTGACGCCCGCGTAACGGACCTTCAGGGGGGATGACGGAGTCCACATACTGCTGCCATGTGCCGCCGGCCATCCTAAAGGTAACTCAGAGCAGGACGCTGCCTGATGAGGACCCTCTTCTCCCCGGGTAGACACCCATATCAGCCCGGCCACGCAGGGACGTCTGGCTGTCAACACTGAGGTAAGCCTGGACACACCAAAAATAACAAACCTTATCCTACCTAGTCTAACTTAGAGACAGGAAGAAAGACTGGAGAGGAAGGGGAGGAGGCAGACATATACCCAAGGTGGGAGGAGTTTCAAATATATACCTGTCTAAACCTGGAGATAGAGAGGGAATACCCAGAGTAATGGCTGCCATGGAGAGCGAGGAAGAAATAAGGATATGCAGTCACTGCAGTGTAACTAGAGGCCTCAGTAATAAGGGTAGGTAGTCATTGCAGTGTAACTAGAGGCCTCAGTAATAAGGGTAGACAGTCACTGCAGTGTTACTAGAGGCCCCTGTAAGAGGGGTATGCAGTCACTGCAGTGTCACCAGAGGCCCCAGTAATAAGGGTATGCAGTCACTGCAGTGTAACTAGAGGTCCCAGTAACAAGGGTAGCCAGTCATTGCAGTGTAACTAGAGGCCCCAGTAACAAGGGTAGCCAGTCATTGCAGTGTAACTAGAGGCCCCAGTAATAAGGGTATGCAGTCACTGCAGTGTAACTAGAGGCCCCAGTAATAAGGGTATGCAGTCACTGCAGTGTAACTAGAGGCCTCAGTACTAAGGGTAGGCAGTCACTGCAGTGTAATTAGAGGCCCCAGTAACAAGGGTAGCCAGTCATTGCAGTGTAACTAGAGGCCCCAGTAATAAGGGTATGCAGTCACTGCAGTGTAACTAGAGGCCCCAGTAATAAGGGTATGCAGTCACTGCAGTGTAACTAGAGGCCCCAGTAATAAGGGTATGCAGTCACTGCAGTGTAACTAGAGGCCTCAGTAATAAGGGTATGCAGTCACTGCAGTGTAACTAGAGGCCCCTGTAAGAGGGGTAGGCAGTCTCTGCAGTGTAACTAGATGCCTCAGTAATAAGGGTAGGCAGTCACTGCAGTGTATCTAGAGGCCTCAGTAATAAGGGTAGCCAGTCACTGCAGTGTAACTAGAGGCCCCTGTAAGAGGGGTATGCGGTCACTGCAGTGTAACTAGAGGCCTCAGGAATAAGGGTAGCCAGTCACTGCAGTGTAACTAGAGGCCCCTGTAAGAGGGGTATGCGGTCACTGCAGTGTAACTAGAGGCCTCAGTAATAAGGGTAGGCAGTCACTGCAGTGTAACTAGAGGCCCCAGTAATAAGGGTATGCAGTCACTGCAGTGTAACTAGAGGCCTCAGTAATAAGGGTATGCAGTCACTGCAGTGTAACTAGAGGCCCCAGTAATAAGGGTATGCAGTCACTGCAGTGTAACTAGAGGCCTCAGTAATAAGGGCAGGCAGCCACTGCAGTGTAATTAGAGGTCTCAGTAATAAGGGTAGGCAGCCACTGCACCCATTATCGATCCAACATGGTAATCGTTGATTAACCCTCCAGGACAAAACTAAAATCAAAGCAGATGACCTTACTTATTTGATTTATTGTGTTCCTGCAGTTAAAATGTTAAAAGATTATCCCTGCTGACTTCATGTGGTCAGCATGTCACTGCACCCGCCCCCTCCCCCCTCACACACCCCACGTGCGTCTTTCCTATCCTCTGATATACAAACTGTCCTACCCAGCGGGGCGCTTCCCGTCAATGTCAGTAAGACACAATATGGTAAATACACAAGGAAACAAAATAAAGCTAGCACAGGTCCGCTCTATGGGGGGGTTCTTGTACAAAAAGCACATTCCGAACATAGAAACATACAATGCAGCTGACACTTGATATACTAAAATTAACATGTTAGATAAACAACCAAGAACAAATTCCTGCAAAAAGACGCCACATCTCAGATTAAGGGCCTGATTCAGAGCCAGTTGCAGTTTGGAGAAACTTTGCAAAACTACAGCTCCCGATGCTAGGCAGTGGGGGGGATTGCAAATATATAGAATTACAATATGGGAGCCATTTAAGCCTGCACTTTTCTGCAGGTCCTAGCACTATTGCTCAGAGTTATTATAATAAACATAGCTATCACATTAATGTTTGAATTCAGGCAAGCTATATAGTCTTAAGCTCACAGCAGACTGATCTAGGCCAGGGGTGTCCAAACTTTTTGCGACGAGGGCCAGATTTGGTGAAGTGTAAATGTGTGGGGGCCGACCATTCAGCCTGACATTTTTTGAATCATTAATCACATCAGAATGGTCCCCCACTCTGCCCCCATTCACTCTATGTCCCCCAGCCTACCCCTCCTTCACTGTACGTCCCCCACTCTGCACCCATTCACTCTGTCCCCCAGCCTGCCCCCTTCTCTTAATGTCTATCAGTGCCTTCATTCATTGTATGTCCCCAAGCCTGACCCTCCTTCACTGTATGACCTCCATTCCCTATGAATTAGAAAAATTCAATTAGAAAAAATCCAAAGAAGAGCAACAAAGCTTATTAGGGGAATGGAGAATTTAAGCTATGAGGAAAGATTAAACAATTTGGGACTATTTACACCAGAGAAAAGATGTTTAAGGGGGGATATGCTCAACATGTATAAATATATTAGGGGCCAATAGAAAGGAATCTAGGACGCGAGGGCACGAGTTTAGATTAGAAGAAAACGATTTTGTTCATCTAGTAGAAAAAAATTCTTTACAGTCAGAGCAGTCAAACTTTGGAACTCTCTTCCTGGAGAAGTGGTGTAGGAAGACACTATAAATACTTTTTAAAATAAGGTTGGATAAACATTTATTGGTTAAAAACATCCATGGGTACGAATAAGTAACATAATCTGTCTTTAAAATATCAGAACATACTATACAACAAGGGATAAGCTACTATAAACATAGGTTGAACTAGATGGACGCAAGTCTTTATTCAGCCTCACCTCCTATGTAAAACTATGTACCCCACTCTGCCCCCATTCACTGTATGTCCTCCAGCCTGCCCCTGCTCCACCTTCTCTGAATGGCCAACACTGCCTCCATTCACTGTATGTCCCCCAGCCTGATCCTCCTTCACTGTATGTCCCCCACTATGCCCCCTCCCTTCTCTGTATGTTTCTCAGTCACTTGTGTGAGCCAGAGGAAGGAGAGGCAAAACAGGCACTGCAAGGACAGGAGATGCTGGGGCTCCTGCTGCTGCCCTCCTCCGCTCTGCACGTTACGGGAGCAAGCTTCCCCCTTTCTGCCCCCCTCCCCAAACACTGCTGTCACTGTGATTGAGGAGTAGGGTGATTTACGATTGCAGCAGCAGGGGTAGGACGCCAAACACATCTGACTGTGGCGACCGGCACCTCCTCACTGCAGCAGACAGCAAGGTAAAGGCGCGCTTGCCGGAGCCCCACCTTTAGTGTCCTGTGCTGTTCTTCCTATATCTGATGCTCTGCCCTGTTCCAGCTGGAGGCTGAGGGCCGCTTCAAATGACAGCACGGGCCACAATTGGACTTTATCATTTTGAGGCGCCACACCACAATTGTATATTCTGTTGTTCTTTTTGTCCCTTAATCCTCTGGGGATTTTGTGGTAAGGCAGCCATCTCTGATTCTTAATTGGATTTATTTTTCATAGCGCGTGGAGGATTATTGGGTATCATATATCCAATATATATATATATATATATATCTCTTATATATTTAGCCAGATCCGTCACTCAAAGTAGTGTAGGGAACGGTAGGCGGGGTTCCACGGGTGATTGACAGGCCCGTCCACCGTTATCCACACTGCAAAACAAGGGCTCTAAGTTTCTACACACCACTGTGTCCTACACACCACCACCGCCCATACATGCCCAAACCCCGCCCCACGGCTACACACCGCACCCCCCACACCATCCTACTCACAACCTCCTGCCTTTATCCGCCCCCTCCTCGCCCGCCACTCCCCATGACCATCATAATGGGGCTAAGCCCCCTCTACGGCTACACAGCGTGCCCGCCCCCCATAGCCTCTCTCTTTTGCCAGAGCATCCCCCTCCTCGCCCACCACTAGCCATGCCGCTCAGCCCCACTGCTACACAGCGCGCCTGCCCCCCACAGCCTCTCTCTCTTCACACACCAGCCTGAGCCAAATACCGGCAGCCGATGCCTGCACAAGTAACACCACGGGTCCCGCCGCGATCCGCCCCCTCCTCGCCCACCGCTCACCTAAGCCCGCCCCCCGGCTACACACCGCGCCCGCCCCACACAGCCTCTCCTCCGTCCAGCCCAGGCTCTACACCCCGTCTACAGCACACTCCCGTGCAAGGGACGTCTCCCTGCACGGATCATCTGCCAGCTGAAGCAAACAACGGCAGCCGCTGCCTGCCGTCCCCAGCTGACCCGTACCCAACATCACTAGCCGCAGTCTGCTCATTTCTCTGTGAGCTGCAGAGCAGAGCATGCTCCAGGGGGACAGCACTAACCACACCAGGGGCCCCCACACTAAGAAATACACATCAGGCCCATCAGAGGCCACGGGGAGCTGGCCAGGGAAGGGACATGTCCTGCAGGCAGGCCCCACCCCCCCCTGGCTGCTGCCGACCGCCACCCTCCACGACCTCCTGCCGCCAAGCGCCAGCCTCCAGGACCTGCTGCCACCGCCCAACACCCTCCAGGACCTGCTGTCGCCGACCGCTACTTTTCCAGACTGCCTGCCGCAGACCACAACTCTACCCCTCCCTACTGTAAGTACTACCCACCACCCCATACCACTACACCACCAACTACCCATCACGCTGTAACACAGTACACCCACTTACACACCAACGTATGCTTTCAATACTCACACCTACACACACACCCATCCATGCCTACAATAATCACAACTACACACACACCCATCCATGCCTCCAATAATCACAACTACACACACACCCATCCATGCCTCCAATAATCACAACTACACACACACACAGACCCATCCATGCATCTCACGCCGGTAGCTGCAAGGTTTAGGACTTCGGCACACTTCTATTTATGTCTTATAATTTTTGCTTTGCCTTTAAGGTTCCTTCAACACCCTCAAGAACCTGCTGCCGACAACCGCCACCCTATACGACGCAACTTTCACGCAACGCCTGCCAAAGAACACAACTCTACCCCACCCATCCATCTGTAAGTACTACCTAACACCCCATACCACTACACCACCAACTAATCTACAAACACAGCTACCTTCCATTTCAGGCCACTACCTCCTGCGTGGCACCGAGCACCCCAAGCAGAACAATATCACGCCAGTACACACACACACACCCATACATGCCTCCAATATGACAAACTACACACACACACACACCCCCATCCATACCTCCAATACTCAAAAAAACTTTTGCACACTTCCATTGATGTGTTCACATATTTACATTTGGGTTAAAGGTCCCTTCAAAACTACCTGAGTAAGACAGTACACTTTCATATGTCTGCACACTGACGCACCAACGTGATTGTCAACCACACACTCACATCTATGCCTCCAATACTCACAACTACACGCACACACACACCCATCCATGGTACCAATAATCACAACTACACACACACCTATCCATGCCTCCAATGCTCACAACTACACACATACACACACCCATCCATGCCTCCAATAATCACAACTAAACACACACATACACACAAACATCCAGCCCTACAATATTCATACATACACACAGACACACACACACACACACCAATCCATCCATGCCTCCAAGACTCACAACCACCCCATACCACTACACTACCAACGCCTCTTCTAACACACCTCGCCTCCCTTCAACATTTCTATCTCACGCAATATTGTGTTTCTTTTCTATCTTGCCTCAGTTGCTGTCGCCTTTACCACTTTAGCACACTTAATTTTATGTCTTATCACAACCAACAACCCCCCCCCACACACACACACATCCATGCCTCCAACACTCACAACTACACACACACAGGGCAGCCGAGAGGGGGGGGAGCGGGTACTAATTACCCGGGCCCAGGCTTGCTGGAGGGGCCCCGCAGGGGCCCTGGTCCGACCCCTCCCTTCCCCCTTCGTCCCTCCCGGGTACCAACAGCAGCACACACTGCTACAGCATGTGCTGTGCTGACAGCAGGCTCAGCATGAGTGTCTCACTGACAGCGTGGGAGGTCATGCTGAGCCTGCTGTTAGCACAGCACATGCTGTAGGTGTGTGCTGCTGCTGAGATTACAGTTTTCAGAGTTTTCTTTCACCCTCCTCTAAACATTTTTGGGGCGGGACCTAAGTGTGGGAGGTGCCCACACCTCCCACCCTTAGGCCACGCCCCTAACATTTTAACGGGGCCCGGCATTCCTCTCGGCTGCCCTGCACACACACATACCCATCCATGCCTCCAATACTCACAACTACACACACCCATCCATGCGTCCAATACTAACTACACACACACACACACACACACACACACACACACACACACTTCCATGCCTCCAATACTCACAAATACACACACCCATCCATGCCTCTAATACTCACTACTACACACACTCCCATTAATGCCTCCAATACTCACAACTACACACACACACACACACACCTCCATGCATCCAATACTGACAACTACACACATACACACACCCATCCATGCCTCAAATACTCACTACTACACACACACCCATGCATGCCTCCCATAATCACAAATAAACACACTCACACACAGCCATCCATGCCTCCAATAATCATACATACATACATACACACACACACACACACACACACACCCATCCATGCCTCCAATAGACACACACACACACACCCATCCATGCCTTCAATGCTCACAACAACACAAACACACACACATCTATGCCTCCAATACTCACAACTACACACACACAAACACACCCTTCCATACCTCCAATACTCACAACTAAACACACATATACACACACACACAAATACACAACCATACATGCCTCCAATACTCACAACTACACACACACCCATTCATGCCTCCAATACTCACACATACAAACACACAGACCCATCCATGCATCCAATACTCACAACTACCCCATACCAAAACACTACCAACGCCTCTTCTAACACAACTATCTTCCCTTCAACATTTCTTCTCACACTATATTGTGTGGATTACCATATCAGATCGGTACATGCTCCTTTTATAACTTTCGCACACCTCATTTGACTTTACCACACCTCATTTTATGTCTTACGCCACACAGCAGCCCATACCGCTACACCACCAACGCCTCTTTAAACACACCTCTCCTCCCTTAAACATTTAATCTCACACTATATTGTGTTGGATTTCTATCTTGCCTCAGTTGCTGCCGCCTTCAACACTTTAGCACACTTAATTTTATGTCTTATCGCACCCACCAACCCCCCCCCCCCCACAACACACACACACGCATCCATGCCTCCAACTCTCACAACTACACAAACACTCCCATCCATGCCTCCAATACTCACAACTACACACACCCATCCATGCGTCCAATACTAACTACACACACACACACACCCACCCATCCATGCCTCTAATACTCACTACTACACACACACCCATTAATGCCTCCAATACTCACAACTACACACACACACACACACACCTCCATGCCTACAATACTCACAACTACACACATACACACCCATCCATGCCTCGAATACTCACTACTACACACACACCCATTCATACCTCCAATACTCACAACTACACACACACCCATCCATGCCTACCACACTCACAACTACACACACACATACACACCCATCCATGCCTCGAATACTCACTACTACACACCCATTCATACCGCCAATACTCACAACTACACACACACCCATCCATGCCTACCACACTCACAACTACACACACACACACACACACATACACACCCATCCATGCCTCCAATCATCACACATACTTTCGCACACTTCAATGTATGTCTTATGATTTTGGTATTTAGTTCAAGCTCACTTCAAAACTCTGTGTAACACAGTGCACTTTACTATTAAAAAATGTATGCTCTCACTCAAATGCACTTATTCAGGAAAAATTACACTATGGGCGGTATTCAATGAGCCTGATTCGCCATGTTTTTATGGCGAATTTGTGCTGTTTGGCGAATTTTTGACAAAAACGGTGAATCACCCTATTCAATGACCACATAGCGAATACATTTCAAGGTTTTTTTTGTCATGATTCACCGAGTAGCAATCGCTATCTTTTTATGGTGAAGTGGAATGTGAACTTCTAAAATAAAGTGTTTTGTTTTTTACATTTGGTGTCTAAAAATCAGGAATTTTATTCTGAGGAGGGGCATGCTACTTTTATTCATGTGCTGTAAGCACATGAATATATATTTAATTTTAAAAAAAATATTTTTTTTTTTTTTTTTTTTTTACACAGCAGCCAGCAGGGGGCGCCGGAGCCGAGCCGCTCATTACATATTCATATATTCACTGCACCCGATGTTACGTTCGGGTATAGTGAATATACGCGGCCCCCTGCTGGCACCCCCGGGGGGCAGCCTGTGCTGCCTGGCACCCGGGGAGCCCACCTGCCTCCCACAAACGTTCAGGGGCAGGCAGAGAGACTTCCATCTCTCTGCCTGGCACCCTCCTCAGGCTCCCTGCGGCAATCGCCGCAGGAGCTCATATTCGCCTGTCAGGGGCAGCGAGCCCCTGACACGTTGAATACCGGAGCCCGCTGGCTCCGGAACGTGGCGAATGTGCAGCGAATCCTAAAAAGGATTCGCTGCACCTCGCAGGTATTCACATTGAATACCGCCCTATATCTCACACTCACATATTTCTACTTCTAATGGGGCGAAGCCCCTCACGACGGTGTGAAGAGCGCCCGTAGGGCGCGATGAATCACCTAGTATATATATATATATATATATATATACATACATAAACAATATATATATATATATATATATATATATATATATATATATATATATATATATATGCAGTTCCCAAACAGGCAATGTTCAGGAGACAGAGATCTGCACACCATTTAGTGATGAAAAAAACAAGTTTATAAAAAGTGAAAAAATTTAAACACATGGCAACATATTATTATTATAATCTTATTTATAAGGCGCCACAAGTGTTTCACAGCGCCGTACAAAGGAACAATACAGTGAGACAAAGCTTGGCATAACATTGAATAAATAACAAAAATACAGTACAAATAAAGAGCGCCACAGTTCAATACACATTACAGCTTGGATATAAGTAGTGAGGACTCAATCAACATACAACTAGAGGCTAGATGCCAATGATGGAGATGAGTATGCGAACGAAGATGGTCACTGAGTGTTGGAGTATAGGAGAGCTGTGAGTGACATGTGAAGAGAAGTGGGCTTTGACAACAGGAGGGAAGAGGGCCCTACTCGGAGGAGCTTACAATCTAGTAGGAAGGGGAGACAGACAGATTACAAGAGGTGCAAGCAAGTATATGGTGGTTAGATAGCAGGATGTAAACAGGCAAGAGGTCGGAGAACCATCTGGTTTATGCAGTGGAAGGGTACGCTTTGATGAATACAGTAGGTGAGTTTTCAGTGCCCGTTTGAAGCTTTGCAAGATCGGGGAGCGTCTAATGGAGCGAGGGAGTACGTTCCACTGAAGGGGTGCAGCACGTGCATATCAAGTATAAGTTACAACAGCAGGATTACTTATCTAGCCCAGACAATCGACATGGTGTCAACGGGTGCCTACTGCTAGCCTCACGGCCATCCAGATCCAGCAGATTGTTTCGGTCTCCCTTTCTCAAGAGCCTCCCAGGCTAGCAGTAGGCACCCGTTGACATCATGTCGATTGTCTGGGCTAGATAAGTAATCCTGCTGTTGTAACTTATACTTGCTATATGTTGCCAGGTGTTTACATTTTTTCAGTTTTTCACCTGAAGAAGGGGTGAACTCGACCCCGAAATGTCGATTGAGAAATAAGTTTTTTTCACAAGTTTTACACCACGTAAAGTCTCCGAGTGCAGCATGTTTCCAGCACACTGATAGAGTCTAATTATACTCACCGATAATTCCTTTTTCTTCCTAGAGATCCCATGGCAGCCATAACACTGGGATGTTGCCTTCCCCCATAGATTTAGACAGGATAATTTTCTCTAGGACCGCCCACCTTGGGTATAATAGCCTCCTCCTCCTCTATGTCTTTTCATGTCTCCTTAATATAGGTCCTGGAGAAAATACATAACACAGGGAGGGAAAAACCAGTGGCTGCCATGGGATCTCTAGGAAGAAAAAGGAATTATCGGTGAGTATAATTCAACTCTTTATTCTATGATCCCCATGGCAGCCATAACACTGGGACATACCCAAGTAAACACACGGGAGGGCTAAATGCTGCATGAAAATTTAAATATATTTACAGAAGTCAATCACCCAAAAGAGCTTCTTGCAATACATGCTTCCCAAAGTGGGCAGTAGAAACGTTAAGTGCATAATGGTTTGAGAAAGTATGGATAGATGCCCATGTCGCTGCTTTACAAATCTCAGCCGTTGACGCCTTTACAAATCTCAGCCGTTGACGAAGTAGACACTGCCCGGGTAGAGTGTGCCTGAACGATGGGAGGTGGCGCCTTGCCTTCTTTCTTATAAGCAAATAGAATGGTCTCTCTGATCCAACGAGATATAGTCTGTTTCACCGGAGCTTTGCCCTTTTTTACTCCTTCTGGAATTACAAACAAGTGCTTCGTCAACCTAAAAGTCTTTGTTCTTTCTAGGTATAGAGATATCACTCTAACCAGATCCAATGTGTGCCAGACCTCTTCCTCTCCATTTTTTGGTTGCGGGTAGAAATCAGGTAAAGTTATCTCTTGATTCAGGTGAAAAGCTGACACCACCTTAGGAATGAAGTCTGGATGCATCGGTAATACCACCCTATAAGGGAATATCACTAAGTACGGTTCTTCAATCCACAAAGCTTGAAGCTCACTGACCCGTCTGGCTGAAGTCACGGCTACCAGGAACACAACCTTCCAGGTTAGATACTTTAACGGACAGTCTTCCAATGGTTCAAACGGATCTTTTGTTAATACTGTCAACAATAGATTTAGGTCCCAGGGCGCAACGATAGACTTACTTGGCGGTCTGATTCTTTTCATCGCCCTGCCAAACCTTTTGACAATTCTCTCTTCTGCTAGAGGTCTGTCTAATAACACACTTAAAGCTGATATCTGTGCTTTAATCGTTGCCGTGGCTAAGCCCATTTGGAAACCTTCAAACAGGAATTGTAATACCTGATCAGTAGGAATGTCCATAAAGTCACCTGTAAACTGTCCCCAGTTAATGAATCTATACCAGGTTTTGTAATATGCCACCGAGGAAACCTTCTTTCTAGCTCTCAGCATCATCTCAGTCACTTGCGGTGATAAATTGTGTCTCTTTAATATCTGCCGCTCAATTCCCATGCCTCGAGTTGTAAAGTCGCCGGCTCTGGATGTAACATAGGCCCCTGACTCAAGAGGTCTGGTCTGTTTGGTAATTGCCATGGACCTTGTATCGCCATCCTCAGGACATTCGAAAACCAGGCTCTTCTCGCCCAATGAGGAAGTATTATCAGTACTTGTACTTGGTCTTCCCTGATTTTTTTCAGTACCTTGGTTATCATCGGGAATGGAGGAAAAAGGTACCCCAACTTGAATTCCCATCTGATTGAGAACGTGTCTAACGCCGCCGCCTGAGGATGATAATATTTTGCATAGAATCTGCTCACCCTTTTGTTTGAATAGGTGGCCATCAGATCCACTTCTGGGGTCCCAAAGAACTTTGTTATCTGGTGGAATACTTCGCCGTTTAGTTCCCATTCCCCTGGTTATATAGTCTTGCGACTCAGGTAATCTGCCATCACATTCTTCTTGCCCGGTATGTATACCGCAGAGATTGATCTTAGATTTCTTTCTGACCACAACATGATTTTTTCTGACATCTTCATCAATTTCAGGCTCCTGGTCCCCCCTTGATGATTTATGTGGGCCACCACAGTCACATTGTCGGACATAATTCTTAGATGCGTGCTTCGGATCTTGGACTCTAACTGACATATAGCTTCCCAGACTGCCTGTAGCTCTCTGACATTCGAGGAGTTTCTCGCTTCTTCCCCGGACCATTTTCCTTGGACCGAAATCTTTCCGAGATGACCTCCCCATCCGAATAGGCTGGCGTCCGTCGTCAGAACCAGGAATTGCGGGTTTTCTAAACTGGAACTCTTGTTTTCCAAGTCCTGAATCCACCATCTCAGTGACTGTTTTACCTGACACGATAACTTCATCATATGATAATAGTTTAGCCCTTTCTTCAGCAATGGCAGCAAGAACCACTGAAGCGGTCTCGAATTCCACTGGGCCCAGGGTATTATTTTTATGCAGGAGACCATCGATCCTAGTAGCTGTACTCCTTTTATCAAAGGAATCTTCTTTTCCTGTAAGATCTCTTGTATTAAGTTCTTCATCTTCATGCATCTTTCGAGTGATAGGGCCACAGAATATTTCCTGGTATCTATCCTGACTCCCAGAAACAGAATATTTTTGGTTGGACATAACTGACTTTTGTCTTTGTTTATTATGCATCCATGGATTTGCAAGGTTTTCATCGTCAGACTCAGACTTTGTTTCACCTCTTCTGCTGAATTCCCAGCTACTAACAAGTCGTCTAAATACGGCCATATTTGGACTTTTTGCTTTCTCAATTCTGCCACCAGTGTGATCAGGACTTTGGTGAAGACTCTTGGGGAAGTCCTTAACCCAAATGGGAGACACGTGAATTGAAAGTGTTGGCCGGCCACATAAAACCTCAGGAACCTCCTGTGTTCTATACAAATCGGGATATGGTAATACGCATCCTTGAGGTCGATTGATGCTAAGTATTCGTCCTGTTTTATTCCTGCTACTATGGATGTCAGGCACTCCATACGAAATTTTATCTTTTTGATAAAGCCATTCAGGTCTCTGAGATACAAAATCGTCCTGAATCCTCCGTTGTTCTTTTCCACTAGAAAAAGATTGGAGTAGAATCCCTTTCTGTGATGAATTTCCGGTACTAATTCGATCGCTTTCTGTTCTAGTGTCAGCACTGGGGCTTTCTGTGTTCCCGGTTGTGACCGTGGTGGGCCAGTGGAGGGTGCTGGATAGCAGAACGCTGGTGCTTTAAGTATGGACATGCACTGGGGTGCAGAGCACAGTGAACCAGAGTGTTGACGGAGACCAGGAACAGGGGCGCAGAGTCTAACCTGCCAGCGGTATTCACCAGGGAGTCCCGCAAGGAACTTTGGACTTCGCTGCGTCTGACAGGCAGGTCGCGGCCCCCTGCCCTGGTCCTCTGGACACAGGCCCGCTAGGGATATCGCACTGAAGAGATACAGGTAGCTGTGCAATCTGAGAACTGCAGGAGGTGTCGACTTGTAGTGTCAACCGTGGTGTTGACGGGTGAGGGAGAGCCCAAGGGTACTTGCTGGAAGTATAGGACGTAGATGGTGTAGTCACTATATGCGCAGCAGGGAGTAGTCAACCCCGGAGTCGACAGAGCCTGTCGGCAGTTTACAGGACCAGGTGGAAAAGTCACTGAATGCTGAAAAGCCAAACGATGTTTGTAATGAACACCGGCTACTCAACTGCAGGGATGGAATCACAGGAGTCTTCTGGAGATGGTGAGAACCAGGTAAGTATTGCAAATGCACACTGGAGAAAAGAGACACAGGGGAGCCTGGAGATCTCGGAGCCTTGGAACTTCTCTGACACGAGGAACAGGTAAGCAATTGTTCAAGGCAAGGAATGAAGGCCCAGGGCCTGAGTTATATCCCCCTTGCCTTTCTGTGATTGGCTGCCAGCCGCAGCACTAATCAACACTGGGGAAAGACAGACACACCTGATTACTGCACAGGTGTGTGTGGGTCAGGGATCAGGCTGCAGAACTCAGGGAAGTTCACTGGAGACTTAATCACTGGGAATGCAGGGCAGCTGCAACAGCAGCAGCTAGGAGCAAACAGGCATAGAAACCTCAGAAACTGACTGAACCAAGTCAGGTTCATGACAGTACCCCCTCCTTTAGGGGTGGACTCCGAACACCCCAACGAACTTGGTAGGGACGGGAGGATCGGGCCCTTGAGGCTAGGACTCCACTATCGCTTAAGTTGCATCTAGTAAGATAGCCAGGGGCTTTTGGATAGCAACTTGTAGAATTCAATTTAATTTTTTCCTGAGGCAAAACATAGTTTTCATCTTCGGAACAGGTGGACCATCCATCATCGATGGAAACTGAATTTATCGGAGTATCATCCTGGAGAAAAACATGGTCGTGGAGGATAGGACCTCCTTGGAAAGGAATTTTATGCTGTGTACCCTCTGGACAGGATGTCACACATTCTTTGATATCTTCTCTGATCTGTGGCCATCCATCGGAGCGTTGCAGAGTCTCGAGGGTGTTTTGGGCACCAGGACGCCCGGGGAACAAAGATTTATGAACCCCTGACAACTGTCTTGGGCGGAGCTCAGGGGGCACAAATGTCTTACCAGAAGGAGGTGTAGGAGATACTTGCGTAGGAGCAAATGCGATGGAATCAGGAATGGGGTAGTCTTCCTTCATGGAGCAAGATAGGACATCAGTTTTTACACTCAGAGTACCAGAACGGCACATAATCCTATCATAGGGCTTGTTTTGTCTGAGCTGACGTGGAACCTCTTTTACTGGAGAGCGATGGGATTCTACGTCTCTGGAATCAATACAAGATCGGAGACCACCTTTTTTCTTTGCAGGGCAAACACCTATACCAGCAGGAGGATTAGAAGGTCGGACGAATCTCTTTTGAAGATTCTTTCTATTACCAGATTGCATGGCCTGATTCTTAGGGACTGATACCAGGTAGGTACGGCCTTTAGGAGGAATTTTCCCTGGGCGCAAATTGATGGAGCAATCCCACTCCTGAGGTGGTGGCAGGGTATCGGCAGCATGCTTATCCATAAGGTCTCTGTAGGTGTCAGGCCAACCAGGAAATGGTGCGACATTCGTGGAACCGGTTGGCAGCGCCGGAACAGTACAATGCTGACGACAATATGGACTCCAATGTTCCAACTGTAAAGTGGACCAGTTGATACTGGGGTTATGGAGTCGGAGCCATGGAAGCCCCAGCACAATGTCATAGGATGCTTTGGGAATCACAAAGAATTTTATTAACTCTTGATGCAAAGTACCAACTTTTAAAAGGACAGGTTCAGTACGGAAATGAACCTCACTGCCAGGAATCTTGCTGCCATCCATCACGGTAACAGAGATAGGCGGAGATATGGGTACCAGAGGAATTTTCAACTTGGAGACAAGGTCATAAGAGATGAAGTTTCCACCTGACCCGGAATCTGCTAGGGCAGAACTGGGTATGGGTCCGGCTGGAGTCTCGAGGGACACTGAAAGGACAAAGTCATTATCGTGAGGAGATTTCACAAGTTGACCCAACCTGACTTCTCCATTGCAGGTCAGGCCTTGGCGTTCCCCTGAACGCTCAGGACAGGCATCAATGAAATGATTGGAAGCAGCACAATATATACACAATCTATTGCGCTGCCTGCGGGCACGTTCGACAGGAGTCAGGCGTGATCTACCAATTTGCATGGGTTCTTCACGGTCAGGAGACACAGAACGTGATTCAGGAATCTCTCTAGGAATTAACTTCTTTTGTTTTTCAAGACCTCTCTCACGGAGGCGTAAATCAATCTTGACACATTGGGAGATAAGGTCTTCCAACCGATCTGGAAGATCCCGGGTTGCCAGCTTATCCTTGATGCGATCTGATACTCCTAACCAGAACGCAGCTGTCAAGGCTTCATTGTTCCACAGTAACTCGGATGCCAAAGTCTGAAAGTGGACCACATATTGCCCCATGGGCCGAGATCCTTGTTTGACCTGAAGGATATCTGTGGAAGCAGAGGCTGAGCGACCTGGTCTATCAAAAATACGGCGAAAAGTCTGGATAAACATGTCATAGTCTGCAAGGAGAGGATTAGACTTCTCCCACAGCGGTGATACCCATTCGAGGGCAGTTCCGGAAAGCAATGAGACGATATATGCAATCTTTATTCTAGCTGTGGGGAAGTTGTGAGGTAACAGTTCAAATTGAATTTGACACTGATTAATGAATCCCCTGCAGGTTTTGGAATCACCGTCGTATTTGCTTGGTACCGGCAATTGGAGACTGGAATGGGAAGTGGGTGGTAAAAAATTTTGGACAGTCGACACATGAGTTGACAATGACTGCTGCATTGTATCCAATCGACTGGATACCTCTTGAAGATATTTTATCACTCGCTGCTGAGTGGCTTCTTGAGTCTCTATCCGAGCGGTAACATTTTGGATGACCGCTGGTCCCACACTGGGGTCTTGAACCGAGTCCATCGGCCTTGAACAAACTGTCAGCACTGGGGCTTTCTGTGTTCCCGGTTGTGACCGTGGTGGGCCAGTGGAGGGCGCTGGATAGCAGAACGCTGGTGCTTTAAGTATGGACATGCACTGGGGTGCAGAGCACAGTGAACCAGAGTGTTGACGGAGACCAGGAACAGGGGCGCGGAGTCTAACCTGCCAGCGGTATTCACCAGGGAGTCCCGCAAGGAACTTTGGACTTCGCTGCGTCTGACAGGCAGGTCGCGGCCCCCTGCCCTGGTCCTCTGGACACAGGCCCGCTAGGGATATCGCACTGAAGAGATACAGGTAGCTGTGCAATCTGAGAACTGCAGGAGGTGTCGACTTGTAGTGTCAACCGTGGTGTTGACGGGTGAGGGAGAGCCCCAGGGTACTTGCTGGAAGTATAGGACGTAGATGGTGTAGTCACTATATGCGCAGCAGGGAGTAGTCAACCCCGGAGTCGACAGAGCCTGTCGGCAGTTTACAGGACCAGGTGGAAAAGTCACTGAATGCTGAAAAGCCAAACGATGTTTGTAATGAACACCGGCTACTCAACTGCAGGGATGGAATCACAGGAGTCTTCTGGAGATGGTGAGAACCAGGTAAGTATTGCAGATGCACACTGGAGAAAAAAGACACAGGGGAGCCTGGAGATCTCGGAGCCTTGGAACTTCTCTGACACGAGGAACAGGTAAGCAATTGTTCAAGGCAAGGAATGAAGGCCCAGGGCCTGAGTTATATCCCCCTTGCCTTTCTGTGATTGGCTGCCAGCCGCAGCACTAATCAACACTGGGGAAAGACAGACACACCTGATTACTGCACAGGTGTGTGTGGGTCAGGGATCAGGCTGCAGAACTCAGGGAAGTTCACTGGAGACTTAATCACTGGGAATGCAGGGCAGCTGCAACAGCAGCAGCTAGGAGCAAACAGGCATAGAAACCTCAGAAACTGACTGAACCAAGTCAGGTTCATGACATCTAGTAGTTGATTTATCTTTATATATAAAGCTGATCTTTTTTCTTTCTCTGCAGGTATTCTGGACATCAGAAATCTGCTTTGCCACGGAGTTTCCAAGAATTTGATATGGTAACCTTGTTGAATTATCTTCAGAACCCATTTGTCGGTTATAGTATCTTCCCATCGATTCTTGAACTGAAGAAGTCTGGCTCCTATCTCTGTCGTCTGCATATAGTCATGATCTTCCTCCTTTATCAGACTGGAAGCGCCCACGAAAGGGCTGACGAAAAACTTGACGTGAAGTATTAGCTCCGCCTCTTCTGTAATAAGGCCTACCAGGCCTGTAACTTTTGGATTCTCTGTAAGACTGTTTAGCAGTACCTGGATATGGGAAGCGATTTCTCCTATCTTGTGGGAGGCGTACAGATTTCCCACCTGATAGTTTTTGTATCATTGTATCCAGATTTGACCCAAATAGGAACTTTCCTTCAAACTGTAATGTAGTCAGCTTGTTTTTAGAATTCGCGTCTGCGCTCCAGGGTTTCAGCCACAAGGCTCTTCTTGCTGTTACCCCCGCAGCCATAGTTTTTGCTGCAAAAGAAACCGAATCCAGCGAGGCCTCGCATAAATAATCTATAGATTTTTGCATAATGTCCAGACTTTTTAATAAGTAGTGTTTGGAAATTCTTTCCTCCACATCTGTATGCAGGTTAGACGCCCACAACCTCAGCGCTCTAGAGACCGATGCTACTGCTACTGTAGATTTGAGTGATCCAGCAGATGCTGTATGAACTTTTCTCAACGCATTCTCGATTTTCCTGTCCATCGAGTCTTTGAACGCCGCTGCGTCTTCTACCGGGATCGTAGACTTAGAGGTAAGTTCCGCTACTGCAGCGTCTACCTTGGGTATAGAACACCATCCCAGGAACTCGTCATCCTTATATGGATACATTTTTTCAATTCGGTTCCCTAGCGTCAATTTCTTATCCATGTTTGTCCACTCTTTGGCAATTGTTTCTTTGACCATCTTGTGGACTGGGAAGGTTCTCCCCTTCTTCTCTCTATCTTCGAATAAGGGATTTTTCTCCTCTGACGTTCCCGGCTCTTCCTTATAATTCATTGCCTTATATATATTTTTTAGTACATTTTCAACTAATTCCAGATTAAAAGATCTCACATCTTCTAATTCCCCCGACTCATCTGTGGAATCTTTTCCCACACATTCCATTTCTTCAGCTGACCCTTCCTCCTGGCTAAACTCAGCTCGGACCCTGGATCTCTTCTGAGTCTGTGATTGTGCAAACTCCTGTTTTGACACAAAAGATTCTCTCATCCAATCCATAAGTTCTTTAAGGACATCTGACTTTTTTTCTTTTTTCTCTATTTTACTTTGTCCTGCCTCACAATCTCCACATAAGGACTTTTTCTGGGCTGATGCAAAGGATTTATCGCAAGACATACAATTGGTCTGGATACATTTCTTTTTGGCTGTCCTCTTCTTAGGAATAGTAGACAGTTCCACTTTCTGCTCTGCAGGCACACTATAAAAGATAAAGCACTAAGTATTCTATAAATAAAAAACAACTAATGCCCAAAACCAAAGGGCTTACCTCTGAGGGGCATTATCCAGCTTAGGGGGAGAAGGCGCATCCATGATTGCAATCAGCAGTCACCAAACCAAACACTAGATACCACAACAGTGTAGAACACGCTGTTGCACTGTGTTTTTAAATAGGGCGCCATAACCCTTAGTTCCCTGGTTTTCCCTATTCAGGATGACCAAGCGGAACTAAACATGCTTCCCCTTGTTTCCGCGGGGAAGCATTTACCGCCCGTCCTCCGGCGTATTGGCCGGAAGTGACGCACGCGCGCACTTCCGCCCCTTCTGCCTAGTCTGTTTGGAGCGTGCAGACGCGGCTTCCAGCCCGGTCTGCATCTACTCCGACGTTGGACCCTGCACACAGCGCCGCTGCTGTCACATACCTCCTGAAGTTTTCAAGGTAATTTATATGTACCGGGCTCCGACGTTGGACTCTTGCAGAGCTTTATATCCAATATTATATCACCGCTCAGCGCCGATATTCTAGGCAGGAAAAATATGCACTAACATAGCAGTAACTAGTTAGGCATCTTCCTCTCCCCGGGGAGCCACCCCTTCAGCTCCATGCTGCTAGAGGTAACCCTGGTTAAAAACAAATTAACAACCTACTCTGTCCTACTCTAACGGAGACAGGAAAAAAGACGGAGGAGGAGGCTATTATACCCAAGGTGGGCGGTCCTAGAGAAAATTATCCTGTCTAAATCTATGGGGGAAAATTATCCTGTCTAAATCCAGTGTTATGGCTGCCATGGGGATCGTAGAAGAAATATATATATATATATATATATATATATATATATATACACACTGTATATATATATATATATATATATATATATAGCAATTTTTGTGGAAGCAGGCACTCACCATAGACACCAAACGTAGTTGAAGCAAGGATTTATTGCATTGTATTTGCAATAAATCCTTGCTTCAACTACGTTTGGTGTCTATGGTGAGTGCCTGCTTCCACAAAAATTGCTATATTTGGGACGCTTTCCTTTAGAGCGGAGCACCACAAAGTTGTCCATAGAAAGTTGATGGAGTGCGGTTCCTCGAATCTACTATATATATATATATATATATATATATATAGTCCAAATAGAAAAAATGGCACTCACCAGGGCTTCAAGCTTTTCCAGCAAAAGGGTTTGACCAGAGTTTATGCCTGTAATTCTTTCTTGTTACATGGATTAAACACCCTTTTGCTGGAAAAGCTTGAAGCCCTGGTGAGTGCCATTTTTTCTATTTGGACTGTGTTTGTGACCCCTGCATTGGGATATCACTAATGTGCAACCCCAGGCGGAGATATTTGTAACTGAGTGTGCCAGCCCTATCCAGGATATATATATATATATATATATATATGTGTATGTATACACACATACCACAAACCCGTGGACGTAAATAGCTTTATTTTATCAAGTAGTGGACATCACCCCAACTGGCTTAATAACATTCCCATAGACCAATTTAAACGCATACGCAGAAACTACACTAACCAGAAAGACTACGAAACCCGGGGACTCAACCTGTGCACGCAATTCAGGGACAAGGGATACAAAGAGGAAGACATCACAGGAGCATACAGAGAGGTTGCAACATTGGATAGGAATACCCTACTAACATACAAACACAAAACACAAGATAACAGCGAGCAATTCAAGACCTCATTCATCACACAATACAGTCAAGATAGGTCCAAACTCCAGAAAATACTCAACAAACATTGGCACATCTTGTTAGAAGATGAAATACTCAACGATATCCTTCCACCCAAACCCAAAATCATATACAGAAAGGCATCAGACTTGAAACAACAGCTAACATGCAGTCACATAACAACGCAAACCAGGACCACCCACACTGCAGGTTTCTTCTACTGCGGGACATGCGTATACTGTAAAATGCGACACACAAACACCAGAAAGATTACCACCTTCTCTTCAACCACAACACAAGAACAATTTCAAAATAAAGATCACATAACATGCAATAGCGCAGGCCTGATATACCTAGCCACATGCACATGCAACTTACAGTATATAGGACGAACCATTAGAACATTAAGAACAAGGACAGGAGAGCATATTAGGAATATAAGGAAGGTCTTGGACACACAGAATTTGTCCAAACATTTCTGTGACGTACACAACCACAACCCCAAAACCCCAAAGACTTGACTGTAATAGGGATCAAACTGGTTGAGCGAAACTGGAGAGGAGGGAACTACATAAAGAAAATAGATAGAGAGGAACTGAAATGGATGTTCTCACTGAAGACCCTACACCCCAAAGGCCTTAACATCGACAATTAAATTAAATCCATAATAACAGGCTAGCAGCAGCAGAGTCAAATATACAGTAGACAATCAATACAATAATATATCCAGAACCCATGTTGACTTCCCTCAAACCTTGAACCATAAATCCCTTTAACCCCCGTACTACCAATTTACAGTAGCAATTTCTGTCACTCCTCTGAAAGTTGTATTTGTCAATCCATTGGTTTTTACCTCTTCAATTCTCTATGTATATCTAATCTATATACCATATATGTTATGTGATACACCCAGACTATGTCCTCAATTACCAAGAATAGGTGCCATTTAACACCATGACACCCCTTAATAACATGACACCCTGCATCCCCCTGTACACACAACCAAGATAGTATTTATTGCCTCAGTCGTTTCCAACACGACACCGCTTTCCCATAACAAAGATGGCATCCCAACCAGGGCATCTAACCACCCTTTCCCACAACCAAGATGGCGACTACTGCCTCAAACCACCAGCATCACAATCTCAATAAAAAGCTCTCTAACTAGAGGCCCAGCACTCCCTGAAGAAGGCGAGGAAGCTGACACGCGTAGGAGAACTACATTCTACCACAAACTTTTTCCTGATCACCGCCGCCCCATCCCCCTAAGTCTCCTCCCGGCCGGGAGAAGAGCGCACATGAGCCAGGCCGGACTCTGAAGCCGAGTGACGGGATTCTCGCGCTGCCGCAACCCAGAAGTCACGTCCCGCCGAGGACCTGTGGAGCCGGGCTCGCAACTCAGCCACAGCGCTGAACAAGCCGCAGCGTAGAGGACAGCATACCATCAACAAGCAGACGGAAGAGCCGGGACCCCAAGGAAGACTACAGCGGTGAACACAGGTGAGCGGTGCACTGCGGAGGGGACGGGACGCCAGCCCCCCTCTGCACAACCTCCCCTGTGCACTCACCCACTTCATCTCTCCCACCTTGACTGTGTCTTATCCCCCCACCAACAGGACCCCTGGACTCAGCCCATTCCCACTGACCAGCAGCCCTCACCAACTATACCCCAATACCCCACATCCAATCCCTTTGCATGTTTTTGCAGTGTTTATTTGTGCAAGACCACAATAAATGACCTACTGCATAATTACATTTCTCACCTTTTTTTTGTTGTATTAGTACATGCACGGTCAACATTTATAGTGCAACACCATTGTTGAGCGCAGGTTACAAACCCCCATTCCTACACATATACACACATATACTGTATATACACATGCGTGTGTACATATGCTAATAATTGGTCTGATAGCTGATTATGAGCTATTGCTCACTGTTATTAGTCATATTAATTGGGTAAAGGCTGACTTTAGTGTCCATTAATTAGATAACCTTGGATAGAGTCGTTTTGAAAGATGCAGTTAGGGGCAATGCTACAACAGAAATTGTTTCATTATTTCTTTCTTTTCCTATTTAAGCATCCTATATAGGTAATTCAATATCACCAGCATACTAATAGAAATCTGTCTAGACTAAACGAGTGATTACAATCTCATACTGTGCGCCTGGTTAAAAAATAATCCAGCATCACTGCATGTGAGGGTAACCGTAAATCGGCATCGCTTTGTTTATAGCACCAACAGTGCGGTCTACATGAGTGTTTCTTCCAATAAAGCTTTGAAATGTCCATCTGCTGAACAACCCCCCTAAAAAAATAGAAAAAAAAAGTTTAAAGCAAAATAATAATTTGCACAAAGTAACAAGCAGCCGTCTGGTTTTGTCTCTACAGGAAGACATTGTTAATTACAGCAAGAAGACAGTTTTACTCTCCTCCGATATTAACAGCTTTTACCACAGATGTGCGATTCGCATAATTAAAGTCAGTAATGCTTCCGCCATGCAGATCCTTTCTGGGGTCTTGGCCTTGTACATCTGTGGAAATGAGTGATTTTGGGGGATTTTTATTGCTTTTTATCAGTACATGTTGAGTTTCTATAAGGGGATTTTTGTAAGAACTTACTGTTCGAACCCCTTTCTCTGGGTCCAGTCCGGTGACACAGCTCCACCTTGGGATGTAGGAGGGTCCGCAGGAGCCAAGGCACCTATAGCTGAAACTTTTCCTCTGGCTTCAGGCTCCTCCCCTTCTGCATCCCATCATGCTTAAGTTCATCTTAAATAGCACACTAGGATACACAACTCAGTACAATGCCCGACATCTTATATGCACAATCATCTTACCATAACATGACACACATGCACGGCATGACTTACTGAGCGTAGGGGAGGGATCGCTGTGTCACCGGACTGGACCCAGAGAAAAGGGTTCGAACTGTAAGTTCTTACAAAAATCCCCTTTTCTCTTTCGTCCAGTCTGGTGACACAGCTCCACCTTGGGACATTCACGAGCCGGTATTATGGGAGGGTACGCTCAGACTGCCAGTTCTCATCACTGCTCGTCCGAATTAAGCATCCTCCGACGCGAACTCATGGACGCAAAGCCCAAGAGGAAGCTACTGCCCTGGTGGTATGTGCATTAATCAGAGAAGGAACCGGTCTACCCACCTTGGTATAAGCAAAGGCAATCACTGACCTAAGTCATCTGGCAATGGTCTGCTTAGAAGCAGGCCAACCTCTCTTATGCACAGCATAGAGAACCAACAACAGATCTGTTTTGCGGATATCCTTTACCCTGTCCACGTAAATTCGCAAGGCGCGAACTACGTCCAACTTTCTTAATTTGTCCCTATTCTTGGCCCCTTCAGGAGGGGAAAATACCGGGAGCACAATCTCCTGGTTCAGATGAAAGGAGGAAACTACTTTCGGCAAAAACTTAGGTACTGTTCGAAGCATAGCCCTATCCTCATGAAAAATTTAATGAGGAGATTTACAGGACAACGCTCCTAACTCCGAAACACGCCTAGCCGAAGCGATGGCTAACAAAAACGTAAGTCTCTAAGACACATATTTAAGGTCAACAAATGACAGATAGGTAGCCCTGAAATGATTGCGCCAAGAGACTGCTGCACTGTAGCCGCCTAAGGATTACCACTCCTTATAGAAACAATATAGCCAGAATTGGTGTATACAGTTGCGCTGCCTCAGCTTGTAGAGATTCTTTATGTTTTTAATCTAAAAAGTGTCCTGAACCGTGTTTTATAGGTTACATCTTGAGGGATTAATTGGAGAGGGTATAAATACCCACCAACTCTGAGCTCCTCCATACCTTGAAAAAGGGTCAATTATAACGACCCGAAACGCGTTGGTGAGGAGGAGAATAGCCACCAGAGAAACCCTGAAGTCCTTGGCCACTTTTTCCAGCAGTGTGGCATCCATCTTGGTCCTTTTCCCGGGTGAGATCAAGTTTGGTTTACTGGACCCAGTGGTTCTCTGGCGCTATTGTACTGGACTGTTTTTATCACATTTTTTATGGATTTATGACATCTTTATGGAAGTGTGACGTTTTATTGTTGGTCTGTGGCGAATAAAAATTCTGGTATTTATCCATTGGTTTCCTGTGAGCGCTTCATGTCCCCTGACGGAGATCGGGAATAAAAGAAACCTTTCTACGCACATAGGGCATGTGTACAAGGTGAGCACCTCTTTCCTATGAGCGAGTGACCTGATGGGAAACAAAGATACCTTTATGTGCAAATAGGGCAAAGTGGAAAGGTCAGTCACGGAGCATTTCTGGCGTACTAATGAAATCAGATTGATACAAAACTGACCAAACGTTTCCCTTTGTCTTCTTCTACATATCTGTATACCCCTCCAAAATTTTGGGGGCTCCATATTGGTCGAGAGAAGGTTATAAAGAATCTCTACAACCTGAGGCAGCGCAACTGTATACATCAATTCTGGCTACATATTTTAGGTCAGCTGACCTTAATGGTTCAAAAGGAGGACTCTGAAGTACAGACAGAACCAAAGATAAGTCTCACGGTGCCACTGGCTGCCTATAAGATGGTTTTAACCTGGTAACACCCTGAAAAAAGGTCTGAACCTCAGGCAGAAAAGCTATCCTTTTCTGTAAAAAGATGGATAAAGCAGAAAGCTGTACTTTCAGAGACTGTAAACCAAGTCCCGTTGAGAAACCATCCTGTAAGAAATCCAATAATCTGGATACCTTGAATGTGGAGGTGTGTACTTTCTGCCGCTCACACCACCTGATATAAATCTTCCATACTTAGTGGTAATTTGCAGCTGAGACTGGCTTACGAGCCCTAAGCATAGTCTGAATCACCGCATCAGAGAGACCCTTCTTTTTCAATAAGGTGGTCTCATAAGCCAGGCCGTCAAACTGAGCCGAGCAAGGTCCTGGTGAAGAAATGGCCCTGGTCTTAGCAGGTACTGACGAAGAGGCCAAGACTCCACTGATAACCTCAGAATGTCCGAGTACCACGACCTCTTGGGCCAGTTCGGTGCTATCAGAATGGCTTGCACCTGCTGATACCTCACTCGTTTCAACACCCTCGGTATCATTGGGAACGGAGGGAAGATATATACCAGGTGAAACTGCCACTGAACCGTCATGGCATCCCCAGCCCAGGCGTTGGGTCCCTGGTCCTGGAACAGAACTTCGGAACCTGACAGTTGTTCCAGGATGCCATTAGGTCCACCTCTGGGAGCCCCCAGCAACTCACAATTTCCTGGAAAACCTCCGGATGCAAGCACCATTCCCCCTCCAGCAGATCCTCCCTGCTGAGAAAATCCACCTCTACATTCCGGATCCCCGGAATGAAGACAGCAGACACCGGAATGTTGTTTTCTGCCCAGGTAAGGATCTTTGAGACTTCCTGCATTGCCATCCTGCTGCGAGTTCCACCCTTAAGATTCAGGTAAGCCACAGCCGTGGCATTGTCCGACTGCACTCGGATTGGAAGGCCTTTCAAACCATCCTCGGCCTGCTGAAGAGTCTTCCAAACTGCACAATGCTCCAATATATTTATTGGAAGTCTGGATTCCTGCTTGGACCAGAGACCCTGCAACCGATGGTGAAGGGCAACTGCCCCCCAACCTCGGAGACTGGCGTTGGTCGTTATCACCACCCAGTGCAAAGCGACTGCCCCAGCTGCAACGTCTCTATGTCCATCCACCAAAGTAAGGACTCCTTTGTCTCCTGAGAGAGAAGCAAACTGTTTCATTGTCTTTGGATTTCCTGACCAGCAAGATAGAATGTTCCATTGAAAAATTCTGGAATGAAACTGGCAAATTGAAGTGTCTCAAAAGTCGCCACCATCTTGTCAGGATGTCCTTTGCTTTGGATTCTGGTAGGAAACCCCTGTGTAAATGGGTGTCCAGTATTACCACAGAAAAAGTAATCTCTGAGATGGAATTAAATGGGATTTGGACATGTTTAGAACCCATCCCATGTCCTGCAAAAACTGTGTTTCTACGGACAGGTTTTCCACCAACTTGTTATCTGACTCTGCTTTGAATAGCAGGTCATTTAAGTATGGGATGATCACAATCCCCCTGAGTCTCAGTGACGCAGCTGAATACCCTTGGCGCTGTGGCTAGACAAAACGGTAGGGCCTGGAACTGCAAATGAGTCTCCCATATCGCGAAGCAAAGAAGAGACTGATGTTCCTGGCATATTGGTATGTGTAGATATGCATCCTGGATGTCCACAGATGCTAAAAATTCCCCTGGCTCTATGCTGCCAAGCACTGAGCGGAGAGACTCCATTCTGAAATGATCCACCCATAGGTGTTGATTTAGGGATTTCAGATTTAAAATGGGTCTGACTGACCCGTCTGGTTTGGGTACCAAGAAGAGTATCGAATAAAAACCCTTCTTGTGTTCCACCTGAGGGACTGGGACCACAACGCCCTTCTCCCTGAGAGCCGAGGCCGCTTCCAAAAGAACCGTGCGTGCCCTGGCGTCTCGTGGTAAAGGGGTTGGCAGAAATCTCTTTGGAGGATTCCCTCTGAGATTTATCCGATAACCTGTTGAGACAATGGACAGAACCCAATGGTCGGATGTTGAAAGGTTCCACTTGTCCCTATACTGCAGGAGGCGACCCCCCACTCTGAGACCAGAATGGGGAGCCTGTACACAGTCATGCGGAGGATTTATCCTCTCCTTTTGACCCTTGCTTCTTACTGAAGGCCCCAAATCTGGATTTGGCAGCCTTACCTCTTCCTGCCGGGAATCTATCACTTCCCGCCTGTCCTTTGTTGGAAGCACCGCCACGAAAGGAGGAGCGAAAAGTAGGTTTAAATGCGCCAAACTTAGAACCTGAGGCCTTAGCGTTGGTAGGCAAGAAGGTACTTTTACCCCCCGTGGCCTGTTTAATAATGGCTTCCAGTTCAGAGCCAAAAAGCAATTCCCCTTTAAACTCTAGCGTTTCCAGGGCTTTCTTAGATTCACTGTCAGCATCCCAGGCCTTCAGCCAAAGGGCTCATTTTGGTGACACAGAAGTGGCGAAAACCTTGGATGCAATCTTGGCACCTTCCTTCTCCGCCTCTGTGATGTACTCTGTAGCACACCTGAGTTTCTCTGCCAGGAAAAATGCCTCAGAATCAGGCTGCAGCCAAAGCCTCAGCCCACTTAAGCATAGCCTTTGCTACCCAAGCTGAAGCAATAATGGGGCGGAGTGTGAATCCCACTCCCTCAAAAACAGCTTTTAGGCATCCTTCCGCTTTCTTATCCACCGGATCCTTAAAGGCTGCACTACCTTGGACTAGTAATGCTGTGGCCTTGGACAGTCTAGCCACCGGTGCATCCAGCAACTGGACTTTTTCCCACATTTTTACATTCTCTTCGGGCATGGGATACATATTTGCATATCTCTTGGACATAGACACCTTTTTATCGGGTACTTTTCAAGCCTCCCCTAACAAAGAGACCATACCAGGGTCTGAAGGGAAAGTAACAGCTTCTCTGTGCATTCTCTTAAAAATGCACTGAGCCTGAATCCTATCTCCCTCTGACAAGTCCAAAGCCAACAGCCAGGATAAGATCCTCAATGACCGGGACAGATGCCTCAGCCTCTTCCCTATGGTCACCAGACAAATCGTCTGCACACACACCATCATCTGACAGAGGAGGTGTCACTGAAGGCCGTCTAGAGGAATTAGGACTATCAGGGGTTTTTGCAAACTTTTCCATGAGTGCAATCATTTTATGCACCCCCTGTGTCCTGAATGACCTGCAATAATACAGGGTCTCCTTGCGCAGGAGCAATGGATCCCATAGAATTTTGGGAGGAAAAACTGGGGCCAGGAGACCTGATTAAACTGTCCCTCTGTCTATTTAGTGCCTCAACCAGGGAATTCATAGACCTCCTCAAGGCTGCAGCCCACACTGGCTATTGCTCAGACCCCTGGACATGTGTATTGCCAGGCACAGACTTTCAAGCAGGGCAAGGTTCCCCTTGGTCCATCTGTTCACATGAATATTTAACCCCCGCAAAAATGGCAGATTAAAGACATGTCCTGCGCCCCCCTACAGCAGCAGCATCATCAACCGTGTCAGTCATGATTAACTCACGGTGCAAAATGTCAGGCAAGGTACTAGACAGTATATCCTGCTGTACTTAGCTGTCTGCTTTCTGTTCTGTACTTCTCAGCATCAGTGGGGGTAGCGCTTCCAGGAGACTCCAAACTTGTGCGCAGAAAACAGGTTTAGCCAGCTTCAGCTCACACTGCGGAGAGAAAATTGCGCCCGAACACAAGTGGGAAGGGACCAAGTCCCTGCTTCAGCGGGGTGGGAAGCCTGAATTGGCGCCCTTTTCCCCCTTTAGCCGCTCCCACAATCAAGTCTCCTCACTTCCTTGTGCCTCCCCTCTGCCGGGGTCACTTGGAGTCATCCGGCACCGCCGGACACCTGTGACAGCCTTCACTTTCCCAGAGGGATTTCAGGCTGTAAGCCCTCTAAAGATGGAGCCGGAGCCGGATCCGGAGTGCTCCCATGGCCCAGGCAAACCCCAGCAATGCTGGGGTTAAGCGCTGTGCAGCGGGTGCAGACAGACACCCCTACACACAGAGTGCTGACAGGATGCGCTTCTGTCAGCCTCTGCTGCGCTCTCAGTGTGATTTGCGCACTGGTGTTAAAAACCTGCACTAACACTATTGTTAATAAAATAATAAAAACCTAACTATCTTAGTGAAAAGCCAGAATAAAAAAGCTGGCTGCCAGAGCAGCCGATCAGCCAAGCACCCACTCCTGTGAGCACCTAAAACTAACTGGAGCATGATGGGATGCAGAAGGGGAGGAGCCTGCAGCCAGAGGCAAAGTTTCAGCTATAGGTGCCTTGGCTCTGCGGACCCTCCTACATCCCAAGGTGGAGCTGTGTCACCAGAATGGACGAAAGAGAAAATATTTTTAAGCACGTCCGTCACACAATTGAGGGATTGTAAATTGATTGCACGGAAATTTGCAATGGTCTATTTACTAAGCTTTGGACAGAGATAAAGTAACTGTTATGTTACAGGCTATTTTAAAAATGACAGTGAAGAGCTAACTGGATGGTACTTTTGTCTCTGCCCATTTTATCTCTCACCAAAGCTTAGTAAATAGACCCCATAGTAATTTTAATAATTTCCTGGATTATCTCTTAGAAGGCTGTATTTGCTATGAAGAACAGGGATGACAATACTACATTGTGCACCAACCTGACCAGTAAAGTGTGCAAAACTTAAGGGGGTTATTACTGTACACCATGTGCCTTAACACAATATATCCCATCACTTAAATTTCTCTGTTACATGCCAAATCTACACAAGTCTGTCCAATTCCCATATGGAAACCCAATCATCTCGGCAGGGGGACTCCTTAACACACACTATCCCAGTATTTCCATCATTTGTAGCAACCTTGTGTCCCTGAAGAAGCCACATGTCTAAAGGACACCTCTGCACTTCTATCTAAAGAAAATGAACATGGTTTTAGAACACAACTTGTAGTGCCCTGTGCATGGGAAAGGTTTGTATACTTTCATCCAGTATTTCCATCATTTGTAGCAACCTTGTGTCCCTGAAGAAGCCACATGTCTAAAGGACACCTCTGCACTTCTATCTAAAGAAAATGAACATGGTTTTAGAACACAACTTGTAGTGCCCTGTGCATGGGAAAGGTTTGTATACTTTCATCCTGGGAGGTTACAAGGGGGTGGATAAGGCACATGCAGGTATGTCGCGAGCATGTTGCTGGCAGTAGTTGCATCTAAAGAAGCACTGCTCCTGCAGCAAGCCATAGTAAAATGCGGGGCCAGGGACCGCCATAGGGCTGGTGCACAGTCTGATGGTGTGTCCAATGGCAAATACTTATGATGCACAGAGACAGATTGGCACTATTGCAGGATGCAGTAAGTGGGCGTCACAGGAAATTATCTGCAACATTAGCACAAAGACATGGACACATAATGTGTTACAAATAAATTTTTTCCTAAAGGGGAACTTGCAGCACCCATGGCCAGTCCCTAAATCTAAGGATAAAAAAACGAAAGAAAGAAAGCAGCGCTACCTGTTGTTAATTTGATAAACAGTTAAAACCAATTAAAAACCATATGGAGATTGGACTGATTTTACATTAAAATAAATACATTTTTTAACCCCTTACCGACGCAGCATGTTTTTGCCTTCCTGACAGAGGCCTTTTTTTCAAATCTGACAGGTATCACTTAAGTGGGGATAACATTTTTTTGCTTTTACTTATCCCAGTGATTTTGAGATTGTTTTCCCGTGACACATTGTACTTTAAGTTAGTGATAAATTTTGGTTGATACAGTTTTTTTTTTTTTGTGAAAAATACCAAAATGTCGTAACAAAAATGAACATTTTGCAATTTGCAAAATGTTACATTTTCTGCTTGTGAGACAAATAATCATACCACTCAAAATAGTTAATAACTAACAAAGACCATATCTAAACTTTATTATTACATCATTATTTCAACTTTCTTTTATTTTTTTTGGACGCTAGGGGGCAGCAGAGTCTAAATTTTACACATAACACAGTAAACGCTGCTTTTGGCTGTTCACGTTTGAACAGCCAATCGCAGCGATCGCCCATGGCGGGGGGCATCGCTGCCCCCCCTGGGCAATGAGGGAAGATGTCTGCTGTCAGGGACAGCAGACATCGTCCCTCTGTCACCGCGTCTCTAGACGCGGTGACAGTTACAAGTCATGACGTACATTTATGCCATGTGTCGGGAAGTACATCCCGACCATGACTTAAATGTACGTCAAATGTCGGGAAGGGGTTAATACGAGTGACCGTTTTGAGGAAATGCTGGTAGTATGATGCAAGCTGCCCTCATATAGGAGAAATGGATGCCTGTCCGTTCCTAGTGTGCCTCAAGTGACCACATAAAGTGCAAATGCAAAGGATAGAATTGATGTTACCGTCCACCTGTTGGTTTGGAGAATGTGGTGTAATCTTGTTCCTCCCAGGGACTCAAGGCCTGATATGGGCTGGGCCGAGTCACCGCCCTGAAGTAGGGGAGTATAAACTGCAACTGCGGTCAAATACGGTGGTTCTGGAGTCCTTGTGGTGCAAATGGTAGGGTCCAAATGATGCTTGAGGCTGGTCCGGATCAGTCCATAAAAGTGCAAGTGGGCAAGGTTTCTGACGCGTTTCACCATCTCAGCGGCTTTGATAAAGTGCTATCCTTTGCATTTGCACTTTATGTGGTCCCTTGAGGCACACTAGGAACAGACAGGCATCCATTTCCCCTATGTGAAGCCAACTTGCATCATACTACCAGCATTCCCCAAAACGGTCACTCATTGTATTAAAAAACAATATTTATTTTAATGTAAAAACAGACCAATCTCCATATGGTTTTTATTGGTTTTAACTGTTTATCAAATTAACAACAGGTAGCACTGCTTTCTATCTTTCTTATTTGTTCTACACAGTTCAGGATTGACTAACCTGATATCCCTAGCAGCTGCTAGTGACTCAGCCCACGTCAAAGCGCCACCTTCCCCTCTTTCCCCTAAAGGGGAATACACCATTTTTCTACCTAAATCTAAGGATGTCTTTAAAAAATTTTTTCTAAATGAGACATATTAGGACCATGAAAACCCCTGTAGATGGATATTCAGTCCATTTTTGAAGAGCTGAATTTACTATTTACAATGCCCTCAAATGGGTAATATTGTCATAGAGGGGCAGATGTAATAAGCCTGGTGAAGAGATAGAGTGGAGATAAAATAGAAGGTGATAAAGCACCAACCAATCAGCTATGTTTGAAAAATGGCAGTTAGGAGTTGATTGGTGGGTGTGTTATCACTTTCCAATTTATCTCCACTTTACCTCTTCACCAAGCTTAATACTGCCCCTTAGTGACCTGATTTCCATAGTCATTTTCCTCCCTACCATGTCAGAACCTTGGTGTAAATCTGAAACGTGTCTACTGTCTTTAATAGAGAACTTCACAAGCCTGAGTACATGGAAATGAGTATCCAGTTAGATGCTCAGCTAAAGGGTGAGACCGATGTGGATATAGTTTTCCTGTTTGTGCAGGAGGGATATAGCTTTATGTATCTTTTGAGAACAATATGAAAAATAAATAGGAGGATATGTATTTGGAAATAGTCAAAGTCATGCAAAAGATGCCCCAGAGCTCTTAGGTTCTGAGACAGTTACAGCACAGAAATAGGTACAGAACAGCTATTTTTTCTATTGATCTTATTCACGTGAGAGCATCCACTATGGCCCATTGCCCATTCTCCTATAAGAATTCCACACTGGTTGATTTATTTTATTTATTATTTACAGTTTCTTATATGGCGCAGCATATTCCGTTGCACTCAATACAATTGGAAACAACAGTAATTAAACAAACCGTCATAGAGGTAGGAGGGCCCTGCTCGCAAGCTCACAATCTATTGGCTTTCTTGCTGCTTTTAAAGTTTTGCCACTGAGTTATTTCACTTCTCACATAAGCTACAGTATATACTTGCAAATGAACTTAAGTTATATATGATAACACCTATATCATTAAATTTCTTTGCTTTTATGATATATGAGGAAATAAACAAGAAATCATATATTCTGAGTAAGCTTTCAAAAATATATGTATATGTCTGTACTAAACGAAGGTTGAGTTATCCAATTACAATCTGCTACAGGTGCATGATCAGACCTTGTGATGGACCTATTGTCAGTAGCAGTAAGGAGAGGTAATCTATATACCCTGTGTGGGGGTGTGGACACAATGTAAATCTTACTAGAATGGTGTGTCAGTATGTACCATGATCACAGATAGTTATAGAGAATACAGGAACACACCTTATGGAGCATTACAGCAGACATGAGGACACCAATATGAAAGAAGGAAAAGGACTGTCCCCTAGGGGGCAGAACTTGGGGGCGCCTGCAGGAGTTGCCTTTCCAGCAGCTGCTCAGTTGGTGGGGTAGTTAATCCCGTGGCAAATGGAAAAAAAAAATAAACAAAGTTTGAGCAGCGCACATGTATTAAGAATCAAATAAAAAAATTAATAACTGATTGGATGAACTTTAACAGATTTATTCAATAAAAATAAAAACAATGTAAATGGCAGGATTTAAAAATGAATATAAATCTAAAACAATTAGGAGGGAGTCCTCCTTGTGGTTGCAAGTGTACCGGAGAGTCCGTTCCGAGACAAACACAGTATTGTGATATAGTTACCACACTTGATAGGGTATGTGAGTCCTCCACCGAATGTCCAAAGTCGGCCCAATGGTGGCTCAAATTACCGACTGTTGGCTGTATGTTGTGCTCCATGCTCCTCAAAGGTAATTACCAATGGTGGGATGCCAGTAAGTAGATCCTTAGATGGAGACAGGTGGAGGTGAAGTCCTTGGTGGTATCAAAGCCACCAGGAGTGGCGAAACACGTCAGTAAGCTGCTGGGACCCCCCCCTTTTATGCCCTCTAATCTGGATTGTAGCCCGAACCAACCCCTGGATATACAAATACTTCAGTTCCACCAAGGACTTCACCTCCACCTGTCTCCATCTAAGGATCTACTTACTGGCATCCCACCACTGGTAATTACCTTTGAGGAGCACCACATACAGCCAACAGTCGGTAATTTGAGCCACCATTGGGCCGACTGTGGACATTCAGTGGAGGACTCACATACCCTATCAAGGGTGGTAACTATCTCACAATACTGTGTTTGTCTAGGGGTGACATAGGAACGGACTCTCCGGTACACTTTCAACCTTAAGTGTACTAATTGTTTTGGATTTATATTCATTTTTAAATCCTGCTATTTACATGGTTTTTATTTTTATTGAATAAATCTGTTAAATTTCATCCAATCGGTTATTCATTTTTTCATACATGTGCGCTGCTCAAACTTTGTTCATCTTTTTTTCCACGAGGACACCAATGGCTGAATCTATACAATGGAGAAGACATATAATCAGGATTCCAGCTAAAAGCAGCCTGCAGTTAGAATGAGATCCCAAGCCAGAGTAAAAGGACTGGAGATGTACAAACGTCAGATAAGGCCTACCCAACCAGGCCACATAAATGTCTACACTTGTGTCACTATATCTCCCAACTCACCCACCCGTTCTGCACAAGATCTGCTTCTCTCATTCACAATCATTACCTGCTCCAAGTCATGGTTACAGGACTTTTTGGGCTCTAGAATGTCCTCCCAAACCTTCATGCATTCCCTAAAAACTCTTCAGACAGATCATCACATTTGTAAACCCAGATAACCTTCATAACTTGTGTGTTAATTACATGCCCTCTACAGTCCATTCTATATACAGTATGCACCCTTTATAGGTCCTGCATGGTCATGTGACTGGATAATACAGCTCACCAACAGCCTCTGCAATCTGGCTGGACTGATTTGTAATATGTATCACTTATCCTCATGTATCCAATACCTAGTTCCTTATGCTGTGTACACACGGTGCAATATGATTGCTAGCGATATATTGCTAGCAATATATTGCCAGCAATCATATTGCTCAGTGTCTCCTTTTCATCAGCGATGAAAAGGAGACACTGCTACGGGACGGAGGGGGAGTGCAGCAGCAGCAGACGCTGCTGCTGTCACTTTGAAGGGAGGAGGGAGGGAGCAGCGGCACGGGGCTGGGGAGATCAATGCTGATCTCCCCGGCGCTGACCTCCGTGAAGGGAGGAGGGAGGGAGCAGCGGCACAGGGCTGGGGAGATCAATGCTGATCTCACCGGCTCTGACCTCCGTGAAGGGAGGAGGGAGGGAGCAGCGGCACTGGGCTGGGGAGATCAATGCTGATCTCCCCGGCGCTGACCTCCGTGAAGGGAGGAGGGAGGGAGCAGCGGCACTGGGCTGCGCTGACCTCCCGGCACAGTGATTGCCGGGGAAAGCCGCTGGTCGCAGGAGCATGCTCACGGGAGCGCGCAGCTGGCGATTTATCCAAATCACTGGCAATATGGTCACTCAGCGACCATATTCCCAGCGATTTTACCTAATATTGCTCCCGTGTGTACACACCATAAGTTGTAAGTTTTCAAGCAGGGCCTCTGTCTGTGATTACCGAGTCTCATTTTAAAACTGGAATTTTACCAACAATAAACATAATACAAAAGCAACAGACTACGGGCCTGATTCTGGTTCACTTGCAAAAGCAAATTCTCTCTCTACTAGACAAAACCATGTGCACTGCAGGTGGGGCAGATGTAACATGTGCAGAGTTACATTTGGGTGAGTTATTTTGTTTCTGTACAGGGCAAATGCTGGCTGCTATCTTTTTACACTGCAATATAGATATCAGTTTGAAGTACAAACCCCACCCAAATCTAACTCTCTCTGAACATGTTACATCTGCCCCACCTGCAGTGCAGCATGGTTTTGTCCATTAAAAAGAGAGAATTTGCTTTTGCAAGTGAACCAGAATCAGGCCCTATGCGGGCACTATATAAGTAGACTTAGTTATTCATTAACGTGCAAGTCAAACACCCACCTAGCTCAATAATCTGGTCTTGATTATGTGCCAGGCGATTGCTATTATTGACCTACAGTATGATAACAGGGGATCTGAACCAGCCAGAGTTGGGGCAAGGACAGGATTTGTATTGAGCGCATTGAAGATAAAATGTTATCATGAGAATGCTCACAGAGGATTCAGCAAGTATTCCCAGGATCCTGACAATATAACATCACACTGGGCCAGGTGTAGAATCTATGGTATAATCAGTACCAGGGGCAGGTTGTGGTGCCCCCCACCGCGATTGGAATGACGTTTTTAAAAACACCTAATCCCCGCAGCACTGATGGGTAGATTTATTCAGCTCGGTGAAGTGATCAAGTGTCTAGTTTTTATCACCGGCCAATCAGCTCCTACCTGCTATTTTTCAAACCAAAGCCTGTAACTTCTCAGTTAGGAGCTGATTGGCCCGTGATAAAAACCAGACACTTTATCACTTCACCGAGCTTAATAAATCTGCCCCTGTGTCTGGGAGGAAACTATATGTAAATGAGGAATGTATAATGTTACAGAAAGACAAGAGAGTCCCGAGAATTCAACCTTTAAGAAATCCGTTTCTGCCCGATTTAACTTGCATTTGCTCTGTTAGTATACTGCTTTGGTTTTAAATGAGAGCATCTTAAATACGGCATTTTACGGTCTCTTAACCCCAGAAATGTGTTATTTAGGAACTGTTCTTTGTGTCTTTGGGAGTAATCCAATTTAATACTGCATTTAGAAATATTGCTCAGTGAGTTTATATAATATAACATATTTCCAATCTCTCATTGTGCTCAAGCTTCTAGCCCCAAGCAACTTTTTAATGCATTTAAATTGCTTCTCACCCATCCCAAACCCAACTCAGCAGCTGCTATCAGTGCAGGAACCTCCCCTATTTCAAGGACAAGATCAGTAAAATCAGAAAATAAATGGTATCATCAGCCCCGCTCAATTCCTTCCCTGATCCCCCAGCACCTTCTCTTCATAGGATCCCATAGAATAAGAGGACATATCTCCTAACCTACTACTGTACCTCTCCTCATCTACTACTGTACCTCTCCTCTCCTAACCTATTACAGTACCTCTCCTCATCTACTACTGTGCATCTCAGCATCTACTACTGTACCTCTCCTCACCTTCTACAGTACATCTCCTCTCCTCATCTACTACTGTACCTCTCCTCTAACCTCACAATTATTCTCCGATTCTACCTCCTCCGCACTACTGCCCCTTTCAGACTAAAAAAAAATGGTATTTTGACGATTTTTTTACCGTAACGGTAAAAAAGCAGGGTCCTACCCATTTCAGACACGTTTTTCTTGCTCTCTGAACGGGTCTGAAATGGTACCCAGGCAGCAGTGAACACTATTGGTCCCCAGGGCAGTGCATATTTAATGAGTCGGCCGTACATTACATATGCACATATGTAATCAGCCGCTCATTACATATGTGCATATGTAATGAGCGGACGGCTCATTAAATATGCACTGCACTGGCTCAGAGCAGATCAGCTACTGCTCACTGTCAGACCCCCTACCCTTACCCTTCCAGCGTCCTGCAGCTCTCCTCCCTGCCTGCAGTGCGGGAGCTCCTGCTGGCAGTCAAGGTGCGGGCTTTGGTGCCTGATCCCCGCTCTCCCCATCGCTGCTCTCACACCACAAACCTGCTTTAGACCAGGTTTTTACATAGGATGTGAAAGGGGTTAAACTTGCTCTGACCTGTTTTAAAAAAAAAAACATTTTAAATACCTGGTCTAAGCATGTTTTGCGGTGTGAAAGCAGCATACCTCTGTCAGTTGGAGTACCACAAGGCTCAGTTTTAAGTCCTCTGTTTTTCTCAACCTATACCTACTGTACTTTCTTGGCAAACTAATCAGCTCTTTTGGGTTTCAGTATTCTCTACGCAGATGATATCCAAATCTACCCATCCTCCGTGGACCTGTCTCCATCTGTATTGGGCCGTATCTCGCCACCTCAAACTCAACATTTCCAAAACAGAATTAATTATATTTTTACCGACCTATATAAGTTACCAACCTGATATTGCTATCACTGCGATTAGGACAATCTACCCCACCACACAAGCTTGCTGCCTAGGTGTATTCCCTGATTCTGAACTTTCCTTTGTTCCCCACATTCAATCTGTCTCAAACTCATGTTACATGCATCTAAAAAACATATCTAAAATACCCCCATAGCTACACAAGACACTGCTATCACTCTAATCCATGCTCTCATCATCTCACGCATTGATGATTGCAATAGCCACCTTATTGGCCTTCCCCAATACAGACTCTCACCACTACAGTCCATCATGAATGCAGCTGCGAGGCTAATCTTCCTAGCCAGACGTTTATTGTCTGCAAAGCTGCTCTGTCAGTCACTTAATTGGTTACCTGTAGTATTCTACCATATTCAGTATAAAATACTGTTACTTACACACACGCCCATAACCCAAACTACACCAACATACATCTCTTCTCTTATCTCATAATGGGGGAGATTCTCTAAGAATCTCCGCCCCCCCTTCGCCGCCCATCGCATTTATAATTATCGCATATGTTGTAACATATGCGATAATTAAGGCAAAGGACAGCTCTTGCGTTAAGAGCTGTCCTTTGCGGTGAGAGTCGCCGGGTCCCAGCAGGTCCCGGCGGCTCTCCCCTCCCTCACACACCCGGCGCTGCTGCTGCACCGGGATCTCCTCCTCCCTGCACCCGGAAGAGGATCAGTGCAGGGAGGAGGTCACAGGTCCGAGCAGCACAGCTCAGGTGAGGGGGCGATACGGGGCGGCGGGGGGTTGGCGCGGGGCGGCGGAGGGTTGCGGTAGAAGCCCATTGGCTTCTATGGGGCATCGCCAGATTTTTCTGGCGATCCCCCCCGCCGCGGTAACCCGGCGGGGGATGCTTACAGCATCTGAAAATGCGGTAAAAACCAAGATAACGGGGTTTTTACAGCATTTTTCGCTTAGAGAATCTCCCCCAATATCTCCCAACTCGCCTCTCAGCTGAGTCCGCTCCTCACAATATCTACGTCTCTTATCCGCACTTTCACAAATTTGGACTGAATGCCCTTGCTCACTTTCCTCTTGTCTCGAAATCTATAAGCTCTCCCCAAAAACCCTGAGTAGTTGTCATGTGTAATTCACATACTGTACACAGATGCGTCCTGTTTCAGCCTTGCTGTGTAGCCTATGCAGCATGACTGCCAGCTCCTGAGATTTGCAGATAGCGTACGCATGCACCTGCGATTCATTCAGTAATATGGGAAAGCTGCGGCTGTGAATGAATCCCAGCCTCCCATGGCATAGTGTTTGTGCCATGCGTGCGCATCACCGGAGCAAACGCTGCAAGGCAGTAGCAGGGCTCATCTGTGATAACGGCACAGTGTTTCAGACATAATGATATGTTGCATGGTTTGGTTTTATTTTCTATAAAAAAAAGGTATCAATTCCTAAATTGACATTTACAAGTGTGGAGGTGGTGGACGGCAGCTTGGAGATCCATCGGAACGGGTGCACGAGCATCTTGTGCGCCCCCATCCGACGGATGGCAGGGCCTGGCAATTCTATCGCCAGCCCCTGCAACGCTGACAGGGGCTCCATCTTTATATAACAATGTTTCTGTCTACCACAGTCTACAGCAGTGGTCCTCAAACTCTGTCATAATTGTGGACTTGATGTACTGGGAAAGTTTCATCGCTATCTGGATGGAGGGATGCATGGAGACTGGGCTTGTTTATGCATCGGCTCAAAGCGATGGTTTCATACAGCACTTGAGTGAATAGGTTGCATTTGCCATAGAAGCCAAAGTAAAATAAAGCTGGTCCTTGGTTCCCGGGTGGAGGTGGCTGGACCAGAGCGACTCTCATTCCAAGCCAACTGCGCTCCACAATCTGGTTTGTTTGAACATTTTAGATTAATATATAGATTACAAATCATACAAAAGTATCATAACTGCAGTAACAGTTCTTCCCATGCATTTCATGTGCTACAGTATATCAATGACTGATGCGCTTATGGCTGCTTATTTACACATATTGTAAGAATTTAAGGTCAGAGGTCAGCATGTAGCATGTTGTATGTTGGTTACAGCTTAATCTGTAAAGTATGTAGTCCCCCAGACCCTGGGAAATATGCATGGTATGAATGGGAATAGATGGTTTATATGGGCTATAAAACAGCAGCTGTATCCATAAACAACTAAACAGAAGTTATCAATGGTCAGGACCATCAGGGCTCCCTTCTATCAATCTGCAAATTGTTGCCGCTAAGAGAACAATGCTAGGAGACTGCTGCCAGGCAGATACAGGCCAAATTCAGGTGCAAATTCAGATCAGATCAATGGTCATTTGTTGAGCAGGTTTTGTCAGGCCACCGGGAGTTGGGCCTTAATTCCGAGGGCACCAGTGTGCCAACATTATCCATTGCTTCAACCTGCAGGTTAACTTGGAGTTTAGTCTAGTGGTCTTTGATATCTGAATAGTCTCCTAATAGGATGAACTTGCACCTCTTAGTGTACTGATTTTCTGCAACCAGGCCATTATAATAGGGGGCGTGGTCTCAACGGGGTGAGCGGGGTGGGGGCGTGATCATGTAACTGCAGCCCCACCCCCGCTATTCAATAAAGGTGTCTAATCTGAGCTCCACCAATTAATCAAAGTAGTTTTAATTTTACTTAACACCCGCAAAGCTGAGGAAGTTAGATGTTAGCAGTGCACCTCCCAGAATGTCACTGTAATGCACAAAAGGTGGAAGCTTTAGGCAAATTGGTGCAAAACCCCAAAAGGTGTGGACAGCACATTGAGAGTGGACTGTGAACGGAGTCCTCTATCAGTCCCATAGGTTCCAGACCACAGACAGCTTCTCTTCCAAGGATTCTCTGGGAACGAAGGTTAGTCTAAAATGTCTGTCAGACCAGCAGCCTGTAACCCATATACAGTGAGATACGGCCCCGGGAGGAGACATTTACATGCTCCTCCCATGTGAGAATGAGCAGTGAAAATGTTGGGCAGCAGACAATAGCAATGCATAAACTGCCAGATGTGGCCGGCCAATGATCGGATCAGTTGAACATGTTGGAAAACCCCAATGATCCGTTCACTAGGAACATCCATATTTTGGGATCACCAAATTTGATCCCACCCTCATTTTGGGCATCCCTGCCAAAGCAGGGGTGACAGTGCAGAGTGCGCACTGGGTGAGACTATAGACTATACTAGTAGATAAATATCTTAAGCCAACTATACTGTTTTGTTGTATCCTTATAATAAAAAACTAGGTGATTCATCGCGCCCTACGGGCGCTTTTCACACCGTCGTAAGGGGCTGCGCCCCCTTAATTTGTGAACGTTTGTATTGTGAGAAATATGGTTAGAATTGTATGAAAGATGCCTGTATTGCAACTTGAGTTATAGGTGAAATGTGTTAAATAGAGAGCATATGATTTGGAAGGGGGTGTGTATTGTTTTGTTTAATTAAAAAGCGGTTACAGAGTAAGATGTACATTGTGTGGATGGTACAGTGACATTTGTGGGTGTGGGGGGGGGGGGGCTGTGTGTGCATGTTGTTTAGGTGTGTGTGTGTGTGCAATAGTATAGTAGGGTGTTTTTGAGTCAGTGGCTCCCCACTGGCGGAGGTCACGACACAGGAAAACAGGAGGCTGGGTAGTGATAGGGGTGTGTGGGAATAAGGGGGACTAAAGAGGAGAGTGGGAGATACTGTGCAGCTTCTGCCAGTGGGTGAGGGTCCAGCGTGGCAGTACAGGATGGTGGCCTTGAGTCAGTCTCCTACTACTGGGTGGGAGTTAGGGTGCATGAGAGCAGGAGGCTGGGCTATGAGGCATGATAGGGGCATGTGGGCAAAACAGCGTCAGCGACTCCCCAGTGATGGAAGTTACGGTTCAGGAGAGTAGGAAGCTGGGTAGTGATAGGGGTGTGTGAGTATACGGGGGACTAAAGAGGGGCTTAGGGGTACCATGAATTGCGGGAGGGGCGCGGGGGTGCCGTGAATCAAGGGAGGGAGGGGGCGCAGGTGTCCGCAAATCGTGGGAGAGGGCGGGGTCCGCAAAGCGCGGGAAGGGGCGTAAATCGCGCAAGGGGGGTTGCGAATTGCAGGAGGGGGGGTGCGCGGGAGTGATGTGAATCGTGGGAGGGGGGCGTGAATCGCGGGAGGGGGGTGCGCGCGGGGTCCGCGATTTGCGGGAGGGGGGGCACGGGGCGCGATGAATCAACCTAGTTGGTTATATATTCTTGTAGAAGGATGGTAGGATGTTGCTGTCATTCAGAATGCATTTATATAAACAGTAATAGTAGCAGTAAAAGATCTGACTTAAAGCACCTACAGTAAAACAGAACAGGTGTTATATATTATACAAAGAATTGGTTGATGATGTCTAGGTTGACGTGCACATAGTTGTCACTGGAAAAAAATTGCCACAAGAAAAAATCAACACAGAAAGGTCAACACATGTAAATGTTGACTTAAGTGTGACACCTCATTGGTGTCCATGTCGACACATGAGAATGAATATGAAAACATTAAAAAAAAGAAAAATAAATCTTCAAAAACTCATGTCAACCTTTTTCATTGTCGACCATAGCCGTGTCAGTGTTTTGCATGTGCCATTTAATCCTGGGGTTGCCGTGAATCACGGTCGGGGGGGGGGAGGGAGGAGGTGAGGGGTGTCCGCGAATCACGGGAGGAGGGGTCGTGGGTGGATGCCGTGAATTGCGGGAGGGGGGGTCGCGGGGGGGTGTGGGTGCCGCGAATCGTGGGAGGGGGGGCGTGGGGGTTGCAGTGAATCGTGGGAGGGTGGGTCGTGGGGGCGGGGGGTTGCCGCAATGACAGGAGGAGGGGTCAGGGGGGGGGGAAAATCTCGGTAGGGGGGTACCGCGAACCGCGGGAGGGGGGGCCGGGGGGTTGGCGCGAATCGTGGGAGGGTCGGTCGCAGAGTGCCGCGAATCGCAGGAGGGGGGGTGTCACGAGGTGGGGCCGCAAATCGCGGGAGTCGCTGGGGGTGCCGCGAATTGTGGGGGGTGTGCTGCGAATCGCGGGAGAGTGCCGCAAATCGCTACAAGAAAAAATCAACACAGAAAGGTCAATACATGTAAATGTTGACATAAGTGTGGCACTTCATTGGTGTCCATGTCGATACATGACAATGAATATGAAAACATTCAAAAAGTGAAAAATAAATCTTCAAAAGCTCATGTCAACCTTTTACATTGTCGACCATAGCCATGTCAGTGTTTTGCATGTGCCATTAAATCGTGGGTTTGCCGTGAATGGGGGGGGGGGGGGGAGGGAGGGAGGGAGGTGGGGGGTGTCTGCGAATTGCATAAGTGTGGCACTTCATTGGTGACCATGTGGACACATGAGAATGAATATGAAAACATTCTTAAAATGAAAAATAAATCTTCAAAAACTCATGTCAACCTTTTTCATCGTCGATCATAGCAGTGTCAGTGTTTTGCATGTGCCATTTGATTCTGGGCTTGCTGTGAATCGTGGCGGCTGGGGGTGGGGGGATGGTGGTGGGTGTCCACGGGAGGGGGGTGGCGGCGGGGGGGGGGGGGTGTGCCATGAATTACGGGAGGGGGGGTCGAAGGGGTGGGTGCTGCAAATTGCGGGGGGGGGGGGGGTCGTCGCGGGGCCGGGGGGTTTGCCGCGAATCACGGGAGGGGGGGGTGCCGCGAATCACGGGAGAGTCGGGGGGGGTGCAGGGGGGGATGGGCGCGGGGGGTTGCAGCGAATCGCAGAAGGGGGGACGCGGGGGCGAGCTGCCGCGAATCGCGGGAGGAGGGGGGTCGCGGGGGGTGGGGTGCCCCGAATCGCCGGAGGGGGGGTCGTGGGGGCTGGGGTTGCCGCAAATCGTAAGGAGGGGGGGGTGCCGCGAATTGCGGTTGGGGGGGTTCGCGGGGGGGCGCGCAAATCGTGGGAGGGGCCCCGCGAATTGCGGGAGGGGGGCGCTCACCTGGTGTGTCTGGTGAGTAGCTGTGTCATTGCTGGGTAACATGGGGAGGCAGAGGGTGTCTGGCACTGTGCATACCTCCCAACATGACCCATGCAAGGAGGGACACAATGCTCTGCCGCTGGACTTTCTTTCTAGTGTATGATTACCTCCATCTGTGTTGAACAGGTTAATTGATAGGAAAGGTGCCTCAACACAGGTGATGGCAATCATACATTAAAAGGAAAGTGCAGGAGCAGAGCAATGTGTCCCTCCTATGAGTCAGAGGCTCCACCCAGCGTTAGAGGGTCAGACACACTTTGAGTGACAGATGTAGCCAAATATATAAGAGATAGGATTTTGGTATTTACTGGTAAATTCCTTTTCTCTGATTCCATAGGGGGACTTTGGAAGGAAGGTTTGCATTGGGGTATAGAGTGGCGATTAGGGGAGACGGCACTTTAAATAATTTGCAAGGTGTGGCAGGCTCCTCCCCCTCTATAACCCTCCCCTCCACCAGTTAAGGAGAGACGGTAAAGCCAATTGTACGAGAAGGACAGAAGTAAACACAAACAAACCACACAACACACAAAACATAAGGCAAAGACGCAGCAACAGCAATCATGAAACTAAAACAATTGCAGGAAGATTTAGTACTAACAGTGCAGGGTGGGCGTCCAGCGTCTCTTATGGAATCAGAGAAAGATTTACCGGTAAGTATCAAAATCCTGTTTTCTCTATCATCCTTAGGGGACGCTGGAAGGAAGGTTTACATTGAGGATGTCCCAAAGCTGCCGTCCTAGACCGGGGAGCACTGTGTACCCTACAAAACTGCTCTGTCAAACTACACTTCTGAAGTGACAAAGGTATCAAACTTATAAAACGTAATGAACGTATGGCGGATGGACCAAGTAGTGGAAACGGAGCCGTACCCAGATTGACTTGTGAGCCTCCTAGAGTTTTGAAATAGATGTGCAGCAGACCTGCTCTGATACAGCCGGATCCGGGTGGGTTGTCCACCGCTCTGCCTGTCCGGCGCAATCTGCTTACTGGCAAATCTGGTCACCAAGAAGCATAATTTGGACACCGTGGTGACCTGGCACCTGATATTTGTCGAGCCCTGAACTAAAGGCAGTCCACAGCCTCTTGTATTAATTTCTCAGTTTAAGAAAAAATAAATACATTGGGAAATATATTTACTAACCAGAAGGTGAACAGGCTTATTAAACATTATTTTTTATTGGCATTTTAAATCTATCAGTCATAGCCGGCATTCATTGGCGACTTTTACAACCTGTCGACTGGTAAATCTACCCCTGATGTGGTCACCATTCATTATAATCTAATAAGGAAAACCTGGACAATTTAAGATGTTTCCAGCTAAACATCTAATACAAATCCAATCAGGGATACAATGACACCAATTAAATACCTTTATTTTCATTTATTACATGGTTTGGATAAACTGCATCATGGTTGAGCAGTGGTGCAGAAAGCTGTTTTATGGACAGACAGCCTTTAGTTTCTCTCAGTCTTCTTTCCTATAGAGGACCATGGAGTCTGCCTTATATTGTGTACACCTGTACACCTGAAGGTTGGGACTCCTTCAACTTAGAGTAGCACCCCACCCTCCTGGGTGTGGTATGATTCACCGACAGTCGGGATCCCGACAGTCGGGATCCCGACTGCCTGGTCTCAGACAGCGTGGCCAGCGCAACAAAGCCCCTTGCGGGCTCGCTGCGGGCACGGTGGCGAGCTACGCTCGAAAACTATTCTATTCTCCCTCTATGGGGGTCGTGGACCCCCACGAGGGAAAATAGCCGACGGCCGTCGGGAACCCGGCCGTCAGTGTTTTAACAGTCGGGATCCCGACGTCGGGTTAATGACTGTTGGGATCCTGTCCGGCAGCCACCCACCTGATCTGAACATTAGTTTACCAGTTTGGTCCCTGGTAGCCACAGACTGCAAACTGTAGGCACAATGAAGGTAAGACCTAAAAATTGACACTAATTGCGTCATAGGGATGGATTTGGGGCTCCCCTTGGGTTGATGTGGCTGAGTTGCCTCCGGGGTGACACACCCTAACATTTATTTAGCATTATTTATTTTCCACTATTATACCTCCTAGCACTGCACTTTTTAACCTCTACCTTCTGCTTCTTTCTTATTACACGTATAGCTTAGTTTTTCACTTTGTGCTGCCCTGGGGTGACTGGCTTATGACGGCCTTTTTGTGGTTCCACACCCCAGAATCAAACTTAGTATTAGGGACCCACCAGAAATGAGGTCACCGTGAAGCAGGTTGGTGGGCAAATCTTGGCCAATAAATATACCAAGAACCTCTATTATTGATTAATAATATGGAGTATGCATAGCACCTCATGTAAATTGGGTGTGCATTCTAAAGGTGCCCATACACTAGTAAGATTTATCTTCAGATCTGGCTGGTTGGAACAAAAACATGGTTATGGATGAGTGACAGTTTGGCAGTTTTCCAGAATTTCCAAGCAAATTGTCAACTGTCATTTGCTCTCATCCATAACCATGTTTTTGTTCCAACCAGCCAGATCTGAAGATAAATCTGCTTGTGTATGGCCACCTTAAGATTCTCTCTCCCCCCCCCCCCCCTCCCCCCTTTACAATTTAAGATGTTTCCAGCTAAACATCTAATACAAAATCCAATCAGGGATACAATGACACCAGTGAAATACCTTTTTCTTTTTTATTACATTGTTTGGATAAACTGCATCATGGCTGAGCGGTGGTGCAGAAAGTTGTTTTATGGACAGAAAGCCTTTTTTATCTCTGGTTCTTCTTTCCTATAGAGGACCCTGGCATCTGCCCTGCGGTTCCGGTCTCACTCGGCACAAACCCTGTCTGGAGAGGCCTCAGGCTCTGTGGCAGGAAGAGACGGGGGTTACTTAACATCATGTACTTCCCCAAAACACGAGCGATAAATAAACAGAACACTGTGATACTTAACACTCCAGAAACATTTCAGCTGGAACGGGAAGGGATCACAGAACAAAGCGGAACGTCACCTGCTGAGCCAGAGCCGTACTTTGGACAAACCTCCATTTGGCCGTAAACGAAGATTTTTATTTTATTATTTTGGCTTCTGTTAATACGAAAAGGACTTGTGTACAGGAAACTGAAAACCGTGTTTAATTGCTACTTTACAGTGGAATACTTTGGTTTCAATGTTACAATATCGTTTATTAACCGTTTATGTAGGGGTTTTATTTTGAAACTTGCAGGATCAAGAGGATCAAAAAGTCTTATCCTAAGTGCTATAAAGATGGGGTAATTCACCGGGATGCAGTCGGGATCCCGGCGTTCAGAATCCCGACCGCCGAAATTCCGGCACTTTCTCCCTCCGTGGGTGTCCACGACACTCCTGGAGGGAGAATAAATTAGCGTGCCAAGCGTAGCAAGGCACCGGGCCCGCTGCGTGGCGAGCGCATCGAGCCTGCAAAGGGGGGGCGATCCAAGTCCCCCCCTTGTCGGGATTTCGGCGTCGGGATTTTGAACACCGGGATCCCGACCGCCGGGATTTCATACTGAATCCAATTCACCTCCCAAGCAGTTTGGCTATGGTAAAGCTGGTCGACATGCAGGTGAACATGCACAATGTCAACTCTGGAAAAATGTTGACACAAGGAAAAGGATGATACTGGTGCCAATGTCGACACCTTAACAGGTGGACCCCCAATTAGTGTACTGTTGTAGTTTGGGCCTGGTATTTCGCTCTGCTACACCTGCGTTTACCTTTTCCAACCACCATCAACATGGGTGGTAAAGTATGAAAAGCCCTCCAAAAAGGTAAAAATATAATGAAAAACGATGTCGACCATTGCCATGTTCACTAAATATATGTCAACCAATTGACTATGGACCTAGATATTGTCAGTCAGCCATCTGTATACCATGTAAAAATTAAGGTATGTAACAGGTGTGGGCTACATGCAAAGGCAGCCAGTACTTACCCTGCACAGAAACAATATTTGCTCCCCGGAGGCTGTGCAGGATGCCAGCAGTACTCTGAGGTTTTTTAAAGGGGCAGCATTATGTAAGGATAAACCATGCCTTGTAAATGATTGCCCCATTAGTATTAAAAAAAAAACTCCCTCTGAGTTGGGCCGGTATTCCGTACAGCCGAACAGCATTACATCTGGCCCATGGATCATAAATAAATGGGAAAAAGGAGCGCTATTGAAGTGATTTAATTAAATTGTTATGGGGCTCTCAGGTGAGAGCTGGGCAGAGAGGACGCAGTGCGCCAAGTCGCATGAAACGCGTTGGACAGCATTCTCTGAACATCCATCTCCAGCGGCACGCTGATCCCACTACCCGCAGTGACATCGTACAACCCGCCGCGAGGACTTCCGGCAACTTCCGGCTGACGGCAGAGACAGACAAACATCGCAGCGGCTACCACGGACGCGTGGCTAGCCAGATACCTGCCAGCCATCTCATCTCCATCTACCGCAGACCATCACATCACGGAACGGAGGTACCACTCCCTTTCATTTTATCATATTCAGCACCCCAATACTATCAGTGTCTCACAGCATCTTTACCCCATAACAATTTAATTAAATCACTTCAATAGCGCTCCTTTTTCCCATTTATCCATTTAACCAATTTATAGGAGCTGCTGAAAAAATAGGTTAGCGCGGAACCACCCAACCCATTTACATCTGGCCCATGATTGGTTCCAGACACAGTTCCTTGCTACAGATGCAGTCACACTCCTCGTTGCCGCAGGAGTGTGGCGTTGCCTTCTCCCTATAGTGTGAACGGAACTGGGACGCTCAACCCCAGTTTCCAGGTACCAGTGTCCGACTCGTGTAAAACCCTTTTTTTTTAACCCAGGTCGGATTGCTGGGTTGCTTGACTAGGGATTTTTCAAAAGGCCTTTTCACACAGCACAGAGACCCGGGTTATTAGTGCGGTGTGAAAGTGGTATAATTTGGGTACTACAGCATGACACCTGATTTAGCAATATTTAAATACCATGACCTGCACATGTCCTGTACTGTAATACTGTCAAGGATGCCACAAAGGTGGTATAGGTGGCACTGATGCACTTGCCCAACAGTCCTTGAAGCCTCCTGCAGGCTAAGGCTTCACCTATAACCGACACATTCGAAGGGGTAAATTAGTTTCACCCCAACCCCGGGGCCGCCAGGACTTTTAAGGGGACAAGACTGCTACAGGAGGCTGGGCAAGGCAAACACAGGACTGGAGTCAGACTGGGACACAAAAGGAAGGACCAGACACACGAGATAAATATACGAACTTTAGCACACTACCATGTGCGTCTAGCACAGGACCACTGCAGCAGATGGTATACACCAGCACCACAGCACTGGAGATGGAATTACTAAGCACTGGGTACTGAACCACAATAGCGTTAGAGGTGCAGTCCCAGGCAGTGTCTCAATGCAATATTGTACAGACAGATAAGTGACAGGACCGGATTGCAGAGCGGCTAGATACAGACAGTACATACAGCAGGACCAGACTGTGGGGCAGTTCTGGTTACAGACAGACAAATGGGTGAAAACACAAGTACATAAACAGAAGCTCTATTGGAGCAAGTATCAACTGGGACAAACAGGACCAAACACAGCACCAGTGGATGAAGGGTTAAGCAAACTGAGAAACAGGATCCAGGTAGGCACAAACTCAGGGCTGGATAGGATAAGGTATACAGACAAGGACTAAGTACAGGAGATAAGCATAAGTGTTGGTCAGGAAAGCATGCATGTGCACTGCTGCAATGGCTTGAAACAAGCAGTATAACCAGCCCAGAGCTTAGTGCACGCTGGGTAATATAGGGAGCAATGTCCAATCAGAACAGCTAGAATGGACAAGCCCCCTTAATGAGGAAAGTCACTACAGGCGCGCAGCCTGACATAAGGCAGAGTGCTAATTGCCTAATTATATGACAGGTGAAACTGAACACAGACCAAAAACAAGAGTCAGGCTGCATTTACACAGACCTGCCAGAGGCGGCTCCTAACAGATACTCCTTTCGCTCTGCTACGTGGTTGAGACCCCTTTCAGACTTCGCGTGACCATGGTTATTGATGGGTTGCTGACATCACTGCTGATACTACCTCAGCTCATCTCCAACCACCAGCTCTTCCTACATTGTGAAAGGGTCACATCGCCGTGGCTTACATGTTCACACTGCAAGCTACCAGAGTGGAAATGCAGTCTCTGGACCAGGGTTATTTGAACTGGGTGCTTTCACCCTACACAATATCCCGGGTTGCTGCACGTTCACATTATTGCAGGTGGGGTGAAAGGGGTATAAGTCACGTCCTTGTTTTGTTCATATGGTTTCCATTCTTTGAAAGACACCGCTGACCCCTTGTGCCGCCATATAATAATGAAATCTAAACAGCTGGACTGCTGAGCGATTCCACCTGGGATTCGATATGATCTACCTTCCGCCATATGATTTATTGGTCTTTTCAATCTCTTTACAAAAATCCTACAAAGACATGATAACCTAACAATATAGAAAAATGTCCCTTTAAAATAACTTTGGTGCTTTGTGAGCGATCAAAGTCGATGTGAGTGCGATGTCTGTGACAGCCCAGTTTGATGCAGATCTCTCCGTGGAGTTGGCTGGGGGTTGGGGTTGAGGTTTAGGTTATCATAAAATAGAAGAGTGATGGGGGATTATGGATTGCCTTCTAGAGCCGTTATAAATTAACAGCACATGGGCAGCTTCCTTTGACAGCTCTTTGATGTCTGGGTTCAGCAGGATATACATCAAACCACAAAGGGAATTTTTAGCTATTTATCATTAACTGCAGCAGACTGGTTCTCATCATTGAAATCACCTTCCTGTTTAACCCCCTCCCCAAAGCCAAAGGAAAACTTACTGCGAAAGTTTCCAGACAGATAAAAATAGGTACAAACTTTGTCTTTCATGCTATAGAATAATACGGTTGCACTGGAGGCGTTTGCTTTTAAGGTGTCTCTTGACAAATTCAAGATAAGAGCGCTGTAGCTTATCCCGCACTGCAGAGTCCTAACAAGGATGAAACATTGAAATATTCTGTGCTAGTAACCCAACGTGGCTCCTAAACCAGTGGCCATCTATAAATGACGCTTACCGGAAGAGGAAAGGGTTAATGACAACTAAAGCCCCAGCACTTACACATATACCCCAGAGAGTGGAATGCGGAGCTCCGCTGTACTTGGGGAGGCCTAATTATACAAAGACAACTCTACACATTCAAAGCAAATGTCTGAAGATGAGCTCGGGTAACAATTTATTGTTGTAGGCAATTAAGAATTACAAAGGCAGCATGATAAAGCAATATATACTTTGATATGTGATGAATATTTATGACTTTGCAATACTTACATCTAATTGGTTTACTATACAATGACCTATACATTTATTTGGAATATTCCCCAACAATTTTAATCTCAGTATTGTGCATTTTTTAATGAACTAGTAGAATCTCTAAGGGGCAACTTCCGACGATGTGACGCAGTTTGAATACCATCCCCCTACATAGGGGCCCATTTAACAAGGATCGCATATAAACGAGATCTGGACGGTATATTACCACCAGGAATCGCATTGTAATATGCCATCCTATTGCCGGGATTTACCTTTCTGCGCACCCAGGGCCAGTGGTTTGGAAAGGAGCCTGTCCCTGCGATGTGCTCCGGCGTGGGGTCTGCACTTGCATAGTAGTTGTGACACCCCCCCCTGACCCCACTGCAGTGTGGTCTGTAGACCATAGGCTACAGAGCGACTACTATCCCAGAATAGCAGAAGCCCCGATATCGGATACTACCAATATTGATACATCGGGCAGCACTGCAAACCCCATAGAGGCCGCAGCTTCTGGTGCAGGAGGGATCACAGCAGATATTGGAGATTCCTGCTGCGGGCCCTCTGGATACATTTCAGGTAATTAGCCACAAATATTAAATGATAATACCCATAGTACCTTTTTCTGGCAGACATGTGATTGTACAGAACATCTATAGAGTGTAAGCCTGTGGACAAGGCCCTCACACCTCTTTGTCTGTTATTACCCAGTCCTGTATTATTGCCAGTTTGTTCTCAATTGTAAAGAGTGACAAAATTTGCAGGGGCTATAAGAGTACCTGTGCAAATAATAATCTACATCGCACCTAAATGGTTTGAAAACTAAATATTTTATTCTTGTTTGCAGGAACAAATGGAAGGAATCGGACCAGTGTTAATTTTCTCCATGTTCTGCGTGGACATGCTGGTTCTAATGCTGGGTACACGCAATGCCGACGGATCCACCGAAAAAGCCGCCAATTTGTAAGAATACACACTTACCAACCTGCCACTCGATATATTACACAACTTGGCGGGCATGTTCATTTGCCCACACAGTTGTGATGTCACAGTACCAGCAGTCAGCAGGTCGCACCGTACCCACAGCCAGGCACGTCCATATACTGCATATGTGACATATATAACAGCTAGCTGTCCTGCATGGCTGACGCGATATGACTGCAGAAGGTATTGGGTATAAATGCTGCTGACTTGCAACCGATATATAGTTCTAGTGTGCGCCCAGTATTTTATATACTGCATTTCTCATGGGGAAAAAAATATATATTTTTTTTAAATTGCAGTCAGTAGGATATTCACCTTCATTTTCTAAACTGTAATAAAGTCGGTATCTGGTTGCTATAGGTTACGGAACAATGCAAGTTTTCAAAAAATGTTAATGATATCAGTGGTAATCCTGGGTGAACAATATAGCGCATATACACTGAAGGATATCATTCATTGACATCACCTCCTCCCCCGCTCCTAGTATCAATGGGATGCAGTTTAAATCCCGGCGTTCAGAATCCCGACGGCCGAAATCCCGACGTTTCTCCCTCCGTGGGTGTCCACGACACCCCTGGAGGGAGAATAAATTAGCGTGCCGAGCGTAGCGAGGCACCGGGCCCGCTGCGTGGCGAGCGCAGCGAGCCCGCAAGGGGGGGGGGGGCGATCCACGTCCCCCCTTGTCGGGATTTCGGCGTCGGGATTTTGAACGCCGGGATTTCATACTGAATCCGTATCAATGACTATATAGCCAACACTGAGCATGCTGCACAGACCACTGACTTGGGTTCATTAACAATCCATGGGAGATTGCATCGTTAACGATATTAAGCGTAGTGTTGAAAATGCACTGGGCGTGTCTCATCTCACAGACAATATCTAGGTCGACAGTCAATACGTCCACACTAAATGTCGACACACAATAGGTCAACATTCACAAAAGGTCAGCATGGAAAATGTTGACGTGAGTTTTCAACATTTCTCGGAAGTCAATGTTGGACCCCAAATAGTGTAACCGGTTTGCTGGTCATGCCCGCTGTACACGTTACCATTTACAATCATCCTCCTGGATGGTACAGCAAAATTGTGAAAACACACATCAATCTTTTCATGTGTCAACCATTGCCATGTGGACCTTTCATTTGTGTCAACCTTTTGTCAAAGTCAACCTAGTGCATGTCAACCGTTTGCTAATGTCGACATAGACATTGTCTGTGAGCCGGGTACCATAAGGAGCAGACCCGGGGTACTTCGCATTATTAACATCTCCCCTCGCATTAATGAGACATGTGCGCACACCAGGGAAAACCAGAATCTGCTGGAAAGAAGTGGTTATTCCTAGCAGGAACCTCGCAGCAGGAATGAATGTATTGCACGGCTTCGTGTATCTGGAAATGAACCAGACTGACAGGTGGAATTCAGAGGCCCCAATTCCTCGCAGTTGGCAGAAAAGACTTTGTCTATTAAATTCTGCGTAGCATCTGTATTAAGTGTAATAAGATGCGCAGTCCAACAGCGCCCTCTGTAGGAACGTACGGCAATGCTGGCCGCCCCTGCCCATCTCCTTTACATCCAGACAGTTATTCGCACGTAAACATCCATCTAGCTGGGAGTGGATCTGATGTTAATGAATGTTTCCTGCCAGGAAAAGCTCTCCGTTATTTAGTGCTGTAAACCGAAGGTAAAAAGTGTAGTATTATATGAACATTCCATCATCCCTGGTGAAATAGCAGCCAGATGGCCGTATGTGGATATCCTTGTCTTGGGCAATGAATAAAATTAATGTTTTATTACAGTTTTCATGTTTCCAAAGCAATAATGCACAATTAAATCAGCATTTATCCAGACTGCAGGAAAACAGTTACTTATTGCTAAACCTGCAGTTGAGGTGACCGTGTGTCAATTTGCGGAGCCAGTCTTGCATGCTTCCGCGCTGACTATGCTCTGTAACCAGGCATACACAAGCAGGTAGGAGCAGAGCATTGTGCGATTCAGCCGCACTGATGTAAATGGGCACTCTATCACAGGAAATAATCAGCAAGGGTGTGCAGAAAGAACAGTTACCCAAATGTGTATACAGTCCTGCTTTCACCAAGAATAGGACTGCGGCAGGTGCACTGCGGAAGGAATAAGGGATGATTTGGCGTAGTGGTTAGCATTGCTGCCTGACACCACTAAGGTTATGAGTTCAATTCCCGTGCATGGTCTGTGTTGAGTTTTTATATTCTATCATACTGGCTGCTGCTTGAGCAGTGATGGGTCACCAGCAATGGATTCCAGCCACTGATGGAAACCATTGATGATATCATCAATAGGGAACCCTTTGACGGGTCAAAAACACAAACTGGTAGGTTCTTAGGACTGCCATCGTAAGATCCCCCATTAATGATGACATCTGTATTTTCCATTGATGGCAGGAACCCACTGACTGTGAACCATCACAGCACAACTGGCAGCTGAAAAAGTGGGAGGCGGGACACAGACATTGCCCAATCGTAGAAAGGGTTACACAGGGAGTTTGGAAAAAATGTATGCCATTGATGGTTGCTAGCCAACGATGGTTAACAACCATCCCTATTGGTTGATTTGATTCTGACAAAACTAATAGAAATTAGTCCATATGTTTTTTTGGGGGGGAATTAAGACTGTAGTCCAAATGTATTAAACCTTTACAAGGGATGAAGTGGAGGGTAATAAAGATTGATAATTTTCCAAACCTAGCCTGTAACGTGGCAGTTAGAGCTGATTGGTTGGTCCTTTATCAGCCTTAACTTTATCACTTGTTAAGGTTTAATACTGTACATTTGGCCCTAGAACTTGTAGTGGGACTGAGATGAATGACAAACACGACCCTATGATGCGCAAGGTGGGACATGTGAGATTCACAGGGGATAGGTCATTGGGTCACCACCGAGTAGGTCGACAAGCATTAGGTCAACACCACTAGGTCAGCATGCAGACAGGTCGACATGCAGACAGGTCGACATGGGTCATTAGGTCGACATGTTTTTTTTTTTTACACAGTTTTTTGAGCCGACATATGCCGACAGGCGGTATTTCATGCCCTACCATCCACTAGGGCGTGGTGGGAGAATAAAATAGTGTGCCGAGCGCAGCAAGTCACCGTGCCCGAAGCCTAGCGAGCGCAGCAATCCATACGAGGGGACGTGGTGGTACGTTTTAGTGTTTATGTTGACTGTGTCGTCATAAGGGTAAAAAAATAAATACATTTTAAAAAATACAATAAAAAAAAAAAATGTTGACTTTTCCACTGTTGACCTTACCCATGTCGAGCTAATGACCCTGTCCACCTTAACCATGTCGACCTAATAACCCTGTCGACCTAATGACTGTCTAACAACTTGCTAGTGACCAACTGATCCACACCCATTAACAGTACGTCATGTAACAGACCAGTGCAAACCTTAAATCACAGACATCAGTCAGAGGCGTCCTTACAATAACAGCACTATTCTGCTACACTCTGTTGTCTGCTTGGTATCACCGTTTGCATCATACTAACAATCACACTCTATAGTTTTGTTGTGGAAAGCAGAGCCTCTAGTGGACACATGGCAGAATGCAATCTACCTTCGATATCTGTCAGGCGTAGTCAAGATGACAAAAATGAACACATAAGATGTGTACACACGGTGCGATTTGGTCGCTGAGCGATTTTGGCTTAAAAATGCTCAGCAATACATTGCTCAGTGTACTGTTTTCATCAGCGACTAGGGATTTTGTCTGAAAATTGCAAGCTATTCTATCTCATTCTGTCTCTACAGCAGTGTACACCCGGAGCAATATGATCGCTAGCAATCATACTGCTCAGTGTTCCGTTTTCATCAGCGGCCAGAGATGGTCACTGATGAAAATGACACCCTACTGAGAGAAGAGGCAGGGGAAGTCGCTGGTCGGAGGAGCATTCGACAAACGGGCATAAAAGATTGGAGTGTACACCGGCGATAAGCCACCGGGTGCGCGCTCCTGTTTTCAGCCCCCTAATGGTCGCTGGTCGGAGGAGCATGCTGCCTAAAGAGTTGTGTGGTTTTCTAGGGAACAAGGAAATTGAGGGCAAAGGGTGGGAATTGCCACAGCCGCAGTGTTTAAATGCCCCAGCATCAGTCCATCTCCTAACTGGAATCCCTAAAAATGCTCACTACCCTAAAGGATAATGAACAGTTTTGACCAAGATACCATTGCCGGTAAGCGAGGAGATACCGATCAGGTGAACTCAATTGAATTCCCCCTATGCGCTTTAGACTGCGCACCCATCATGAGTGCTACAACTGATTTATTTATGGTATACTTACGTATTTGTTTGAGGTACTTGTGTAGTTTCACGGCGCCGCCGCGCGCACAGTCTGTCTAAGAAACTTGGCAGCTTGCCAGACTCTGTGTTTAACTGTGCGCGTGCCGCTCTAGCTGTTCTCAGCGCAGCGCATGGCTGCTTTCCAAATGTAATCTACGTTATCAGTGTAGCGCCGGGCTGCAGGCTGCCCAGCGCTGACAGGTCACTGTGGTACTTGTAGTTCCACAGTGAAATAGGCAGTCCTGCGCACCGCTGACAACGGGGGCATGTAAACTGGACACCCCTGCACACCGCTAACGTACGGGGCTTCCAAACTAGACACCCCAGCACACCGTTTTCAAAGGGGGTGTCCCACATGTTGACGCTAAAATTCAGATGCTAAAGCGTCTGAATGCAGACTCCCTGCAAGCTGCTATGAAGGGGGCATCAAAAAAAATGTCGTCATTTTTGTCTCAGGTGTATGAGTTTGCAGGTGTGAATGTGTTCCTGAAACAGCACCACTATCCACGCCAACCCGAAGCGTGGCGAGCGCAGCGGTACGCGTCCTACGACCTTTTCATACCCCCACTATCCACGTCAGCGTGGAGTTGATTTTATATAGTGTGGCGAACGCAGCGAGCCACCGAGCCCGAAGCGTGGCGAGCCCTGCGAGGGGACGCGGATTACCTGTGAAGTAATCCGCGTCCACTCGCCAGGCTTTGGGCTCGGTGGCTCGCCACACTTTATAAAAACATCTCCACGCCGACGTGGATAGTGGGGGTATGAAAAGGTCATAGGACACATACCGCCGCCGCTCGCCACGCTTTGGGTTGGTGTGGATAGTGGAATTTACAAGGTCGACAGCTGTTACGTCGACTCGTGTCATTGTGAACAGGTTTAATGGTGTACCCCTAGACCCAACTAAATTTAGATGCTTTAGCTTCTAAATTTAGATGTACCCCTACACCCAACTAAATTCAGACACTTTAGCGTCTAAATTTAGATGTCCCCCTTCTTAGAGGTTTGCAGGGAGTCTAGATTCAGACACTTTAGCATCTAAATTTAGATGTCCCCCTTCTTAGCGGCTTGCAGGGAGTCTGGATTCAGACGCTTTAGCGTCCAAATTAAGATGCCCCCTAACGTAGCTTACATATGGAAAGCAGCCACGCGCTGTGCTGAGAACAGCTAGAGCGGCACGCGCACAGTTAAACACAGAGTCTGGCAAGCTGCCAAGTTTCTTAGACAGACTGTGCGTGCAGCGGCGGCACCGTGAAACTACACAAGTACAGTACCTGGTTTGATATTATGCTTAACGTGAGCAAGTCCTAATCAGACCAGAGCTTACTCAGGTCCCTATTTCCTATCACTGCTTACCAAGCGCGCCTGCTGGCTTCATTCCCTGGTTGCCAAGCTCCTGTAGTGTTATTTCAGATATTTATTTTCATTACAATTTATCAAGTGAAGATCCCGAGCACATAATGAGGTTGGAGCTGTAAGGTTTCTCTATTCCCGGCTTAGGCTCGCTGCCCTGTGTTCATATTGCAGAACGATACCGTTACAGCCAAATGATTGATTCTTCTTCTTACCGGACACTGATGCTCAGTCTGGCACTTGTGTACGGTCACAGCAGCTTCTTATTTCATCACCTATAAATCTTAGCGCCTGTTTTTTTTTTTTTTTTACAAGGTCATCAATCTTTTCCAAAGCTAAGAAGATTTAAAAAGAAAGAATCTGTGAGACTGTTTGAGCTGATAGATGCTGGTAACATTTACAGCGCCTGCTGTGCCTTCAGGGGACCTCCCTTCACACATTCTTGTTACATCAAAGTCATTACAACTGAAATTGATGTGGCCTTCCTCATAAAACCGGATGGCAGAGGATCTATAATCAGATTGATGATATGATGAATTGCATGGCAGACAGCTTCATTGTGGAGCAAAGAGCAGAGTCCAGGCTACACCGGAAAATGACTGTATCTGGTGAGGCGCTGACATTAAGTAGAGGAATGAACATTGAAGTTGTACGTATACTGAGATGGGACTTATTTATCCGCAATGTGTGCAAATGACCAAATGACTCCCGTAAAGGGAAGGTTTGATCGCTAACAACTGCCTGCAGCTCACTATAATGATTGGACGGCTCCCATCCAATCCTCACACCCCATAATGCCTGGCCTCTGTTAGATCTACCTTAGTGTTGGCCAGAGTGTGCTAGAAGCTCAACAGCAGAGAGCAACCCCTGCTGGCAGGAAAGAGGAACTGCATGGGTTGCGACAGGTGCACGGTGGTGCTAGAATACAGACATTTACTGGGCACGTTAGGGTCAGGCTATTGGGGGGGGGTTCAGACATACAGTCTCAAAGTATGAAAAGGTACAAAACAAAACACCATGTTGACCTTTTCATGTGTCGCCATTGCCATGTCGACCATATGGTGTTGACATGGTAGCGGTCGCCCTATTTTCCGGACACCATTAGATTTGTTAGAAAGTACCATCCTCTGCAGGCTCCACAGAAGGCTGTGCACGTCATTTGGAATGTAATTATGAAGAGAATGAAGTGAGCAGCCTCCTAGATTAGCCGGTGTACGGGACGCGGTCTCTGCCTCCAGCTAAATACTATATCAAGGTGTCGGACAGTGATATCTATCGATTCTTCTGCTGCAAAGTGACTCTATTTAGCTGCGGGGGCCATGGTACTAAGGAGATAGCGCTCCGGTATCTGCATTTGTAAAGGGAATCGCTGGCAGCAAGTCAGAGTCACTCCACCGTGACATTCCCACAGATTTCTTTATATCATTCGGAAAGAGGAATTATGCTGTAATCCAATCGCTGCACAGCCAATGCATTACGGAACGTTGCCTGTGACCGCTCTATGAAAACCTGCTCACATCTAACACGTTACTGGGGTCTCCTGCTGCGCTGTAAAGTGGTGAATAGCCTGTGGGCTCTGCAGCTGCTGTGGTACTACAAAACCCAGCATCCAGTCCTCCCAACTAGAAGACAATTTGTACTACAGGGGTAGTTTGCAATTGTACTCTTTAAAGAAAAAAATAATCATTTATATTAATACCAGGTAATTGCAATTGCAGAGCGACCTCCACAGCAAACTCATGTGTCCAATGTGCGTGTGCGATCCTAATGTGTGTAATTACCAATCTGTAGGCGATGACAAATGAACCAAACCTGCAATCATACTTACATAGTTCAAGTAACCTTGGCACTGGATGGATTTATCAAGGTTTTCCTTGCAATCCCGGAGTAATGTCACACAATTTCCTGGAAGAATAAATGGAAGCTAGATCAAAATCAAATAAGAGTACACTAAACAGAAGCAGGTGCTAGTTTCCGGTTCTAGCATCTGATCTGCCGCCACGCCAGTCCCAGTAAATAATAAGTTTCTAGGTTTCTTAAGCTGGGTACACAATTTTTTTGTTTTTGCACGGATGGGAATTACACATTTTAGGGTTGACCTACTATTGCGCACTCCCGCGGATCAACCGTTGCAGAAGTGTGCAAACTGAACATGTGGCTGACAACCCCATGCTTTGGGATGTGGTGGGAATTCTAGATCGAAGGTCAATCACCATATTGTGTAGTGTGTACAGACTGCACAATAGGAAAGGAGGAATGCCAATTGCACAGGACTAATGTATAGATTAGGACCCCCATGTACTTCATAGAGTAGGCATAAACTGGAGGTGTGCGACTGATGGACATGAGAAGATATAGAGCAGATCAAAGGGAAAGTAATGTCCTTTTTATGGTGCACCAAATATTAACATTTTACTTTTATTAAATATCAGATAAAAATTGCGAAATATTAAAAACAAACATACAAGTGAAAATATGACAATACAGGCATTTAAAATGCAGGTGGCACACTAGGATTCACTTTTATGTTACAGGACAGATGTTTCACAGAACCAGTGAAATAGCGTAAAAGAGTCAGTTACTGGGATTTCAGTATTTTCACAGTATGCCCTTGGTAGTACCTATATGTATAAGGTTAGCACTATAAAGTGTCTTTTTCCTCAAGTCAGGTGGTACTCTAAACAAGTGTGCTAATCATAGCTTGGCCAAAGTTATAGCTTGTATGTGCATATATTTCATATGTCTTTCCCTCTGTGGGGTATGCAATGTCAAATAATAAGTGGCTTAACACTGTAGGTATAGCTGTGGGTCTCCCTTTGCGGGCCAGTCCGTAGGAGAACCCGACTGAGGGTAGCGCATGCGGCTGCTTGTCAGTCACTGGTGCCGCAGTAGCAAGCACAGTGCTGGGCAGTCAGAGGTGCAGGTATCAGGGGGTAGAGGTGGGTTATCAGAGGGCAGGGGTGGGTTATCAAGGTGGCCATACACCTACAGATTTATTGTCAGATCTGGCTGGTTGGAACAAAAATCTGGTTACGGATGAGAGCAAATGACAATTGACCATTTGCAAGGAAATGCTGGAAAACTGACAAACTGTCATTCAGATACTACCAGGTTTTTGGGTACTTATATGTTAGTTGGGCGCCCACTAAGCTATTTGCTTAGTTTTACGCGTCCGCTTGCCACACTTCGGGCTCACCAGACTATATAAAATCAACTTCATGCCAACATGGATAGTGGGGGTATGAGTGTACTTTCTATAGTGGGCACCCAACTAACATATAAGTACCGGTTTTTGTTCCAACCAGCCAGATCTGACAATAAATCTGTAGGTGTATGGGCACCTTCAGGGGGCAGAGGTGGGTTATCAGAGGGCAGGGGTGGGATATCAGGGTGTAGAGGTGGGTTATCAGAGGGTAGATGTGGGTTATCAGAGTACAGGGCGTGACTCCATGCAGCCCTTAGAGGCCAGGGCCGCCTCATCCCGCGTAAGACGTGCAGCCAGCAATGTGACCGTACCCAGGTCCCGGCTGACTCCGGTCAGTGTCTCCGCTACTTCCAGCAGCTCTGCCGCATTCAGTTTCCCCGCCATGATGTTCTGTCACCGTTACGTGACCCAACGTCAGCACGTACGCACGCCCGGCTTCCTCGCGTCGCCCTGGCAACGGCCGGCACGTAAAGTATGTCTACCGGGCGCCGCATTGCTACTGTACGGAGTGTGGAGTCGGACACTAGTACATACGCGTGAGGCGGTGCTGGCTGGAGCGTAGGGGGAGAGTGGAGATTCAGGGGAAAGATAATAATACCCGGATATAGCGCCTGTCTGAAAGGGAGCCTGGGTCAGGCGTCACCACTACGTATAGTCGCGCCACTCACTCCCCGGCTCATCACCATTGGTATGCTGTGATCGTTCTGTGATTATACTATAGAGCTGGTTCTATTACATTATACTAATATATACTGTGTTTATCATAATACACTATACTTATATAATACAATATGTATTACACTATACTTATAATATGTATTACACTACACTTATTCTGTACTTCTATATGTATATTATATTACACTATACTTATATAATACATGTATTACACTATATACTTATATAATACAATATGTATTACACTTTTCTGATATAATATGTATTACACTACACTTATTCTGTACTTCTATATGTATATTATATTACACTATACTTATATAATACAATATGTATTACACTATACTTAATCTGTACTCATTATATTATGCTGATACATATATATGTATATTATATTACATTATACTTATATAATATGTATTACACTATACTTATACTGTACTTATGGTACTCTTTACCTAGAACGGCGCCCGCGATTGGCGTCGGGGGTAAAAAATCGCGGCCATCGCATGCACATAAAAAACGGGTGCGACGCGATGCCCGCGATTTTCCCATAGGGATCAATGTTAAAAGTGACATTGGACGCGATTTTAGTGTTAAATGCCTCAATGCCCGCGATTTTTACATAGGAAACAATGTTAAATGGGCCACAGAGCCCTAATAGTCCCCCTGAAGTCTTAAATGGCCCCCACAATTTTTAACGCCACCCCACGATCAACGTGAACCCGAAGCGTGGCGAGCGCAGCGGTACGCGTCCTCCGACCTTTTCATACCCCCACTATCCACGTCGGCGTGGAGTTGAGAATAGAATAGTGTGGCGAGCGCAGCGAGCCACCGAGCCCGAAGCGTGGCGAGCGGACGCGGATACCTGTAAAGCCCGCGGAGGGACGCGTTTACCTGTGAAGGTATCCGCGTCCACTCGCCACGCTTCGGGCTCGGTGGCTCGCTGCGCTCGCCCCACTATTCTATTCTCAACTCCACGCCGACGTGGATAGTGGGGGTATGAAAAGGTCGGAGGACGCGTACCGCCGCCCCTCGCAGGCTCGCTGCGCTCGCCACGCTTCGGGTTGACGTTGATCGTGGGGTGGCGTTAACAATTGTGGGGGCCATTTCAGACTTTAGGGTGACTATTTGGGCTCTGTGGCCCATTTAACATTGTTTCCTATGGAAAAATCGCGGGCATTGAGGCATTGAACACTAAAATCGCGTCCAATCTCACTTTTAACATTGATCCCTATGGGAAATCGCGGGCATCGCATCGCACCCGTTTTTAAGGGCATTCGATGGTCGCGATGGGCGCCGTTCTAGGTAAAGAGTACCGTACTTATTATATTATGTTTATACTTATATTATATTACACTATACTATACTGTACTTATTATTGCACTAGTAAGCTTGCTCGAAGCAAATGCTTAGAAATCTAGATGTAGTTTTACTTGCTGCCAACAGATGCCAGTGTTTCGGTGAGGGGTACTAGACATATATAATGATACTAGGTGATTCATCGCGCCCTATGGGCGCTCTTCACACCGGCGTGAGGGGCTGCGCCCCCCTTAATTTGTGAACGTTTGTATTGTATGAAAGATGACCTGTATTGCAACTTGAGTTATAGGTGAAATGTGTTAAATAGAGAGCATATGATTTGGAAGGGGGTGTGTATTGTTTTGTTTAATTAAAAAGCGGTTATAGAGTAAGATGTACATCGATAGTGTGGAGGGTACAGTGACATTTGTGGGGGTGGGGGGGGGTGCGTGTTGTTGAGGTGTGTGTGTGTGTGCAATAGTATAGTAGGGTGTTTTTGAGTCAGCGGCTCCCCACTGGCGGAGGTCACGACACAGGAAAACAGGAGGCTGGGTAGTGATAGGGGTGTGTGAGCATAAGGGGGACTAAAGAGGAGGGTGGGGGACACTGTGCAGCTTCTGCTAGTGGGTGAGGGTCCAGCGTAGCAGCATAGGAGTACAGGACGGTGCCCCTGAGTCAGTGTCTCCTCCTACTGGGTGGGAGTTAGGGTGCATGAGAGCAGGAGGTTGGGTGGTAAAGCATTATAGGGGAATGTGGGCAACACAGGGTGAGCGGGTCCCCACTGATGGAAGTTACGTGGCAGGAGAACAGGAGGCAGGGCAGTGATAGAGGTGTGTGGGCATGAGGGGTAGTAAAGGTTTTTGGCTGTTGCTGAGTAGGGATAGGGATTGGTGCAGACGCCATCGATGGTTGGCATTGATGGGGATTTTGCACCCTGCCATCGATTAGTAGTAACATATTACTTGGATAACCATCGATTGTTGTAGCTATCGATGGTCATCCATTATATCTGACTGAATAGGCCGTGGGTCAATCAGAACTTGGTGGCGGGACTTCCGGGTGTGGTGGGCGGAGCTATGCTCTGTGTCCCGGCACCATAATTGAAATCATTGATGGTCGATGGGCATCCCTAGAACTGGAGGAGGGTGGGGGACAGTATGCAGCTCCCGGCAGTGGGTGAGCATCTCCTCCCACTGGGAGGGAGTGAGCGTGCATGAGAGCAGGAGGCTGTATTATAGTGTTATGTAGGCAAGACATTGATAAAAGTTGTGGCGCTGGTGCAGGGGACCGTGGGGACACTTCTGGCAGTGGGGGAACCTGCAGCGTGGCAGCCAGGGCCGGATATCCCACCCAGGGGCGGCACCTGCTTGTGGCGGTACAGGATCCCCCTTTGTCACAGGGGGTACGTGAAGTGCGGGAGCGGGGTCGCGAGGGTCCGCTGGGGGGTGGAATTGCCGGAAGGGGGTCAGGGGGGTCTGCAAATTGCGGGAGGGGGGGTGTACGGGGATCCGCGATTAGTGGGAGGGGGCAGAGGTCCGCAAATCGTGGGAGGGGGCGCGGGGGGGCTTGAATCGCGGGAAGGGGGTCCTCAAATTGCGGGAAGGGGGTTGACGGGGTCAGTAAATTGCGGGAGGGGGGGGGGGGGGGCTGTGGATGTCCGTAAATGTTGGGAGGGGCGCGGGGGGTGCCATGAATCAAGGGAGGGGGGGCACAGGGGGGGCCGTGAATTGTGGGAGGGGGCATGAATCGCGGGGGGGGGGGTCGTGGGGGGCTGCGAATCGCAGGAGGGGGGTGCGGGGGGGTGCCGTGAATTGTGTGTGGGGGGGGCTGCAAATTCCGGGAGGGGGTGCGGGAGGGGGGGGGGCGCGGGAGTTGCCGAGGGGGTTCGCAAATCGCGGGAGGGAGGCGCGACGGGGAGTTCCGTGAATCACGGGAGGGGGCGGGGTCTGCAAATCCGAGGGGGTTAGAATCGCGGGGGGGTCGCGAATTGCGGGAGGGGGGTCACAAATTGCAGGAAGGGGGGTGCTGTGAATCGCGGGAGGGGGTGGTGGTCCGCAAATGGCGGGAGGGGGAGCGTGGGGGTCCCTGGGAATAGCGGGAGAGGTCACAGGGGTCCCGCGAATTGCGGGAGGGGGCACTGCGAATTGCGGGAGGGGTCACTGCGAATTGCGGGAGGGGGGGCCCGCGAATCGTGGGAGGGGGTGTCGTGGGGGACTGAGAATCACAGCAGGGGGGGGGCGCAGGGGGTGCCGTGAATTGCGTGAGGGGGGAAGTGAATCGCGGGAGGGGTCCGCGAATCGCAGGAGGGGGTCCGCAAATTGCGGGGGGGGGGGGGTGAATGGTGGGGGGGGTCCGCGAATCGCGGGAGGGGGGCGCTACGGGGGTTCCGTGGGCGGGGGTCTGCAAATCTGGGTGGGGGGGTTAGAATCGTGGGAGGGGCCGGTGGTCCGCAAATGGCGGGAGGGGGGGCGCGGGGGTCCCGGGAATAGCGGGAGGGGTCACAGGGATCCCGCGTATCACGGAAGGGGTGGTGCGCGGGGGTCCCGCAAATCGCGGGAGGGGGGCCCTGCGAATTGCGGGAGGGGGGGGTCATGTGGGGCTGCGAATCGCAGGAGGGGGGGTGCGGGGGGTGCCGTAAATTGCGTGAGGGGGGGGGCGTGAATCGCGGGAGGGGGGTCCGCAAATCGCAGGAGGGGTTTGCGAATTGCGGGAGGAGGCGCAGGAGGGGGGCTGTGAATCGCGGGGGGCGCGAATCGCGGGAGGGGGAGCGCGGGTGGTGCCGAGGGGCTCCGCAAATCGCGGGAGGGGGGGGGCGCTACAGGGGGGGGTGTTCCGTAAATCGCGGGATGGGGGCGGGGGTCTGCAAATCATGGGGGAGGGGGGTGGTAGAATCGCGGGAGAGGGGGCGCGAATTGCGGGGGTGTGGATCACACTTAGGACGACAGTCATTAGGTCGACATGGGTCAAGGTCGACAGTTGTTTAGGTCGACATGGGGCAAAGTCGACATGGGTTAGGTCGACAGTTCATTAGGTCGACATGGGTTTTTCACTGTTTTTTTTTACCCGAATGTCGACACAGTCGACATGGACACAGTTGGAGGTGAACCGCACCCCCTCGCTTCACTCGCGATGCTTCAGACACTTTTTTATTCTCCCACCACGCCCTAGTGGATGGTAGGGCATGAAATACCGCCTGTTGGCACATGTCGGCTCAAAAAACAGTGAAAAACCCATGTCGACCTAACGATCTGTCGACCTAACCCATGTCGACCTAAACACCTGTCGACCTTGACCCCTTGTCGACCTATACCCATGTCGACCTTCCCCCCTGTCGACCCAACGTGGTCGACCTGATGACTGTTGACCTAAGTGTGGTCTGCGAATCGCGGGAGGGGGGGTCGCGGGTGTCCCGTGAATCGCGGGAGGGGTGGTCGCGCAAATCGGGGGGAGGGGGGTCGCGGGGGTCCCGCGAATCGGGGGATCGCGGGAGTCCCGTGAATTGTGGTAGGGGGGGTCGCGGGGGTCCCGTATATCGGGGGAGGGGGGGTCGCGGGAATCGGGGGAGGGGGGGTTGCGGGGGTCCCGCGAATCGCGGGAGGGGTGGTCGCGCGAATCGGGGGGAGGGGGGTCGCGGGGGTCCCGCGAATCGGGGGATCGCGGGAGTCCCGTGAATTGTGGTAGGGGGGGTCGCGGGGGTCCCGTATATCGGGGGAGGGGGGGTCGCGGGAATCGGGGGAGGGGGGGTTGCGGGGGTCCCGCGAATCGCGGGGGGTGATGGCAGAGGGGGGGTGCAGGAGTAATGGTGGATGGTGGCTGTGGAGTAATGGTGGATGGTGGGCGTGTACTGTAGCCCTGGCTGGGCGGGGGGAGGTGATGTCAAGGGGGTGGAATGTTATACACATGAAAATGTTCTACACATAGAACACTGGTCTTTTCCCTAGGGGGGGGCGGGCTTGTGTATCCCGCTGGGCGGGAACATTACCCACACAGGGGATGAGTGACAGATCTGGCTAAATATATAAGAGATGTGAAACTGATATAAGAAACTGTAAATAAATAAATAAATATGTATTCTTTTATGCTTACTATATTATACTATACTTATACCTTATTATAGTACAGTATATTTATTATTATGCTGTTCTTATAGCATACTATGGTTATTATGGTACTTGTGGTGCCAAAACACGACCGCCACGACCTTCTTTGCTGATGAATTTCTATGAAGGTGGGGATGATCTGTGTTTTCCGTGTCATGGATGCATGGTCCGAGTCCGGTGTGACGTGATGCTATCACGTTTCATGGCCTGTAATAATATGTTGCAGGAACTACTTTCCCTCCTCATAGCGCCCTGCCATGTGCACGAGTGACCACTCCATCCTATTGGTAGCGCTTGTTCCTCTTACCAGCCTGGGGTAATGCTCTCTGTTGTGCGTGCTTCGAGCACAGTGTGGTCTGTAATTCAGCACTGAAATGCAGACCAGGCCTTTTTAAAAAGCACCACTACAGAAAGTGACAGCCCACATCGTATAGTGTGTATGGACTTTGAGGTGCAGTCTAATGGGCACGAGGGGAAGGAGCAGTCTACCTGATCCGGCCTGGTGGGGAATTAGACTGACATCGAGAATATTACACACGTGAGAGATTTCCCTTGAATCGACGGCAGGATCACATGCAATATACAGTATCACATGCGGTCCTTTTGCATGTAATATATCGCATGCGATCCCAGCAAGTACTGCCGGATCCGATATATCTATAGTGCAGTACTTGCGATCTAGGGCTCCGATCTGATGCGTGGTCTAATAAACACATGCAATTTGCCACTTTTCACCAGATTCCTCGCTCCGATTCGCCGAAATCGGGTAAAATCGCAGTAGTATATGGCCAGCCCAGCTTAACAAAGGTTCTGATGCTGGCTAAATAAAAGCCTGCATTTTACCCGGTTTTAATTAGCCGCAGAACCTGTGTAAATCATATGTGCCCCAGATTAAGGATATTAGGCAAGCATAGTTATACTTGTAGCATAACGGTTGTATGGAACATTATATTTATGCTGTGACTCTTGTAAGGACCTATATATTTATAATGTGACTATTTACTATGCTTAGTATGTAGATCATAGTATCCAGCCCAAATAGTGTGCTACTGTAGACAGTCATTAGCGTGACGTTGGAATTCTGACTGCACAGCAGGGGGAGCGCAATAAAGCCCCTTGCGGGCTCGTTGCGCTCGCCACGCTGCGGGCACGGAGGCGAGCTGCGCTCGACACCTATTTTGTTCTCCCTCTATGGGGGTTGTGGACCCCCACGAGGGAGCAGTCGGAGTAATGACTGTCGGAATCCCGACTGTCGGCGAGACGTCCGTCACCCGGAGACAGCAATCTGTGTGCATGGTAGGGTGCAGCATATGGAAAAGCTGGTTCCTGTGATGTGGACTGTGATATTTAAACAGTGATTAGTATATGGACTTAGATATTTATCCTATGATTCGTATGTGGACTATGATACTTTACAACAAATAGTGTTTGGACTTTGATACTTAAACTATTTCTAGCCTATGGAAATCTAGAGCCAATGGAAAATGTACATTGCTGGTTTCTACGTCAGTTTTGCAGAAGTTCATTTTATTTGGTTCTATAATATATAGGTACAGTTATGTAATGTTATCACACTCACACATACGCATGCACATATACACACTAGCGTTAGTAGCCAGTCCAACTAACTTTTTTTGAGGACATCCCCCTAAACACATGGGAAAATGTAAACTCTACACAGATATGACACTGTCGAAACCTGTTTTCAGGATTAGGGCTGGCGGAGTGCGCAATATTAATGATGTTCAATTACGTGTAAACATCATGTTTGTCTCTATCGGACGATCCAAAATCTCTGTTGGGAGAACGTTTGGCTGAAAATCGAAAGGTCCCGATTTTTGGGTTAATCTTTGTCAAACGCTGTATGGGGATATATAGCAGTTATTTTTTTGTAGTGGTTGGGGTTTATAGGGAAATATTACTGTTTTGTAAGTAGATTCCTGTATGTTTCATTATATTTACAGTCTCTTATTTTTCCTTTAAGAAACGATGAGCGTTCCGCAGTCTCCCAAGGAATCATTTGTCATTACCGGAGGTGGCGGCTACTTTGGACACAGGTTAGTGCCACGGTATAATTAATAATGTTGCATAATTATGGAAAGTATATTAATAATCTATTTAATTATTCCATTCCGTTGGGAATATTTTGACTAATGAGCACTAATTGCATCTTCCGGAGAAGCCAAATTCCATTATTAATTAGAATTGGTTAATGAGTTTTGCAGTTCATTTAGAGAACGGCCTAGCAAATCTCCTATTCTGCCATTCATCTCTGCACAGAACGTGTCGCTCCCCTCTACTGTTCTGTGCTGAGGCCTGATGTACAGGGACACTACCACCAAATTGGTCTAAGGTTTGGGTATAGGGCACTCACTGGCAATGCTGCTATTACTATGTATGTAGATCGCCAATCTGAGCTTCATGAGTAGGTAGCTTCTAGTGTACCAAAGTCAACACACTATCTTATGAAGATGCCGTCCAGGGGAATCTTCTAAGCTTAGTTGCACATAATATTGAGCAGCTAAACCTGGGTACATTCTGAGCGATATGTTGTCTGATCCGGCAAATTGGACCTACATATTGCTCAGAATGGCACATATATGCCCGATATATCAGTACCCGCAGTCACTAGCATTAAACATGTGCTGTATATCAAACTTGAGGATCACACTAGCGACGTAATGTAACCAAATAAAGAACAGCGATTGTTCCATCCTTCATTAACATAGCTCAAAGTCTACCCAGGGTCGGAGGGGGGGTTCAAACTGATATCTAAATTGCAGCTTAAAAATAAAGCAGCCAGTATTTACTCTGCACAGAAACAATAGAACGCACTCAAACATAAATCTCTCTGCACATGTTAAATAAACCCCATCCGCGATATAGCATGGTTTTGCCCAGTTATGTGCTTTTTTGCTTTGCTAACAAACCTGAATCAAGCTTCATTATAAACATTGTGCCATGTAAACCTGACCCGCTATTTATTGTTCCAGATTAGGCTGCTGGCTGCACCAGAGCGGTGTGAGCGTGGTTCTCTTTGATGTTCGAAAACCAGCCCAGGAACTCCCTGATGGAATCCGTTTCATACAAGGAGACATTCGATCTCTTTTGGCAGTGGAGGATGCCTTTATCGGAGCGACCTGCGTAATTCACACTGCCTCCTATGGTATGTCCGGGCGGGAGCAGCTTCAGACCGCTCTCACGGAAGAGGTCAACGTGAAGGGCACAGAGAATGTCATCCGGGCCTGCTTAAGCAAAAATATTCAGAGACTAGTGTACACCAGTACATACAACGTGGTGTTTGGCGGGCAGACCATCAAGAATGGAGATGAGTCCATGCCGTATCTACCTCTGCACCGCCATGCAGACAACTACTCCCGCACCAAGACTATCGCTGAATCCCTGGTGCTGAAAGCCAACGGCAGCAAGCTTGCCAATAATTGTGGAAGTTTACGGACCTGCGCTCTCAGACCGGCCGGTATCTACGGCCCAGGGGAACAAAGACATCTTCCCAGAATCATTAATACTCTCGAACAGGGGTTGTTCAAGTTTCTGTATGGGGACCCTCATAATCTTGTGCAGTTTGTCCACGTTGATAATCTTGTATCCGCTCACGCTTTAGCTGCCGAAGGTCTTACAGGCGACAGAAGTCACATCGCCGCCGGTCAGCCGTACTTCATAGCTGATGGTAAACCAGTCGATAATTTTGAATTCTTCCGGCCCTTCGTGGAGGGTCTGGGGTATAAGTTCCCCACAGTTCGGGTTCCTCTCTTCCTTGTGTATTTTATGGCGTACCTCACCGAATGGTTGCATTTCCTTATCAGCCCCGTTTATAACTTCCAGCCTTTGCTAACCCGCGCCGAGGTCTATAAAACGGGGATAACGCACTACTTCTGCTTGGAAAAAGCCAAGAGAGAGCTGGGATACGAGCCCATGCCCTTCACGATGCATGAAGTTGTCAAATGGTACCACGGTCAGGGCTATGGCAAGCGGATCAACAACAGCAATCTTCTGTGGGATCTTGGGCTAATTGCCTTGCTGATTGTGGCGCTGTTTGCTTGGGTGCCCGGTGTGGTGGCGAATAACTAGGACTTCTCTGTGAGACTATTCCCGTGGCCGAAACACAATAGAAGCAAAGGTTCAGAAGAGTGAGGACTGAGCAGCTATGCCACTGTGCCCTGGTGCACTAATGATGGCACGGGTAATGGCATTTTATCCTATTAATCTAATGGCCTGGATTCTCACGAGTGCTGTTTAACCCACTCACAATGGCTGCCTAATTTTATATTTATAATCGTTTTCATTTACAGTTAGATTTTTTAAATTGGTTCTGGCATTCGTTGGGTAACGGGAACTTCTATTTGAAAGGGGCGCTAACTAAAAAAAACACGAATAGTATGGTGGATAGAAGAAGTGGCAGGCAGTCCTATCTGATGTGTTTTCTTATATGGAAGTTCAGCTGCCCAGTTACTCTGAAAAGGTCACATTCCAGTTATTGGTAGTGAACCTGAGTTATGCACCACTGACCTCATTACTGGTCTCCTGCGGTCACAGCATCTCTTACAGTGGGCTGGCAAATGAAATATCCACTTCGTACAGGGAAGCTGCAGAATAGGGTATGGAGGTTTGTTTTGTATTAATATTACCCTACCCTGCTGATGAGTTTATTTCTTTTTTTGATTTATTATGATTGAAAGATAAAGGAGCCTCTCGTGCTGTTGGGGACCCTGCTCCTTCTGCTATCTGTTCCTCTCCTCATGTTATAACCCTGTCTCTTGTTTCCCTGTTATTCCTCAGGATCTGCACACAGTAATGCTGGTCTCCTTCTAATGTCTATTGCAGTGGCTAGGGAGGGAGAAGGTGTGACGTGCAAACGTTCATCTGTACAAACAGATCTGGGACCTCGACACAGCTGGGATGAGGTCTGGATGCTGGTAGAATGGAGTTAATAGTCGGATGTCTGTGTCTTACCTATATCAGACCTGGTTATGTGGGCTCTCAGGGACTGCGCATTTAGAGAGGTATCTTGTATCTGGATGAGAGGGTGACTTTAGTTTTTCTTTTAGAATCCAAGTGGACTGGCAAAATGAGGGGATTCGGTACACTAATTGGGGGTGCATGTGCCCAGGTATCAACATTGACACCCAAAAAAAACCCGAAAATGCATGTCCACCTTTTTTGTCAATGACGACCTTGTTCGTGTCGACTTACTGACTGTCTACCCTTTTATCTATAACCATCTCACTGATCCAGGTTCTGACAGTACTTGTGTCACTTATAGACGGGCCTAATCTGTACTGGTGTTCATTCTCGCACTCGACATATTTGAAAACCCATGCAGTTCCTCTTCCCTGCCTGGGGTGTCGCTGTCTGCTGTGGTGTTTGTAGCACAGGTCTGGTTTGCATATTAGTGCTGATATACAGACCACACTGTGCTAGAAACACCACTGCAGACAGCGACACCCCAGGCAGGGAAGAGGAACTGCAAGGGTTTTCAAAGATAGCGGGTACTAGAATGAACACTATGTACGTTCTGTACATGCTGGGTTCGGTGTCCCCTCTGGCATCACTGATCGCATGTAGGGACTCGTTACACCTGTACTAATCCCACTTACAGAGGTTCTATAGGCAAGACTAATAAACACACTTAACAAGGTCCCAGGAGCTGGTTCAGCAAAGATAACCCAAAACTATTCCTGTCGTGCTGCTAAACTTCACATTTTATTAAATTTTTTTTTTTTTTTTTGTATTTAGATTGCAAATACATTATGTATATATTTTTTCAAATCTAATTGTATATTTTTTAGCTAAATCTGTTTAAATGTAATTTTATTAATGTACAAGCATACATGTATTCCGTGTGGGAGCGCATATGGAGAATATTTGGGAATGGTGACAGTCGCCCTTATGTGGGCTGGGGGAAGGAATCATTTTATCTGGTTTTATAAAAAATAAACTTCTAGAAACATGTTAACCAGTTCAGACCTTAATGTGTCACTTCTTATACACTGATAAAGCAAGTAACTCCTAATGTGTAAATGTTGGAGGCTCCTATAAATAGAATTCTTATTGTTTCGGTTATTTTTTGAAATGGGAAAATATAAGTAAAAAATCTTATTTTGTTTATTTATGTTTTGCCAGCTCTGAACTTCAGATGATTTCATTTAGGTTTTATGTAGGGTACACACCAGGACGACCCGCTCACGATGCACATCGTGAGCGGGTCGTCAGTGTCTCGTCCGACGCGCTCACGGTGACGCGGGGGGGCACGACCCGCTCACGATGTGCACAGTGAGCGGGTCCGATCTGATGGCGACCCGCACCCGGCTGTATGGTCGTCATTGAGATCCTACCTGCAGCAGGTAGGATCTCAATAACGACCAACCGACCCACGGGACCGCGGATCGGTATCGGTCCACACCAGGTCAGAAAAGGGCCCAATCAGCACACAATCTACATCCAATTGATCGGAATTGGATCTAGATTGTGGGGATCGGGCCCTAGTCATCCTGGTGTGTACCCAGCATTAGACTAACCAATGTCCTCGGATACCTCATTCTAAAAGGATACATGAAATCTATTCTCTTTTACATTTTAACTATATTGTGCCTCATTTAGCGTGGGAAGCATTTGTGAAGTTTGTGCCAGGTGTACATGCACATACATACCGTATATACTTGAGTATAAGCCGAGGCACTTAATTTTACAACAAAAAACTGGGAAAACTTATTGACTCAAGATGGACCCTCACTCGAGTATAAGCCGAGGGGGGCTTTTTCAGCATAAAAACTGTTCTGAAAAAGTAGGCTTATACTCGAGTATATATGGTAATTTTATTTTTAACCACTCGCCTCCTGTGCACTGACCACTAAAGGCTACTCGATGGCCCAAATTACTCCACTGTGTGCTAAAAGATGTCATAACAGAAATTGAATGTAATTTTGCAGGGACACTGAACTGTTTCAAACTTGCTGGATATGGGGAGAGGGAGCTGTGAAGACAGAGATTGGAGGCAGGAGCAGATAGGGGGGTGGGGTGGAATGTACTAAACACTACTAATCCGAACAATTCTAATTATCTCTGCAATGTAACATTGAGGTGCTTGGCACACTTTTGTCCTACAGCGATAAGGTAACCTCATCAGTTGGATTCCTAAATAGTCCAGCACCGCCCAACCACCCAAGGCATCACCCTGGAGAGAAGCAGCAATTATAGATCTCCTAACTACAGTGGTTTCTTTTTCGATTTATAGAATACAGCTTGTTCAGTTAAGTATATTTGTTAGAACCAGCATTTTTTTTATTACTGCGCAACAGCCAGAACTCAACAGAAACATTTAGGGCAGAGACGGGGAACCTTCAGCTCTCCAGCTGTCATGGATCTACGCATCTCAACCTGCCCCGCTACAGTTTTGATATTTGGCCATGCTGGGATGTGTAATTCAACAACAGCTGGAGGGCTGGAGGGGGGGCTGAACTGTCTTATTATAATTGGGAATCAGAAATGTAAATTTGACATAAGCAACTAATAATGCAGATACAGTTCTGGTATAAAGAAGATAATGAAGTGTGGTGTAACAAACCCATATGAACACTTCCTTCACATAACCGGGAATCGCTGAATAAATCATTGACTCGCAGCGACACCCAATCACTGCAAACCTTTATTAAGAATAGGTGATATACAAATTATGGAAGCAATGGTATAAAAAGCTGACAATTTTAACTTTAAAGGTCGTGTGTTCATTGTAACCATCCACAAATAACTACACGAGGCACTTGTGGGATATTTTAGTATGAAAGGGGTGACATACCGGTAACGCACATGTAACAACTGAAAATAAATTATCCTTCTCATGTATAAGCTGTGACATGTGACCTATTACAGTTACCGTGCGCTCATTTGTCAGGACGCTGGCAATGTGACACAGTGTGCGTAACACTGGGTACAAGGTGGGCTGGGTTTGTGATCTCTAAAACAGAGGTGGCGACCCTGTCCTCAAGATCTTCCAACAGGTCATGTATCTCAGGCCATCTGTGGATCTATAGTAGGAATGAATGCAGTATGTTTGACAATGTGACAGTTAGTAATGGCTACAGCTGTGCACCAGCTAGGTGGTCTGGCAAATCTCGAGGACCTGTTGGGCCACCCCTGCTATGAAGTCCGGGCTGTGCAGAGGCCTGATTCAGAGATGGCGCAGTAGTGATCCGGGCTGTGTCTTCCGGCTTGCAGTAGATATGGGACAGTGTGTAAATGATGCTGGGGCTGCCTTTTGAAATGAGAAGCCCAACGCTGGCTTCTCCGATCCCCTGTCTGCATCTGAAGGCAGAGCATCGGATCATCAGCGGGAACATTGGATGTTTGAATAATGCCAGGGTCACACAATACAATACGTTCATGGCATCTAAGCTGCTGTGACCAGTCAATCTGCAGCAGAAGCCACAGTCAGTGGCTTTGGCATGCCTCAAAATTGGGGCAAGTGCCTTCATTTACTAAAACACTCCCCACCCCCAAAAAACATCTAAATAAACTCACTACAGATCAAACCAACCCAAACAGCTGACACCTCCCCCCCCAACACCTATTCCTACACAATGCAATAGTGACATCCTCATTCACGTGTACATTATATCCCACATTATAATCACAGATGGGCGAGAACCCGGGTACATAATGGAATAGATTATGATTTTTTGTCACATGACTCAGTTTGAAATGATTGCATTTCTGACATCCTATATAATAAAAGGCCAACACTGCTCCTCGTCTCTATGGGAGGATTTCAAATGTTGTGCGCTGACATTACTGTTATGTTCTGTCATTTTGACGGGCTGGTGACTAGTTGAGGTATAAAACTCCACGGCAGATGCATGGATGTTATCATCCTAGACCTAGTTTACTGTATTTGCAAAGACTCTGATAGCTGTGCGTGTGCGGTTGTCTGACCAAACAGGGCAGGGACTAGTATGTGCACCATGTTACTGGGTCTAACCATATTTTTGTCTCTGGGCAAAACCGCCTCCACATAGCATTCCTCACGACACTTCTGTATCCTGAGCTGCGCTACCTAGGTGGTCCATACATAAGATAAGAGCCCAGTAAGTATACAAGAGCTGGGGGTATGGGTAATTCCATAGCCTTTACAGGCCTGTAGGGGGCATCCTACTTACCTACACATGCCCTTTCCTTACCGCGTGCACCAATGGCAGATACTATACAGATCAGCGGTGTACAGGAGATTCCGCCTAACTTTCCGGTATGATCAGAACAACGCTGGTGTGGGTCAGAACCCTGATATTGGGACTGCCCAGCCTAAGTCAAAGCTGAAGTATCATGTCAAAGTATTTTAGGAGAAAGTATTGTAGTATAGTATGAGGTGGACATAGGATAAAATATATACTAGTTACCAGCCACCATAACAGTAATCTCAGCGCCATCGTCTGTGTGTGGCCTTGAATTGCTCCATTGGATGCTATTTAGTGGCCACCGACATGCACAACACTTGAATTCCCCCGTAGAGGTGAGGAACAGTGTTAGCCTTTATATATTATAATGAAAGTGACAAAAACTGGTGACAGATCATAATAAAACATCAATAAAATGACAAATATGAAAAATTAAAAAAGAAACATCTTCCAAGTAATAAGTCTTACACATTGACATGCCCAATTCAAGGACATCTCATCAATAATTAGATCACTGTTGTATCTCTACCAACATTCTAGGCCTGTCCGCGTCATGGCCATGAGCCCAAATTTAGATTTTTCTCTGCTCCTGAGATTTCCATGGAGGGACAAACCTGAGAAGACCATCCCCTCCATTCTGACCACAGCTTTGAATTGGAGACTGGTGCGATGTTGATATTCAAACAGCAGAGGACTGATAAAGTTTCTTGATGACTGAAGATACCGCTGTTTAATATTGGAACCTATGGTGACACAGATGTCTTCTCCGCGTGTCATGCAGTGCCTGGTACTCCCTATACTTACAGTACTACCAGGACAGCACTGTTCTGGAACAGGACCAAGTAGAACGTAGACAGAGAAAAGGTTCCATGTAAGATCTCAAACAAATCCATTATGAGACTGTTCTTTAGATCTTGAAACTCTTCAAAATTTCAGAAGATTCTACCCCCCTCCCCTCCTTGCTTATATTTTACAACAGCAGCAAACGTCTCCAGTGTTGCAAACCACGTGCTCCGATAATAGCTCACAAGAGTCTTTGTTTACGATGAACCTGGCCGCGTTGGTGACAAACCCCAAATTTCCAGGAGTGACGAGAGACTGTGCATATGTATCACGCCACCGTTAGGAATAAAATCTGCTGTTACTTACACGTTTTACTTCTAACCTTAAAAGAAAGGAAAAGAAATTATGAATGCAGATAAAACAACCCCCAAGAGAGAGCCTATAACCCCACTTTATGGTAGACCCAGAGTGTGACCTAGGACAGGAGAACACAGATTAGGCTGCGGCGTCCAGAATGTGGTGCAAATAAAATCTACATGGTGGTACTTCTACTGTAGAAATGGATTCTCCCTGGCAGAATGGGTACATACGGTGTATTCCGCATAGAACTCAACCAGAAGGACCTACAGTATGCCTGCTACAAGAACATACCTCCCAACATGGCCCTCTCCACGAGGGACACATTGCTCTGTTCCTGCACTTCCTGCTTCATTTATAATTGCCATCACCTGTGGTGAAACTCCTTAATTAGCAATTAGCAATCATACATGAAGAGGCAAGTGCAGGAGCAGAACATTGTGTCTCTCCTGGAGAGGGTCATGTTGGGAGGTATGCAAGAAGGTCTGAGCAATTGTCTGTGTGGAGCTTACATGGCACTGCGCATAGCTAATGCTTATTACCAAGGGATGTGCAATAACACATAACTATGAATATGACCCTAGGGACAGAAATACCCCAGGGGTATGGCCAAACTGATAAGGAATATTATAAAGTATAATATTCTTATGTCAGAGTACCCCAAACTCTGCCATTACAGCCCAGATTGTAAGGATATCCATGCCTGAATTCAGGTGGTTAAATCAGATTGACAGGTATGAATTAGGATTCAGTAAAGCAAAAATGCAAGTCATTTTGTGTCAGGAACAAACCACGCGGCCATGCTGGAAGAGCAAATACATTTATATTGTTTCTCTGCAGGGTAAATACTGGCTGCTTTTGCATGTAGCCCACATATATATTAGACAGCTTTATTTTTACTCTGCAATTTAGATTTCAGATTGAACACATCCACCCAAATTTACCTCTCTCTGTGCATGTTACATCGGCCCCCCTTCAGTGCAGCTTGGTTTTGCCCATTTATGTGCTTTTTTTGCTTTGATAACAAAGCTGAATCAGGCCCTAAGTCACCTGTGCAGGTGGAGTTTGGGAACCTGCCTTATGTTGTAGCCTGTGGCTGCAGGAACCAGAGGCGACAACATGAGAATACAGTGATTTAGCCCATAGACTGTAAGCAGCAAAAACTAAACTTACATAATGAAGAGTACCGGTCTCATATCAGATTTAATTAGGTTTTTACACATTCATTAGAGGAATGACATATGGTGCAGTGGTGTTAAACCATGTACATAAGGGAGAACCTTTATTAAAGAGATCGAGTTTGCATTGCACGGCTGAACTTGTACATATATAATAATAATTATTTAAAAAATGCACATAGCAAAAGGAAAGCAAAAAAGAGCAAGGGCTTAATATAACACAATGCGATAATCTTGTGTTTATTCCTGTTTGGTGCCCGAGGCTTCAGTTCTCAATAACTCAGAGGCATCTGCTTTAGAACTAATTAAGGTTGTTGTTTTATTTAACGTATAATATTCCCTTGGCTAATCATAGTTACAGTGATAGGGCTCCCAGGTTCTGAAACTATTTCTGCAATATTTCTATTCCTTCTTCCTCCATCCACTAATCCCAAGCATCGGCTTCCAGGGCTACACCCTATCCTAAACATGGGGCTTCCTGGGCTATACCCTATTCTAAACATCAGGCTTCCCGCACTATACCCGATCCAAGCATTGGTCTTCCTGTGCTTCCTGCCCTATCCCAAACATTGGGCTTCCTGGGCTATACCCTATCCCAAGCATCGGGCTTCCTGTGCTTCCTGCCCTATCCCAAACATTGGGCTTCCTGCGCTATACCCTATCCTAAACATGGGGCTTCCTGGGCTATACCCTATCCTTAACATGGGGCATCCTGGGCTATACCCTATCCTTAATATGGAGCTTCCTGGGCTATACCCTATAATAAACATAAGGCTTCCTGGGCTATATCCTATCCTAAACATTGGGCTTCCTGGGCTATACCCTATAATAAACAAACATCGGGCTTCCTGGGCTATACCCTATCCTTACCATTGGGCTTCCTGGGCGATACACTATCCTAAACATTGGGCTTCCTGCGCTATACCCTATCCCAAGCATCAGGCTTCCTGCGCTACACCCTATCCCAAGCATCGGGCTTCCTGCGCTATACCCTATTCTAAACATTGGGCTTCCCAGGCTACACCCTATCCTAAACATCGGGCTTCCCAGGCAACACCCTATCCTAAACATCGGGCTTCCCGGGCTACACCCTATCCTAAACATCGGACTTCCTGGGCTACACCCTACCCTAAACACCTGGCTTCCTTGGTTACACCCTATCCTAAACATCGGACTTCCTTTGCTACACCCTATCCTAAACATTGGGCGTCCTGGGCTACACCATATCCTAAACATTGGCTTCCTGGGCTACACCCTATCCTAAACACCTGGCTTCCTGGGCTACACCCTATCCTAAACATCGGGCTTCCTGGGCTACACCCTATCCTAAACATCGGCTTCCTGGCTACACCCTATCCTAACCATCAGGCTTCCTTGGCTACACCCTATCCTAAACCCCTGGCTTCCTCGGCTAGCCACTAATACCAAGCATTGCGCTTCCTAGGACTTTTATACATCATACATTTCCCACATGCGCCATCTACATTTTAATTATTGTGGTTACAGCTCAGATTTTACCAAAAATTCAATTTTTCCCGATATAATTACCATACAATGATATCGGAGGGCTTGTTAAGAAGAACTGATCTAGACCATCTCTTATCTTCACAGCTCATGTCCATACTGTTAGTTTTGTTCCCCACAATAAACCTTTGAAATTTGCACTTGGAACTCATAAGAAAGTAGCTGTCAGTCATGTTCTGCCTCTAATGCTCAGGTCCATAGGAACAACCCTCAACATCTACAAGTTACATGATGATCATCATATACGTTATGTCCTATCCCAAACATTGGGCTTCCTGGGCTATACCCTATCCCAAGCATCGGGCTTCCTGCGCTATACCCTATACCCTATCCCAAGCATCGGGCTTCCTGCGCTATACCCTATCCTAAACATGGGGCTTCCTGGGCTATACCCTATCCTTAACATGGGGCATCCTGGGCTATACCCTATCCTTAATATGGGGCTTCCTGGGCTATACCCTATAATAAACATAAGGCTTCCTGGGCTATATCCTATCCTAAACATTGGGCTTCCTGGGCTATACCCTATAATAAACAAACATCGGGCTTCCTGGGCTATACCCTATCTTTACCATTGGGCTTCCTGGGCGATACACTATCCTAAACATTGGGCTTCCTGCGCTATACCCTATCCCAGTGGTTCCCAAACTTTTTGAATCACGGCACCCTTAAGTATCAGAATATTTTTCACGGCACCCCTAGGCCAAAAGTTGGCTACTAATTTCACGAAAGAATAGTTGTGATTTAAATGTTTTCCTTGGGTCCAGTTATGCGGTGAGAAACATGATTCACTTTTGTTTACCCACATATTCTTAATTGGAAGCCACAAGCACTGATTTTGCCTATTTCATTGGCCATAAATAATTTGAATTGGTTCTAGACCACCAACCTGAGGCACCCCTGCAAGTGCTCCGAGGCACCCCAGGGAGCCTAGGCGCACAGTTTGGGAACCACTGCCCTATCCCAAGCATCAGGCTTCCTGCGCTACACCCTATCCCAAGCATCGGGCTTCCTGCGCTATACCCTATTCTAAACATTGGGCTTCCCAGGCTACACCCTATCCTAAACATCGGGTTTCACGGGCTACACCCTATCCTAAACATCGGGCTTCCCAGGCTACACCCTATCCTAAACATCGGGTTTCCCGGGCTACACCCTATCCTAAACATCGGGCTTCTCAGGCTACACCCTATCCTAAACATCGGGCTTCCCGGGCTACACCCTATCCTAAACATTGGGCGTCCTGGGCTACACCATATCCTAAACATCGGCTTCCTGGGCTACACCCTATCCTAAACACCTGGCTTCCTGGGCTACACCCTATCCTAAACACCTGGCTTCCTGGGCTACACCCTATCCTAAACATCGGGCTTCCTGGGCTACACCCTATCCTAAACATCGGGCTTCCTGGGCTACACCCTATCCTAAACATCGGCTTCCTGGCTACACCCTATCCTAACCATCGGGCTTCCTTGGCTACACCCTATCCTAAACCCCTGGCTTCCTCGGCTAGCCACTAATACCAAGCATTGCGCTTCCTAGGACTTTTATACATCATACATTTCCCACATGCGCCATCTACATTTTAATTATTGTGGTTACAGCTCAGATTTGACCAAAAATTCAATTTTTCCCGATATAATTACCATACAATGATATCGGAGGGCTTGTTAAGAAGAACCGATCTAGACCATCTCTTATCTTCACAGCTCATGTCCATACTGTTAGTTTTGTTCCCCACAATAAACCTTTGAAATTTGCACTTGGAACTCATAAGAAAGTAGCTGTCAGTCATGTTCTGCCTCTAATGCTCAGGTCCATAGGAACAACCCTCAACATCTACAAGTTACATGATGATCATCATATGCGTTTTGTTGTGGAATAGTCTACAACTTCATCTTATTATAGCTTCCCAAGGTCTAGACCTGCTAAGCAGCCTTGTGCCAGCAGCTCACAGTGGGGAATGCACTGACAGACTACTGCCACTAAGCTGCCCATATATGCAGACATTTGGGTGGCCCCAAGGTCTGCCAGATGTCTATTGGGACTGCCAGAAGACCAGGCGTTGCCTCATTGGCCAGCAGCGCTAATTCCCAACCAGAGATTACAGCCCATCAAAATATGTGCCAACTGGTTGGGTCTGTATGAATTGGCTGCACTCTTCCATGAAGAGCTTCAGTCGTAGAAATATAGCAGCATTCTGAATAATAAACCTGATCACTGTAAAAAAGATTATAACACAGTGAAGTGTATAATGCAGCAAACTAAAAAGAGTTTCATTAGGTTCTGGTGAAACTCTGGATTGCTTATGATATTTATCTACCAGAGCACAAATCTTTCTATAGGCATGTTACCTTAGAAATCAGGCTGACCTTGAGGACTGAACTTGCGGTGCCCTGGTCTGCTGTAATAAGAGAGAGATAAGGGATAATGCTGAGAAGTATTATTATATACCGAATGTATGGCGGTCTCTTCTAAACCGGTTTGTAGAAAACATCTAGTATATAAGTACAAATGGCTGAATAATGATACAGGATGTGGGGGATTGGCTGTCACCAGAGAAAGATCACAGTTTATGATATAATCACCCTATTTTTGCACATGCCATGAGTTCCGCAGGGGTGGGGCTTTTGGACGAGCCTGCCTATTTTGCAGCAATCATCTACAAGCTAAAAACAACCTGGTATTTGCCTTATAGATGATTTCTACTTTAACAAAATGGACAGGCTCGTCCAAAAGCCATGCACCTGCGGAACTCAGGAGATAACTACATTAAGCCCCACGTATCAAAATATTTAGCACTTGCCCAACAAGTGGCTCTTTGGCCAGGAACCCTGTTTGGGGAGACAGGGGCATGCTCTTCTTCACTACCACTCTTATTGTTATATATATATTGCTAGCACCTCCATCCATCAATATGAAGCAGTGGTCCACCCTGAAGATCACTGGATGGGGGACGAGAGGGGAGACATTTTATTTACGAGAGTTAGAGCATTGGTTCCCGAACTGGGTGCCTCAGGGCACTTGCAGGGTTACCCTGGTTTGGTGGTCTAGGACCAACTCAAATTATTGTATGGGGCGCAGTTATTCCAGAATGTTTTGCAACCACAGGTGTTAGACCTTCGCAGCTTTGGTGTACTATGGCTGGTCCCTGTAAAGGTGCCAACAGCCCAGAGCGGCCTAGCCTCTCATACTAATATGGAGATAAGAAGTAACTGTACGGGGATGGGGGTAAGGAAATAAAATGTACGGGTACCTGAATGACCTTGCATTATATATGACACAAGATAAAATAGTTTTCCTTAGTTATCTTTTCATTGAAATAACAATAAAATATTGAAATTAAAAACATATTAAACAAATGCATGTGAGGAAACATCCCACAGATCACAAAGGAGGCACAAATTCTTCTGAGTACCAAGTGCAAAAGGACAGCTGTTATACAGAGTGCCCGCCACCAAGAGGGGTATGCTGTCACTGGGCCCCATGGTGCATGTCACCAACCAGAGATGGTGTGATAGATCACCCCTCCACCCAGGCCTTTCTCTTTTCTAGACATGGCATGGGCCTAGGAGGGGAATAGATCAAGCACCTTAGAAGGGATAATTCCGGCATTGCTGGACCTCACCTCCGAGTCCCATCACATCATCACTCGTCTGTAGTACAGTCTCTGTACTACATCTACCTGTAGCTCTACTACCTGCCAAACACAAGGGACCATAAGGGACAGACACCAGCCCTTCTGAGTAGTAACCAGTGCAAGAGCACAGCTCTCAGACTGTGAATGAACTGCAAGTGTCAGCATGCACAAAGCAGCGTACCCAGTGCAACATACAATGTGGTACTGGACTCCTGTGGTCAGTTCTGAATGTTAAACAAAGTGGCAGTTTGAAAGATATCTATATCAAATGGATTTTAAACCTGACATCATCCCTGCCCCCACTTATCAGATCTCGCCACCACCTCCACCCCCAGCTAAGAGAAGAAATTCAATGATATGTCAGCGTCTCATGCTGGCGAGGACTGGGCAGAGCTGCAACCAATATACCTATAGCATCACACGCTCTAATGTGACATACAGTATATACAAAGGATGACAGCAGATGGCCCATCTGGTGTAGTGGTTAGCATTACTGCCTCACAGACCTGAGGTCTTGGATTCATTTCCCACCAGGGCACTATCTGTGTGGAGTTTGTGTATTCTCCCATACTTGCCTGGGTTAAGCTTGGTGCTCCACCCAGGGAAGTGAACCCCCAAAGTATTTCTGTTGGGGACTGAGATTATGTAGTAAAATGTGGGGGGGTTAGTTGGTGTAAGGGACAGAGGAAGAGGAGATAAATAAAAGAGATAGGCAGATGCACAGAGCAAGGAGGCACAAGGCACTAAGCACACCTCCTGGGATCCGATGCTGCAGCTCCCCTGCTGTCGCTCACAGGCTGTCTCACCATCGCTTCTCTGCTCGGAACTCTTACGTTGTCATGTGTGTCGTACAAGGACACCTCATTATTATGGCTTATGTGCCTCCGCAGGTTCCCCGATGACGAGTATATGTCTTCTCCATTACCCTTAACCAACAATAAAAACAAGTCATTTACTATTACAAGACAAATACTGAACGGTGATGAGCAGTAATCACACCAGCCTATACATATATATATATATATATATATATATAGAGAGCAGAACAGACAGGAGAGCACTCCACACCGACACAGCTTGCCCGGTGCCTTCCTAGATCCCCCAATCTGGAGGTCTACAATAATAGACTGAAGGGCGGCACTCTGAAAATAAACTTTAAAAGTTTATTTTCCGAGAGCTGCCCTTCTGTCTAATCAGGGCCGGTGCAAGGCACCGGAGCGCCCCAGGCTAGTCGGGGTGGGGGCGCCCCGGTGCCGGGGGGTGGAGGCGGGGGGTACCTGTTGCGCCATCTGGGGAGTCCGTGCTGGCGTCTGACAGGAGCCTGCAGTGGTGTCCTTGCCGCGCGGGTACCTGCGGCGCTGTGTATAAAGCTGGCGGCGGCGGGGGGGGTCCCTGCAGTGAATAAGAAATAACTAGCGCTATGCTGTGGTGCAGGAAGCGCTTCTGTTTTGAAAACACTGGCCGCACGCTGATTAGCTGAATCTCAGCCAATCAGCGTGCAGCCAGTGTTTTCAAACCCGGCAGCGCTTCCCGCACCGCTGCATAGCCCGGCGGATAGCGCTAGTTATATCTTATTCACTGCAGGGACCCCCCACCGCCACCAGCTTTATAAAGAGTGCCACAGGTACCCGCGCGGCAAGGACACCACTGCAGGCTCCTGTCAGAAGCCGGCATGGACCCCCCTGCCCGCTCCCCAGACGGCGCAGCAGGTACCCCCTTTGCACGTTGGGCGAGGGGCGAACTGCCGCCCTCCAGTGGCCGGCGCCCTAGGTAAATGCCTAGTGGTGGCTCCGGCCCTGTGGAGAGACCAGATGCCTCCTTGGAGTTCTTTTACCATATCCCGGATGATTGACCTACCATTCACATTATAGGTATAATTAATTTGTGGGAGAGGAGGCCAACTGGATTACTTTTATCCTTTAATCTTTTAGGCATCATATTGCCAAATTTTTAATTGCACAGTAAGAATTGGACACATTAATTAGGACATATCAAGCCTCAAACAGATAGAGGCACTGGAGAAAAATAAGGAGCTAATCACTTCACCCAGTCGCTTTAATCTTACTCAAAAAGATTTATGTTTTCCCTGATGAAGTCTCTATGAGACGAAACGCGTTGGAAACTGTCTACTCGTTGATTTTACTCAGATAATTCTCTGAAGACCAATAAATAAGTGCTGGAAGATTCCTCTTATGTGCTTCATTGGATACGATTGTGTTATTTGGACATTTGCATTCTAATTGTTGGCGCCATACCACTATTGGGTAAAAGTGTTGTGGTCTGTTTGTTCCCTACCCCTCAGGGAGCATAGTGGTGAGGCTGCCTAATATATATTAATAAGTGTGTTAAACAGGCTATTAGCGCGATTTAAAATCTTGGGGATACATATATCATATATATATATAGTGTTGGTTACTTGTCCCCAGTTGTTGCGTCCCCAGCAATGTACATATTCATGATTGTTTTATTTGAATTCACCATGTGCCACAGGATTTTGCTATTTAATTGAAGGAGAGTCATTTCTATAAAAATCTTTTTTTTTCTCACACCCCCAGAGCAAGTCTAAGTTATCCTAAAATCATTAATTTTAGGAAAAATCAGCAGGACTTGTTCTGGGACCCCTGCAGCAAAAAAGGACAGATTTAGCAATTGCTAGTTTCCAATTAGCTTAATTAGTCCTCAATTACTCTTCTTCGGTGTCTTCTTCCTTACGCCTGCCAGATCGAGTCTCATACATTAACGTGTTTGTGGTGGCAGCAGCAGAGAGAACTGCATTTCCCAGCAGCCACCTCAGCAGTGGAAAGATGGAGGGTAAAAGACCGGGAGCCGTGGAGACCATCAGACCGGTAAGTACCAGATTGTATTTTCCAATAGCGGGGTTCTTAAAGCAGAAAACTGGATACCGTGGGTATCGGGGACGCACTTTCCCACAGTAATCCAAAAACAGGAGCAACAGCCACAAGGTCTTACTGGTTGCCACGGGTAACATCACTACTTTTCATTTTTAGGAGCTTTAGTAAAAGCAGAAATGTTATCAGAATGCAAACAAGGGAGACATTCAGTAACAAAAATACCCAATTCTCTTAACTAGCGAGTTAATGAGAAGTGTCATTCAGACTTTGTCAGCGCCTTACGTGTCTTTCTGCGATCCGGACGCGGTATCCGAGCCATCTGCGTGCCTTTATGATGTGACATTTCCCAGCTAAGTGCCTGCAGATGTGCTTCTTATCACAGCAGACCTACTATTAAATTATAACGCTTTATTGAGGATTTTTCAAGTCACCGAACAGATGGATCGGGCCCCAACTCGTGTGTTCATTTCACATTCAGATTACATTGGCAGGGAGTCTGACTCCGTAATAATCGTAAAGAATCATCATTCACCGTGGATCCATCAAAATATTCCGAGACCCTCCTCCTGGTCTATATAACATCAAATTAAGGATGTTCATAAAATACTGAGGGGGACAAATGGCAACTTCAAATGGCCGCCCATAAGAAAGCCTGCAGTGTGAAGGAATCAGCTCCTACACGTGTCAGTAAATTGACTTCAGATTTTTCTATCTTTATACTACACACTATCTACACACTTTCTTTATACTACATGGTTTTCTTTCTGGTAGTGCTGCGCTTTGCTCCTTGGGGTTTGTGTGGGTGAAAATGAATGGATGATTGCTGAGTGGTTTATGCAATGCGTTTTATTTAAACAAGGTGCAGGTTTATACAAGGTGCATACAATGTGAATACAAAGTATCGGTAGCCCTGTTACATAACGTGCAGTTTGTAATTATATAATAAAAAAGGGGGGGTTTAATACAATAATGCGTTATTGATGCGAGAGTGGCAGTGGTGACCGTTGTTTTATGTCACCTGATGGTGGGACAGGTAGCGGCGTCCCGCTTGCCTGTTTCCTGGGTATCCTCGATATCCTTAAATCGGTGGTGGTAAGTGGCAAAAAAGTTCCTGAGTTCTTGGGTGCCCAGGTGTGCCTTATTCGGTGGGGGTATGGTTGTGGTGGGGGTACAGCCAGAGGGGAGCCGGCGATGTTCTTAGGTTTCCTTGTGTGTTTTCCTGACAGGTGTTTTCTGGTCAGCGCTTGCAGGTGATTGGAGCGTCCGGGCAGGGAGGTTTGTTATGGCCGGTCTGGACTCACCGTGTGTCGCTTCCCCGCGGGTGGGTCTCCCCGTTGAAGGCTGGATTGTGTCCTGCCTTCCCCGGTGTAACTCGCCGTGGGTACCGCTGACGTGGTGTGTCTGGCGGGGGTCGCGGGCGGGTGATGCTTGTGATCGCAGCCCGCCGCCCGTAGTTTCCCGCCGACGGACCTGTCAATACTCACCTTCCCTGGATCCGTCTTCTGGTTCGGCGTGTGTGGCTTGCTTCGTGCCGGACCGGCGGGTGTCCTGGTTCCTGGCTTGTCTGTGCTGTACGCTGCGATGTTCCTTCTGCTGTGCCGGTGGGATTGCACAGTGCAGTTGCGCAGGGGTCTGTGATGACGGATGGCGGAGGTGATGGGGATATCGGGGATGCCTCTCCTGGTTGCTGTCAATCTCGTGGGTGCTTGTCGCTGTGTGTGCTCCAACGCGTTTCGGCCTACTGGCCTTCTTCTTGGGAGTTTTGCAGTAGTTTGTGTGGCTGGGTTTATATCAGCTGTGGGCGGGTTCTCTGTGGTTCAGTGTCATCATCCGATTGGTGGATGTCGGCAGTGGGGGCGTTGGTGATTTCTTATTTGCTGGTTTTAGCTGTCAGTCATTTGTTCTGCACATTGTCATTAGTTTGATGATCAGCTAGCGGATGCTGGGTTTGTTTTCAAAGGTGTTGGGTATTTTTGCACATACAGTATTAGGTACAGTTGTTGCAGCTCAGCGTGTGGAAATGGTGTTGTGTGTGAATTTGGCTCTATATGTGAGTAGGGTGTTATATCAAGGAATGTGGTGGATGTATATGTTCTGGTCTGATGTTCTGGAGAGAAAAGCAGTGTTATCTGTGTTGAGTTTATACTGTTGGTATCCATGTGCTTTATTTGCGTTTTCCTATTATGGATTTGACTTCGTTGTCCAAGTTCAGGCCCCTTGGGTTTAAAGTTTTTAATTCATACATCCAACGAAGTTCTGCGGTGTTTATCAGGTGTGTGTAGTTGCCGCCTCTCCAGTTCGGGGTGACTTTTTCAATTCCTATGAAGTGTAGTGAGGTTGGGTCGTTATTGTGGTGGTCTTTGTAGTGCTTGGAGAGATTGTGGTCTTCCAGTCCTTTTTTGATGTTCCTGATGTGTTCGTTTATTCGTGTTTTTAGTGGTCTTGTTGTTCGTCCGACATATTGTTTTTTGCATGGGCATTGTAGAATGTATATTAGTCCTTTGCTTTCACATGTGATTTGGGATTTTATTGGGTATGTGGCTCCTGTGGTTGTTGACGAGAAGTTTGTGATTGGTTTTGTACTTCTGTTGTTTTGTGTGAACTTCGTTGGATGTATGAATTAAAAACTTTCGGTACTTGTTTCCTAGAACGGCCACAACGATTTAGATCGTTGTGGTCGTAAGATAAAAAATCGGATCGATCGCATCGCATGCGATTTGGTCGCATACGATGTGACCGATCCGATCGACCAATTTTTCACCCGATTTTTTTTTTTTTTCACCTCATTAATTTCAATTGCCCCCACAAATGTTACTAAGTGGGCTAGACCCCACGATAGACGTCAACCCGAAGCGTGGCGAGCACAGCGAGCCCGCGAGGGGCGGCGGTGCGCGTCCTCCGACCTTTTCATTCCCCTACTATCCACTAGGGCGTGGAGTGAGAATAGAATAGTGTGGCGAGCGCAGCGAGCCACCGAGCCCGAAGCGTGGCGAGCGCAGCGAGCCCCGCGAGGGGACGCGTCTAACTTCACAGGTATACGCGTCCCCTCGCGGGGCTCGCTGCGCTCGCCACGCTTCGGGCTCGGTGGCTCGCTGCGCTCGCCACACTATTCTATTCTCACTCCACGCCCTAGTGGATAGTAGGGGAATGAAAAGGTCGGAGGACGCGCACCGCCGCCCCTCGCGGGCTCGCTGCGCTCGCCACGCTTCGGGTTGACGTCTATCGTGGGGTCATGGCGGGCACATAAAAAATGTGAAATGGGTCATATTGGCCCATTTCACCTTTTTTAACATTTTTCCCTATGTGAGATGGACTTAATCAAGTCCATCTCATCTTGTGCCATTATAATGGCACAAGACCGACAAGATCCTCCCGATTTCAATGTTAAAAGATTTTTTAACATTGAAGTCTATGGAAAAATCGGGTCAATCGGTCGGTCGCATCGCGGCCGATTTTAATTGGTCGCGACCGACCGATTGACCCGATTTCTGTCAATCAAAGTGAAAAAAGTGTCAAAAATCGGCCACATCGTGAGGATCGTGTCCCTTAATTAAGAGCCACGATCACTCACGATTGTGGCCGTTCTAGGAAACAAGTACCAAACTTTCAACCCAAGGGGCCTGAACTTGGACCACGAAGTCAAATCCATAATAGGAAAACGCAAATAAAGCACATGGATACCAACAGTATAAACTCAACACAGATAACACTGCTTTTCTCTCCAGAACATCAGACCAGAACATATACATCCACCACATTCCTTGATATAACACCCTACTCACATATAGAGCCAAATTCACACACAACACCATTTCCACACGCTGAGCTGCAACAACTGTACCTAATACTGTATGTGCAAAAATACCCAACACCTTTGAAAACAAACCCAGCATCCGCTAGCTGATCATCAAACTAATGACAATGTGCAGAACAAATGACTGACAGCTAAAACCAGCAAATAAGAAATCACCAACGCCCCCACTGCCGACATCCACCAATCGGATGATGACACTGAACCACAGAGAACCCGCCCACAGCTGATATAAACCCAGCCACACAAACTACTGCAAAACTCCCAAGAAGAAGGCCAGGACACCCGCCGGTCCGGCACGAAGCAAGCCACACACGCCGAACCAGAAGACGGATCCAGGGAAGGTGAGTATTGACAGGTCCGTCGGCGGGAAACTACGGGCGGCGGGCTGCGATCACAAGCATCACCCGCCCGCGACCCCCGCCAGACACACCACGTCAGCGGTACCCACGGCGAGTTACACCGGGGAAGGCAGGACACAATCCAGCCTTCAACGGGGAGACCCACCCGCGGGGAAGCGACACACGGTGAGTCCAGACCGGCCATAACAAACCTCCCTGCCCGGACGCTCCAATCACCTGCAAGCGCTGACCAGAAAACACCTGTCAGGAAAACACACAAGGAAACCTAAGAACATCGCCGGCTCCCCTCTGGCTGTACCCCCACCACAACCATACCCCCACCGAATAAGGCACACTTGGGCACCCAAGAACTCAGGAACTTTTTTGCCACTTACCACCACCGATTTAAGGATATCGAGGATACCCAGGAAACAGGCAAGCGGGACGCCGCTACCTGTCCCACCATCAGGTGACATAAAACAACGGTCACCACTGCCACTCTCGCATCAATAACGCATTATTGTATTAAACCCCCCCTTTTTTATTATATAATTACAAACTGCACGTTATGTAACAGGGCTACCGATACTTTGTATTCACATTGTATGCACCTTGTATAAACCTGCACCTTGTTTAAATAAAACGCATTGCATAAACCACTCAGCAATCATCCATTCATTTTCACCCACACAAACCCCAAGGAGCAAAGCGCAGCACTACCAGAAAGAAAACCATTTGCCAAACTATCCGGATCGGTCACCGGACAAGTGCAGCAGCTAGCACCGCGCCACCCCAGTGCGCAGGACCCACCCTAAGAAAACCATTCTTTATACTACACACTTTCTTTATACTACACACTATCTACACACTTTCTTTATACTACACACTATCTACACACTTTCATTATACTACACACTATCTACACACTTTCTTTATACTACACACTATCTACACACTTTCTTTATACTACACACTATCTACACACTTTCTTTATACTACACACTATCTACACACTTTCTTTATACTACACACTATCTACACACTTTCATTATACTACACACTATCTACACACTTTCATTATACTACACACTATCTACACACTTTCTTTATACTACACACTTTCTTTATACTACACACTATCTACACACTTTCTTTATACTTCACACTATCTACACACTTTCTTTATACTACACACTATCTACACACTTTCTTTATACTACACACTATCTTGCCAGGAGCCCGACAGCTGGCCCAGATTTCATTTTTATTTTGCCCCATACACTGATTATTCTCTGCTGCATCTCCCGACGCCGACCTCCACCACAGCCCTCCAGTAGGGATGTGCTATATTATGTCGACACAAGCAATATGTCAACATAAGCAAAAGGCCAACGCGAAACTGGTTCACAGTCTTTTTTTCGTGTCAGTGTTGACACCCGAGGCACCCCCAATTCGTGTACCATATGAGTGCAGCGGAATGTGCCCCACCAGACAGTTTCGCTATTGCCCGGCCAAATAGGCGCTGCAGGCAAGAATATTTGGTACTTGTGTAATATCTGGGTGCCCGATTTTTTGATCCGGTCAGGAAAATCGCATCGCATCGCATGCAACCAAATCGCATGCGATGCGATGAATGCGATTTTCCATTGGATTCAATGTTAAATGGTCCCTGTACATACCCCCACTATCCAAGTGGGCATGGAGTTGACTCGGGCTTGGTGGCTCGCCACGCTATATAAAATCAACTCCATGCCCACTTGGATAGTGGGGGTATGAACAGGGACCATTTAACATGGAATCCAATAGAAAATAGCGTCGATTGCATTGCATCGCATGCAATTTGGTTGCATCTGATTGTATGCCTTGAGTTAAGGCATACAATCAAACACATCGGGCGCCCAGATATTACACAAGTACCGAATATTTTGTCTAGATGCTGCAGTGTCTGTTCAGCTGTACTCGCGGGCTGCTGGGGATTGCCACCAGCTTATCTACAGCTGTGACTGGGTGATCCTGCAGCCCATGTTTACACCCCTAAGTACTTATCAGCCTTCTCTGAGGAGACCCGGGCTAATTGATAGAGCCCTTTCTCAAATTGGGTACGCACAAAAATGTATCTGTCTAATCTGTATGGTGCAAAGAAAAAACCTGGTACTGTGTGGGAGAAAATGAAAAGCAACTATTTGCTCTCAAATGCTGAAAAATGGATAAAAACTATTTTTTAATACAGTTGTTACATCAAATGGTTTTAACAGTTTATTTAAATGACCATTGTCTGTTTTCCAGTGTTTAGGAGAAAATGTTGAATTGTCATACAGGTATGCTCCCAAATATTTCCATATTTTTGTTCCCACCAAATATATTGGACAGATAAATCTTTAGGTGTGTACCCAGCCTAACTCCCTAACCATAACCCCAGGAATCCTTATCCGGCTTTTACAGAAGCTGGAACAGCTCTAACCAAGCCATTTAACAACACATTCTTGGGGCTTTAAAGTCAAAGGACGGAAACATTTGGCATATACAGTATAACTGTCCTCTAAAACAACTCAACTGCTTTTATCAGAGTGTTGCTCTATACTAGTTAAATAAAGACTGAGCTTGGGGCAACATAGGTTTGGTGTGTGGTGCCCCTGTATTGATGTGAATGGATGGATTCCCCAGGTGGCACACTATTTCCTTTGATATAACACTTTTCTCTTACTGATCTCTTTACTAACACTATGGGGAAAATTTGCTAAGAATATGAATATGACAGTCATATTCGTATTCTTAATGTGAATGAATATGACTCATCGGTCGTATTCTTGCCGAAATGTGATTTGTAAATAGGGCAGATTTACTAAAATAGGCGTATTCGGCTTAGTATATTTCCCGCTATATCTTTAACATTTTAAATACATTCATTACTGTTGGATCACTTTTTGGATATAGCACTAACTTCTTAACACTAACATTTATGAACACATTAGTTCTCTCACTGGTGTGCTTTTTTGGGCTTTCTGGCTTCTGCTGATTTTTTCAGGTGCTGCCCCCCGCACCTATGCTACCCATACACTTGTGCCATTGCATTTGATGCGATATCGGGTTTGATTTCCCTTGAAGCTCACCTTTCGATAAATCACATCGAAAATGCTTTGTTTGGCATAAAATTGTGCATGCAATAAAAAAAAATCAATTACATCGAATGCCGTCAAAAACACACCAGATAATCGGACAGATCTTGTGCAGTCATGTGCACAGTGGGTGGAAGGCCAGGAATTGAGCAGAAATCTTCAGGAATCGAACGTCGCAGTTAGAAAAATCAAATGCGCACAAAACCGCATTCCACCGCACACACAATTCGATAAATATTATGTGCAGAACATAAGATCACGAGACGCGTTGCATGGTACACAAAATGTGCATACAATCATTCGATTTATCGAACAGATGTGGTTGAAATCGAATGATTGCATGCTATATCTCACAAGTGTATGGGCAGCATTAGATATAGCAATAGGAACCCCCAATACACAGAGAAGCCTTGACGATGGCTTGGGAGCTTATTCATATATGTGCACAAATATATGCAACATCGATGTCTGAATTCTATTATCATGTAGCATTTATATCTGGTTACTGGTGTCATTTAGTGTGCTGGGGAAACCATGTATTCCTCTCTCTATCAGAGTGTGTACTGCACTGCGACATACAACATTAATGCAATAATAATGGGCCTTATTTTGGTTCATTCTTTCTGACAAAATCCTTCTTAGATGGGCAAATCCATGTGCACTTCAGGTGGGGCAGGTGTTACTTGTGCAGAGAGAATTAGATTTGGGTGGGGTTTTACTTCAAAGTGAGATCTATATTGCAGTGTAAAAATAAAGCAGTCAGTATTTTCCCTGCACAGAAACAAAATTACTCACCCTAATCTAATTCTCTCTGCACATGTTACATCTGCCCACCCTGCAGTGCACATGGTTTTGTCCATCTAAGAAGGATTTTGTCAGAAAGAATGAACCAAAATAAGGCCCAATGTGTGGATACATTCTGTGAAGGTTTTATGTTATTTACTGTAGGTCATACAAGTATAAGAACAGGTGAGATTTGTTAAGGAAAGTGAGTGAATAGGTAACAAGATCATTGTGGAACTATATAGAGAGATGTATACAGCGCACCGATTACAGGTATGTTAATCAAATGTGGTGATTTGTGCACTTACCTGATATTTCTTTATCTGGCAGTATACCAGGAGAGAAGACAGTTCTATATTTTCGCCAAAACCGTTTTTGAGAGGAACCGATCGGTACCCTGAAATGCAGAATAGTCCTGATTTTCTCTTATTATATTACAGTGAGGTTCTAGGGTCAGAAGTTGGTTGTTGCTTAATTCCATGGGATCAGATTGGCAGCAGTTGCCCCTCTCCCCTGGCAGACCGGCACTGACTGACACCCTGGCAGATTTGGACCTAGCGACAGCAGAATTGTGAAAATCGATATTCAGCCATTTCCGCTATTCTCCGCAAACACCGGAGCATGTATGCATGACACTTTAATCTGCAGTTGCGACTCGTGCTGTGGGTGTGCAGTCCGGAGAATCCAGGCATGGCCGTGATATTGGGGAGGGTCGCGTGACGTCACACACTCAGTCGCTGTGACCCAAAAGATGGCGGCCCTGCTCTTGGCTGCATAGCCAGGGGGCTGCCGCAGTATAGTAAATCACTGCAATCACTAAATTGTGCATGCTCCCAAAAGGGTGTGGATCGTTTTCTCTACCACACTTAGGTCGACAGTCATTAGGTCGACACATTTGGGTGGACATGCAACTAGGTCACAGGGTTCTAGGCACAGGTTGGCTCAAAAAACAGTAAAAAAAACCATGTCGACCTCGCGACCTGTCGACCCCGCCCAAGTGTGGTCAATAATACGACCGTATACCCTCCCAATACTACAACTGAAGCTGAATTGTCCCATTTCATGCTGTGGGATGTACTGTATGGATACATTTGTGTACCCCAGAAAACATTTTATATATATACACTTGGGGCTATGACATGGGAGGTGCAACCCCCCCCCCCCGTGTTACTCGCAGCTGCACACACACACACACACACACCCCGCACTACCACGACACACAGTTGGGTCAGTCACAAATCTGTGCTCATGCAGACAGCCCTCGTTATATATACATATTATATATATTTGTACCTGTCTTTAGCCCTGCAATAGGAAATGTACTCTGGGCTAGGAAGTTGGGGTCACTGAACATATCCTCCTCGTATACTGTGAACCTCAGGAATGACAGGTTTGGCTCACAGATCTCAAACATGATCTGCTGGACGGTGGTCCACACCGGGTTCAGGCCGTTGTCACCTAGAACAGCAAAGTAGCATGATAATAAATAGTAATAATAATAATAATAAGTATGAACAGTTTCCTCTATTGCGCAGCAAGTTCCGTTGCGTTTTACAATAGGGAACAGTAATAAAACAAAGTAGGCAGTTACAGACAGACAGACAGACATAGAGGTTGGAGGGCCCTGCTTGTAGGCTTACACTCTATAGGGATACACATGGATGGGTGGGAGGAGATTCCACAGAGTAGGTGCAGCCAGAAGAAAGTCCTGCAGTCGTGAGTGAGAGCGAGTAATGCGTGTTGTCGCCAGGACCGGCGCCACCACTAGGCAGGACGAGGCATTTGCCTAGGGCGCCGGCCACTGGAGGGCGGTACCGAGATGCCGAGGTACCAGAAAGCATCATTCCTGCCCGGCGTCAATCAACGCTGCCCCCCGCACGCCGCCCGCTCCCGGGGATTTCAGCGAGGACGGAGAGGAGTCGCAGCACCAGGAAGCTGTACATCGCAGCAGGTACAGCGGTGCGCCCGCTCACCCACCCCCTCTCCCGCCGCCTCTCCCGCCGCAGCAGTAGTAACCCCCACCCCCCCCCCACCCCCGCCGTGCCGCAGTAAGTATTGTCCGCATCCTGCCCCCCCCTCCGGGCGGGCGTGCGGGTTTTGCGGGCGTGCGGGTTTTGCGGGCGGGCGGGGGGCTTGCACCGGCCCTGGTTGTCGCTATAATAATGAATCATCATTCTCCAGTCACCAGCTCTCTGCACCTGGTTACAGTTTGGAGGATGCTCCAGAATAAGTCACACTCCCACATTATGAGGGTCATTCAATGAGGATCTCAATGGGCAGAACCATGCTGCACTGCAGGTGGGGCAGATGTAACATTTGCAGAGAGAGTTAGGGGTAAATTTACTAAGATGAGAGTTGTACTAAAGATGGGATGTTTCCCATAGCAACCAATAAGATTCTACTTTTTATTTATTTAGCACCTTCTAGAAAATAATAGTATCTGATTGGTTGCTCGTAGCAACATCCCATCTGAAATAGAACTCCCATCTTAGTAAATTTCCCCCGACATGTTGAAAAAGTCATGTGACAGTGGTCATGCTTTTAATATCCAAGTGGGCATTTATTGGGAACAGTAATCTTGTCGGAAGCACGGCAAGCCAAGCAAGCTCACGTGAGTAGACGTATGTACTGATGACATCAAATATACAAGTTTTGGACCAAAAAAACATGTTGACCATTTTTGTGTGACGATGATTGCCACGTCAACCTTATGACCATGTCGACCTTAACCGCTGTTTGTACCTGTGGCCCTTTTGCACCTTTTAACCTGATGCATGTTGACCAGTTGGTGTGGACAATAACATTGTCAATCTATTATAGCAGTCACGGAGCAGGGTCATCGCTTCTGAATGTGTATTATGTAGAATGAGGTGTAGGCTTTGTTCCGTTGGTTGGAATTCCCATTGGCGACACAGAGACATCTCCTACTTACTCATAACACTGGTCTTGAACTTATTGAAGTCATACTCTCCTCCGCATATCTCAACCTCTACAAAAGGGCAGGCAATGCCACGACCTGGCTTAGGCAAATGGCGGGCACCAAGGACCTGGAAGTATATGAGGGTTTTTGAGTCAGGATCTCATCTCAGCTAAGTGGATTCCATTGCACACCGCACACTTACTCCTCTCATACCTTGATGGTCAAAATCATCTGCCACTGTCTCTTAGCATCGCTTGGGTCGTAGTGGTCTTGCCTCATGCACTCTGGCTGCAGGATGTAACCACATCGACCATTGGCTGAAAACATGGCGTGATTTATTTGCATGGATCGATCTGAAAAGACAGGGAAATCCAAAGTGTTATTACTTGTGAAGGAGGAAGCTTCATGATCCAGGTGGTGGTTAATCTAGTGGGCCATTCCACCATGCCATCAGTATTTCTGGGGCTTGGCAGATGTCCAGCTCAGCCATGAGTGTAGTATATAACATGAGGAATATTATAGAATAAATGGCGATGTGCTTACCTGGAGTCTGGTAGTTTAATGCCACCATCTGGGCTCCGCACAGCCAGAGGCGCAGGGGGTCATAGTTGGATGAGTCCACTCTTGGTGCTTTGGGGTAGACTCTGGTTAAAGCTTTGCGGTTATAAAGCAGGAGCTCATTGGGTTTCTGCCTGGCGATGCTTTCTGCCTTATTCTCCACAAACGATCGCACTTCTCGGAAATCTGGTCTCACTTTGTAAGAACAAGTAAAAGTCAGATGCAACACTGGCCAAAATGTACAGAAGCATCAGCATCCAAGAGTAGCATAACATGAATAAGGGCATTTCTATGGGGCATAACATGTGAATTAGGGCATTCTTATAGGACATAATATGATTTAGGGCACTACTATAGAGCATAACATGAATAGGGGCACTACTATAGAGCATAACATGAATAGGGGCACTACTATAGAGCATAACATGAATTAGGGCACTACTACTCTTGTGGGGCATACAATTAATTAGGGCACTACTAGAGGGCATAGCATGAACTAGGGCACTCCTATAGGACATAACACAAATTAGGGCACTACTATAGGGCATAGCATGAATTAGGGCACTACTATAAATTATATATAACACTATAAATAGGTGCCAATACAGAATAAAAAAATAAAAATAAAGTTCATATGAATACAATCATCCCTTGTATAAATGAAATGGAATATTATATATTCCTGTAGCGTAACGAGTACACGTCACACCTCAACCCAATGACACACTCGCCCTAACCCAATGACATGCATATCTTAAACTGGGTGTGGATCAGTTGGTCACCAGCAAGTTGTTAGACAGTCATTAGGTCGACATGCATTTAGGTCGACATATGTCTAGGTTGACATGCAGGAAGGTCGACATGAGTCTAGGTCTACATGGGTTAGGTTGACAGGATCATTAGGTCGACAGGGGTAAGGTTGACAGGATCATTAGGTCGACATGGGTAAGGTCGATGTGAAAAAGTCAACATGTTTTATTTATTTTTAACCCTTATGTCCTAGTGGATGGTAAGGCATGAAATACTGCATGTTGTGTCGACATGGACACCGAAACATACCACCACGTACCCTCGCATGGCCCCCTTGCTCGGCACACTCTTTTATTCTCCCACCTTGCCCTAGTGGATGGTAGGGCATGAAACGATCCCGAAGCGTGGCGAGCGCCGCAAGGGGACACTGACTACTTGACGTGTATTCCGCGTCCGCTCGCCACGCTTCGGGATTGTCTTCCGCGTACGCTTTATAAAATCAACTCCACGCCGACGTGGATAGTGGGGGTATGAACAGGTCGGGAGGATGCGTACCACGTCCCCTTGCAGGGCTCGCTGCGCTCGCCACGCTTTGGGCTGACTTGGATAGGCAGTGAATCGCAGCGAATCGGATGCAAAATCGCATCGCAGATCGAATCGGCTGCAAATCGTATACGATATCGTATGCGATTTATATAAAATCGTGCGCCTGTCGGCATATGTCGGCTCAAAAAAACTGTTAAAAATCCCCATGTCGACCTAATGACCCTGTCGAACTAACCCATGTCGACCTAAAGTCTTGTCGACCCAAACTCATGTCGACCTAATGCTTGTCGACCTACTTGATGGTGAGCCAATGACCCTATCCCCTCAAACCAATGATACGCGCACCTCAGACCAATGACACCTTCAGCTGTCAGAGAAGGGAAATATTCGCTTGCAACCTTCCTAAATTAACCTTATAATTACCATCCCCTAGATTACTCATTAGAAGACATTTAAAATAATTACATAATTAAACGAGTTATTTTAATTGGACCTGCTTGTGGCAAGATCAGGGAATCTATTTATGTCTGGAAATGAAGTTGTTGTGCTTAGGAAGCCGTCGCTATGTCGTAAAGCTGTCAGTGAATAAAGACCGAAACCATGAGCAGCGCTTTTCATCTCCCCTGATCTACACCTGGCCAGACGTGGCTTGTCATCTCTTGCTGAACTACAACTCTTAAGGTGCGTACACACAGCATTTATCTCTGGCAATATGGTTGCTGAACGACCATATTGCCAGCGATTGGAGTGTGCACCCAGCGATAAATCGCTGGGTGCACGCTCCCGTTTTTAGCCCCCTTATGATCGCTGTTGACCCCTGCGGCACCCCGGCAGAGGTTCCCTTTCATCAGTGACCATCTCTGGTTGCTGATGAAGAGGAGACACTGAGCAATATATCGCCCACGTGTGTGTACATATCCCGTCATTCTCTGATTACCTGCTGTGATCCCTCCATTCCTGCCAGCAGTCATATCCCCAAAGGGTACTTGTGTATTATCACGGCGCCCACGAAATCGGCCGCAAATCTCATGCAAAAATCGGATGCGATTTGCGTCCGATTTTCTGCGATTTTCGGCCGATTTGCATGCTATTCCATCCTTGCACACCCCCACTATCCAAGTGAGCCCGAAGCGTGGCGAGAGGACGCGGTACTCGTCCTCCCGACTTGTTCATACCCCCAATATCCACATTGGCGTGGAGTTGATTCTACAAAGCGTGGCGAGCGCAGCGAGCCACCGAGCCCGAAGTGTGGCGAGCGGACGCGGAAAACAATCCCGAAGCGTGGCGAGTGCCGCGAGGGGACACTGATTAATTGACTTGTATTCTGCGTCCACTTGCCACGCTTTGGGATAGTTTTCCACGTACGCTCGCCATGCTTTATAAAATCAACTCCATGCCGAGGGTATGAACAGGTCGGGAGGACGCTGCGCTCCCCACGCTTCAGGCTGGCTTGGATAGGAAGTAAATTGCAGCAAATCGGATGCAAAATCGCATCGAGGATCGAATTGGCTGCAAATCGTCCGCAAATCATATGCGATATCGTATACGATATCGTATGCGATTTATATAAAATCGGGCGCTGTAATAATACACAAGTACCCCCCAAAGTAATTCAATGTAGGACGCAATGCTGCCATATGTACCAGTATCTGGCCTGTGCAGCTACCTATCCTAGCCTATGGGTTACTCACTGCACTTGTAACTGGTGGAGGGATCCATCAGAACCCCCCGTGTATGTGCGGTCAGCGAGGACCAGGCATGTGCAGACCCCCATGTACTACGCTCTGCACATCTCCCAATCGGGCTCCCTGCTTAGCCGCTGTCCCTGCCTGTGCCGGATGATACATACAAATACCTATGTTTGCAAGGCACTCGCAGACTGATTGACATACGGTGATAGTGTAGGGTAGACCCCCGACGTTTCATGGGCATGCCTTCAAAAACGGTGGGTGCGCCCATAGAAACGCTGGCAGTGCCCGGCGAAATGCAGGTGTTCCTTTGCCTGCTAGGAAGCCCCTGAAATCCTCCCAGCCGCAGAGAGACTCCTGGGCAGAAGAGGAGAAATCATTCAATGGCAAGTTACCATCGCATGATTGTTCCTCTGAGCGAGCACTGGATGTGAACTCATACATATCTGTTCGTAGTCCTGCACAGGGGCACGGAAGGCTGGGGGGTGCGTTCGGCGGGACGGCGATAACCCACTTGCTGGGATCCAAACACTCGCAGCCCAGCAATCAGGCCTGAATTGGGCCCTATATTAACAATGACAGCCTATAAGGAAGCTAAACCCAACCGATAGTAACTATATATGAATGTACAGCACTGAACAGAGGAGCAAACAGGTGTGGGTCAGCTTACAGACAATGCCAGGTAGACAAGCACAAGGCTGGCATTGTACTGGATGCTGTACCTGTACAAATTGGGAAACCTAGTGATTGGCATCCCATAGGAATAAACCTCTGGGACCTGAGTGTGCTCGGAGCGGATGACACATGAATTCACAGCGAGGAAACGATCAGTATAATACACCAGAGAGTCCCCGCACAGCGATACCTAGATTGTCCTTGGCTTCAGTCGTCGGCTTGCAGTAAATCACCAGGTCTGATAACTCCCGGGCAATGGCCTGCTTCTTCTCCGAGTCCCTGATCAGGAAATCCTGCAGACAGAGAGGCTGGCGTGACAATGACATCTCAGATGAAGCCGCATTCAAAGAGGCTTCATATCTTAATTAACTTCAATACACTGACATACTGATCTATGTGTAACACATCAAAGAGAATATTGCAATGCTATGTGTCATCTCTAGGCAAAGATGTTTGTTATTTACACTTTTCATGCACATAAAGGGGTCCATGTACTAAGCCTCAGAGAGAGATAACGTGGTAAGAGGTAAAGTGGCAGCCCACATGCACCTGCCTGGCATGTTGCAGGCTGTATGTGATAAATGACAGTTAGGATCTTGGGATGTTGGCAGTCTGACGACCAACAGCAGCATCCCGATGTGCAAAATTCCCACATCTGCTAGGCATGTATTCCGTATGTAGTAAGATACTCTGATACCCCTTCATATCGCACAAATAACCTGGCTCCGACCCGGGTTGTTGCAGGGTTGGCGTGCGATGCAAATGAACCTTTTCAAATAAAATGGGTCCAGCAACCCGACATTCTGACCAGGGTTAAAGGAGGGGTTAATCCCAGTGCATCTGCTACAAAATGTTCTTTAAAAAACCCAAAACAATGTTTTATGCATTTCATATAGGCTTCAACTATTGTGGAACTACAAATCCTATTATGCGTGTGTGTGTGTGTGTGTGTGTGTGTGTGTATGTGTGTATACACACACACACAACACACATACTGTATATACTCTATCTAGCTTTGTAACACTTGATTTCGCTTACGCTACTTCAGCAAAAAAAGAAAAACTTCTCAGGCGGAATGTCACAGAGTACGTTGTGAATAAGGGGTTATTACCAGTGCGCTGCGAGGGCATAAATATGGATGTGGGTTGTTAAAGTCAATGGGAAAAGCAATTTAAAATGTATAATATGCCAATTGCGATTAAACATATTCATGTCACCAGCAATCAAGACAAATGGCTGATGTCAGAGTCACTTAGCGCCAGATGTTTGCATTAGGAGCTGACTACACCCCAACGCTGGTTATTAGAATGAATATCGTCTCATCGTCCTTAACTGTTTCACCTACAGAGGCCCCGGGATATGATGATATAAGTGAGGACACAGGATATGGTGATGTAAGCGAGGACCCTGGATATGGTGATGTGAGTGAGGACCCGGGAAATGGTGATGTGAGCGAGGACCCGGGATATGGTGATGTAAGCGAGGCCCCGGGATATGGTGATGTAAGCGAGGCCCCAGGATATGGTGATGTAAGGGAGGCCCCGGGTTATGGTGATGTAAGCGAGGCCCCGGGATATGGTGATGTAAGCGAGGCCCCGGGATATGGTGATGTAAGCTAGGCCCGGGATATGGTGATGTAAGCGAGGCCCCGGGATATGGTAATGTAAGCGAAGCCCCGGGATATAGTGATGTAAGCGAGGACCCAGGATATGGTGATGTAAGCGAGGCCCGGGATATGGTGATGTAAGCTAGGCCCGGGATATGGTGATGTAAGCGAGGCCCCGGGATATGGTAATGTAAGCGAAGCCCCGGGATATAGTGATGTAAGCGAGGACCCAGGATATGGTGATGTAAGCGAGGACCCGGGATATGGTGATGTAAGCTAGACCCGGGATATGGTAATGTAAGCGAGGCCCGGGATATGGTAATGTAAGCTAGGCCCGGGATATGGTGATGTAAGCGAGGACCCGGGATATGGTGATGTAAGCGAGGACCCAGGATATGGTGATGTAAGCTAGGCCCAGGATATGGTGATGTAAGCGAGGACCCGGGATATGGTGATGTAAGCGAGGACCCGGGATATGGTGATGTAAGCGAGGACCCGGGATATGGTGATGTAAGCGAGGACCCGGGATATGGTGCTGTAAGCGAGGACCCGGGATATGGTGATGTAAGCTAGGCCCAGGATATGGTGATGTAAGCGAGGACCCGGGATATGGTGATGTAAGCGAGGACCCGGGATATGGTGATGTAAGCGAGGACCCGGGATATGGTGATGAGAGCTAGGCCCCGGGATATGGTGATGTAAGGGAGGACCCGGGTTATGGTGATGTGAGCGAGGCCCAGGGATATGATGATGTAAGGGAGGCCCCGGGATATGGTGATGTAAGTGAGGACCCGGGTTATGGTGATGTAAGCGAGGACCTGGGTTATGGTGATGTAAGCGAGGCCCTGGGATATGGTGATGTAAGCGAGGACCCGGGATATGGTGACGTAAGCGAGGACCCGGGTTATGGTGATGTAAGCGAGGACCTGGGTTATGGTGATGTAAGCGAGGCCCTGGGATATGGTGATGTAAGTGAGGAGCCGGGATATGGTGATGTAAGCGAGGACCCGGGTTATGGTGATGTAAGGGAGGACCTGGGTTATGGTGATGTAAGCGAGGCCCTGGGATATGGTGATGTAAGCGAGGACCTGGGTTATGGTGATGTAAGCGAGGCCCTGGGATATGGTGATGTAAGGTCTGTGTGTGCATAAGTAATGAGGTCGACAGGCCTAGAAAGAACGTGTTCCAACCAATGTCATGTCAACCTTTTGTTCCTGTTAAACTTGGCCCTTATTCTGGTTCACTTGCAAAGGCAAATTTCTTCTCAGATGGACAAAACCATGTGCACTGCTGATGGGGCAGATGTAACTTGTGCAGATAGAGTTAGATTTAGTGGGGTTTTTCGGCATATTGAGATATATATTGCAGTGTAAAAATAAATCCCCCCTGCAGTGCACATGGTTCTGTCCATCTGATAAGGAATTTGCCTTTGCCAGTCAACCAGAATAAGGGCCCTTAAGTAACTGTCGATCTTTTGTCCCTGGTCAAAATTTCACCCTGTCGACTAATGCATGTCGACCATATGGGCTGGGCATTATGGGGGAAATTTACTAAAATGGGAGTTCTATTTCACATGGGATGTTGCTATGGGCAACCAATCAGAATCTACATTTATTTATTTATTTATTTATTTATTTAGCACCTTCTAGATCAGGCATGTCCAAACTATGGCCCTCCAGCTGTTGTGAAACTACAAGTCCCATCATGCCGTGCCTCAGTTTTGCTATTTGGGAATGCTAAAACTATTGCAAGGCTATTGCAAGGCATGCTGGAAGTTTCACAACAGCTGGTGGGCCAGAGTTTGGACATGCCTGTTCTAGATGATGATAATAGATAGTATCTGATTGGTTGCCGATAGCAACATCCCATGAGAAATAGAGAAATTAGTAAATTTTCCCCCGACATGTTCAAAAAGTTAACATGACAGTGGTCGACACCCAAATGGTTGACGTATTTGATTTTTCTTTTCAGCTTTTCCAAACATTTGCTTGCTTTTACTATCCACGTGGGAATTTAATGGGAACAGTAATCATATCCAAAGCGTGGCGAGCAAATCAAGCTCATGGGGGGTAGACGTACAGTATGTACTGATGGTGGTCACCAAACATAAAATATATTAGTTTTGGACCAAAAAAACATGTTGACCATTTTTTTTGTGACTATCATTGCCACGTCAACCTTATTACTGTACACCTCTCTTCCCATAGTCAATTTAGGTATATATAGACCTCCCGGCCCCCTGGAAAGGTGGGCAACCCTCTTGGAATCCTGGGCATCCACGCTCAGCCCGCTGCGGCTTCCTCCACCCTGACCTTGGCGTTTAAATAACCCAATCTGCCGATCTCCACGGAGGGGTCGGGGCTAAAGTGTCATAATCACGTCATTATAGTCCCGCCCCCTCCACAGAGAAAGGCAAAATTAGTTATTTCCCATCCTGGGGGTGGAGCTTAATGACGTCACGCTGAAGCACCATCCCCCAAAGTCATGCTGAAAGTCTCCTCTCTTGGCGGCATATATATATATACACACACACACACACACACTAGGAGGGCGCTCTTCACACCGTCGTAAGGGGCTATGCCCGCAACCCCCCCCTCCCCCGGAGCATCGGGTCTGGCCGCACACACCCCCCCCCCCCACCCCCCCACCCAGAGCAGCGGGTCTGCCCACACCCCCTCCCCCAGAGCGGCGGGTCTTCCCACAAACCACCCCAACCCCCCCCCCCGCGCAGCAGCGGGTATGCCCACCCTCCACCAGAGCGGTGGGTCTGCACGCACCCTCCCCCTCGCTGGAGCAGCGGGTATGCCTGCAACTCCCTGGAGCAGCGGGTATGCCCACACACCCCCCCCCCCCCCCCCCGCTGGACCAGCGGCATCGCCAGACCCTCCAATGCTGGCGGGGGGGGGTTGCGGGCCTACATGCTACAAACTTGCGAGTTATTTACATAGCGAGTACAACAACACAGTATACACAATACATATTTTTGGTTTCTTACCTGCGCCACTTTCTTTCCTACAATCTGATGGATGTTTTGGAACCACTCAAACAGCTCTTCCACTCTGTCAGTTGCTAAATCTACTGACGGCTCATCGGGATTATTGGGTTCCAGTGAGAAGACAAACATTTTTCCATTTTTCCCATGAGCCTCTTTCTCTGTTGAAAGATCATTTAGCTTTTAGTAATATATAAAGCGATACATCGGCACAATGGGCCTAATTCACTTTGCTGCGAGGCAGACTTCGCACACCATGCTGTGAGCCACACTGCATTTAATATCAGCACCCCTGTAGTGACGCAGAACCCAAAATCTAAACCCCCAGCACAAATTACTTACTGATGCTATATGTTCCTAAGTCCAGGATGCCTCTGCACAAGGAGCCTAAGGGACTGTCCTCGATCTGTGTATGAAAACATTTCAGTTACCATGCAATAGGAATGAGAATCGAGGGTCGGTCCCTCGTCGTGTCAGCCGCACACATTAGAAAACATCGGTTCACCTATTCCATCTTTTCCAGGCATGTTTTGAATCCCTTATAGAGACCACATTATGAAGTAATGGAAATTAGAATTAATAAAAATGTTAGAAGGAGAATAACTAAAATTACTTTGCTTTTCAATTTCAGCTTTTTGGCCTAGTTTCACCACATGGATATTTTTCCTGATTTTTAGACTTTTTAAAGTTTTAATTACTCCATATTGTGGTGACTGACGCGCTAGTAAGTAAAATGTAAGGTAAAAAAAATTGGGAATTTTTGCAGAAAGTCCAAGCCTCAGTTTCTGCCAAATCACCCTGGTTTATGGAGGACAATAGTGACCAGAACCAGCCCTGGGCATAGGCAGTATACACAAATGCCTACGTGCATCTGGGCAGACTGGACATCTAAGCTCCACTGCACAGACTCCACATTTCAGAAGTTCTTTCTTCCAAAGGGATGTTTCGGGCTTTACATTTCAAACACGGCTGGCCCATTGTCTGTACAGCCCTGCATCAATTTATTCTACAGCCTAGGATTCCCAAGTAACTGAACATGGGTTATTTTTGGCCCTTTCACACTGAGCCACAACACGGATTAACCAAGCAATGACCTAGGTCACCCTCTTGGTGTATATCAGTGTATTAGGATCTTAGTTATGGGAAGCACAACATGCACCATATACAGGAATGCTATGACTGCCTGCACAATGTTCAGTCCACAGGTATGACATTTCTGCTTTTATGGCAGCGGGAGAGGTTAATCCCCATCACGTAAACTCTCTGCTGGCTGTTTCCTACTGTGAATAAGTCTTTTTGATCATCCAGAGTATATGCACCACAGCGCAGTTCAGACTTCCCCAGCAGAGGACGGAGAAGTGGTCACAGAACAATGAGGTTGCATGCTCTGTGGTAGTTATGGTAATTAGTGCACCAGCGGCAGAACCGGACAGTGAAACATTGCACCTTTAAACCCTGTTTTAAACACTGTGATACAGTTGCTGTGTCCGGTTCTTATGTACAATAAATCGAGTAAAACAATATACAAGAACTCTATACCGGTACTTCTATAGAACGCTGCAGTGAGATATAGGGAGACTTAGGGGTAAGTGTATCAAATATTGTAATGAGTGGACAAGTGGAGGAGTTGCCCAATCAGCTCCTAGCTTGTCATTTAACAAGTACATTGTAGAAGATCATTGGTAGAAGGTAACTACTGGTGATACCTTTAACTAGTGAGGAATGCAAGTCATTTCTCTTTATTAAGAATTGGCACCATTATGTTTTAAGGAATGGAGGAGTCATTGAGAATACTAAAATGCTACTGAATACATTTGTACTTTTTAAATGATACTTGCAGACCGTCCCAGAATATCTGGGAGACTCCAGGATTTGGGGGGGGGGGGGTCCCCTACATCACAGGAGAGTGGGAAACCCTCCAGTGGGCAGACCAAAGAGAAAGCAATGACACGACTGGCGGAAATATGATGACATGTACCTGTTGGCCACGCCCCCTTGCGCTGACCAGGCTAGCACCAGAAATGTAGGCAACTATGGACCTTCCTTCCCATCAGCACTGTGGTGCCCTGTTTGACAGCTCATTTGAAAGGCACATAACAGGCATTGGGGCAGATGTATTAAGCCTTAACAAGAGACAAATGCAAGGGTGATTAGGAGAGATAAACCTCCAGCCAATCAGCTCCTTACTGACTTTTTTCAAACACAGCCTGTAACATGGCAGTTAGGATGTGATTGGCTGGACGTTTATCTCTCTTTATTATCCTCGGATTTATCTCTTGTTAAGGCTTGATACATCTGCCACAATGTTCTCTAATACACAGTGTCATAAAACTGGTGTGCCCACTGCAATCTCATCTGTGTAAAAATATGTTAGTGGGCTCAGGCAAAGACCAGGATCTTGACTTACAACTATGGTCCGGATTCTGATTTGGAAGCAAAGCACAAATAGCAAGTAACTTTGTATTTGGAACAAACCATGTTGCCAGACAAGGGGAGAAAATACATCTATATTGTTTCTGTGCAATGTAATTACTGTCTGCTTTTGCACGTAGCCCACACACACAAAAGAGGGGTTACTGTAGATGGCTGAGATCGAGATTCATTTAAAAACTTTATCATCCAGGCTCCATCATCACTAGCCCCTGGTCATGGTGGGATCTCCCTATTGCCCCTTACAGTGTACATCTATGGAATATTTAGATTAACCAACATTAGATAAAGCGAGGGCTGCCTAAGCCAGAGCGTACTTAAGAGGCTTAAATTTTTTGAGTTGGCAGGAAAGAGTTAATGACTGCTAGTGTGTTTAAAGTTGGTTTCAGTTTTGTTAGTTAGCCTTTGGGTGAACTGGGGGGGGGGCGTGAGCTTAGGGAGAGGGGTATATAGGCAAGTCCTTACAGGAAGTACTTCCTCTTGCAGAAGTTTCTTTAGCCCCACCCACCCACCCTCCCTTGCCTTTGGCATTTCAATTTATAGTCAAATCATTGGTACATTTACCATTATTACAACTTAGGCGGTAGAGCGTCACGGTCCAGCGGTCACTTGTGGCATGAGAGGGCGCTGGGAGGCACTGCCCCCTGGAAAGACGGCAGGGTGTCCTGCCTTTGCGGGGGGGGCGCGGTGGGCACTACGTCAGCGGAGTGTCCACACCGGCCAGAGCGGTGGTGAGACTTCCCAGCGTTAGATTGTGTGATCGCATGCGATGCAATGCCATTTTTCCCTGTACGATGCACATCGTGGGAGCCGTGATTGTACACAAGTACCAAATATACTTATGACCTTTAAATCTAATTGGTACGGTGTCCGTGTCTTTATTGTGTCAGCGTGAGTTATTTTTAGTTAAGCTAGCTTAAAGTGTGTGTTAGAATTGCAAGCCAAATAAATGTATAGGCGCCTTATGGAGCATCTACTAACGTGGACTCAGCAGTCATCTATGCACCAGATTTCATTGGAGCTCTGTAGGTCTGGTCTCTTACCTCATTGGCAATGCTGTTATCATTCGTTGATATGTCCTCCACATAGTTTGAGGGGAAGTAGTGCTGTATCTTATCTCCATAGTCCCCCTTCCACCTGCACATCGACCATGACATCATAGAACAGATTATTACTGATTATGACTCATCACATCTATAGAAAAGCTCTGAGATACCGTCTGTTACATGTATGGGCTCAGTAGTGTCACCACCGCTCTATGGTAGCCATGGCAGATTACATACTATCCGAAACACAAGGTTACATATTGCATAGGGGCAGCATTGCACCTCTACCTACAGTGTTAGCTCGGTGATGATCCATCCCCTATAAATTAGATTTTCCTGAGATGTTTTGTTCTCAATATACTCCCATTGGTCATAGCTTTGTAGAGTGCAACAACCTTGTCTCAACAAAGTAACTACTCTGCTGTCTGGATGTGTACCTAGTGCTATATAGCTATGGAAGGGGGATGTTCAACTTCTGTCTCTTGAAACTCTTGTCATACATATTTGGTCACAACTCCAGCTCACAACTAAAAAGGTTAGCAGCAATGTAAACAATAAATATTCATTAGCTTTAAAAAGAAAATCACTGTAATATAGGGGGTATTTGGGGTTTCCTTTTCAACATATCCTACATGTTTATCTTTATTAGAGCAGAAGTACCGGATATAGATGAATTGGACCGTTATGCAGATTATACTATAAAACCGCGGCCTGTTCCCTAGTGCAGGCGGCTCCCCCTCTAATCCCAGCATTACTGACGATGCATATGAGCAGCGGTAAATGACACTTACCATCCTTCAGAGACTTTCACCACGTTGTGAATAACGGCCCCTTTGCAGAAACTCATTTCGTCCTCCCTCCTCGCCGTGTAGCTGTATATAGCGGTAACCGTTCCTTGTGGCTTAAACATAAAATGTCAGGTAAGGATTACTATTATGTTATTCTGTGGAGATATAAATTGTATGCTTCACATCGTCAACGGCTGCACAGCAGACTTTCTATTCTCCCTGGCTAATCTCGCACCCTACACATAGTTCATTGCAGTCACTTACCCTATTCATTAATGTGTTCATTACCATTAAATCCTCGTTCCAAACAGTTTTGTATTTGTAAATTAAAAATGCCAACCGGCTCTTACCATCGCTGGAGATATTTCCACTGGATCCACATATAATTTGTTCTTAACGTCGTAAATGGAGTTAATATCTTTCTCCTGCAATATGAAAAACCAAAGTTATCATTATGGTCATGTGCATTCTCAACAAGGCGCATCGCTCTGTATCCCGTAACACCCGATTCAGCAGCCATAACTCGCTACACATTGCGTACATGCGCTCAATAAGGTAAAACTGATATGATAAGATATATACATTCGATACGCCCCTTTTAGTAAAACATTTCACAAGATCATTGCAGAACATGCGCGGTGCGACTGAAATACATTGCAGCGGCAGAAAACGGTTCCTGCCAAGTACAACATCGCCATTGCATCAACCTCAGATTTAGGCCCTATATAATCTTTCTTTATTTTGCAGTGTAGACATCTGTGTGCAGCAACTTGGCGTTGTCAGTAGGATGCACATCCCTTATAATAAAAGGTGAATGCTGATCCTCACCTCTTTGTGGGGACAGAACAATTAAAGTGTTTCTCGGTTCGTGTGCACACAGGCGAATACAAATATATATTGGAACAGAAAACGTACGGCATTAAATCTCTCCAACAGTTCCTCGGTCACCGGATACCGCAGCTTCATCTTCCGGTACAGTGTGTGCTTCTCATAGTAATTGACGAGTTCCACCAAGTTTTCAAAGTAGGCCGAAGTTCCGAGCACGAACAGGCGGCCATCTTTATTGATTCTGCAGTGCTTGACTTTTCCCTCTGCCCTGAGACACAAAAACACAGGGTCATTCTAACGTCATAAGTGGGCCATCTCCGAAACTTGCTAAATAACATGGTGAGGGTACATACGGTGCTTTCCACAGCTCGCAAGTCTTAATTAAAAGTAGGCAATAATATTATGTAGAACACATCCAGTATTTAATATTATCGCCCCTCCAGTGACCAGTGCGTCTCTGAGATATGTAAGAAGGGGCTGAGGAGATTGTAGTTTTGAAAAGTATGAATTATACGCCCAAAAATTATTTCACCGATATTGTTGGGATGATCCTCAGAGAGGTTGGAATATGTGATCCGAAGATGCAGCGACCAGTCCCAGTCTGTACAGCCTAATGATTGGAGCAGTCATGTGCAGGTAATCATGGGCAGCACGGATGGTGTAATGGTTAGCAATACTGCCTCACAGAGCTAAGGTCATGGGTTCGATTCCCACATGGCCCTAACTGTGCCGAGTTTGTATATTCTCCCCGTACTTGCGTGGGTTTCCTCCGGGTACTCTGGTTTCCTCCCACAATCCAAAAATATACTGGTAGGTTAATTGGCTCCCAACAAAAATTAACCCTAGAATGCCTGTGTGTGTATATGTTGTAGGGAATATAGATTGTAAGCTCTGCTGGGGCAGGGACTAATATGAATGTTCAACTATACTCTGTAAAGTGCTGTGGATTATTTATGCGCTATATAAGAAACGGTTAATAAATAATGCAGGACACATACCTGAAAGTGATGGCATAAGAATTTGGCCCCTCTCTCCTCCGTATGAGAAAAGCTCCATCCCGGGGAATTCTCATCAGCATATCTTCTGCCTCTCCGCGACTCAAGTTATCATAGTACCATCTGCATGACGCAAGCACAACGGCGGTTACTGCGTCATCTATGCAATATAGTCTGACAAACCAGCAGAGCCCTCCGGCCTTTAGTGCTTTCCTTCCCTGACCTGTGCCAGCATCTTCTCCACCATCACCTACAGCAGCACAGAATCTGATTATCGACAGACTGTGCATGTGAACATGCACCACGGTGATCCTGCTCGCAATAATGATTCATGGAGAAGTGATTGACATAAAGGGACCGTTTGCATCATGGCCGTTATCAGGTGGTTTAGCCGCTGTCAGCTGCAATGTTGTGCGTACAGGAACATGGTGCGTGGGCCGCTTATGCTGTGTCCAATGTGTGCACCAGCAGACCCACCCTTATACTCGATGTTCCTCATTTTTGCCTGCATATGTGTCCACAATCATGGATAAGATAGCAACAGCTCCGAGGGGCATCTCTGACACGTAACTTGCCAACATTAGCAGCTCCGTAGCCTAGAGTCGCACAGTGTACAAACACTAAATTAGGCCCAAAGTGCCTCAATCCTCAGTGGCCTGCCTTCTGCCATACATGTGACAAGTGGAACTATGTAGATACAGGAGGTTCTCATGCACAGTGACAGTAATTACGCAAAGCCCCCTCATCCGTCTGCACATTGGGCCTTATTCAGATCTGAGCTCAGTACAAATTTGTTTGGAAAATGGGCAAAACCATGTGCGCTGCAGGTGGGGCAGATTTAACATGTATAGAGAGAGTTAAATTTGGGTGGGGTGTGTTGAAACTGAAATCTAAATAGCAGTGTAAAAATAATGCAGCCAGTATTTATCCTTCACAGAAACAAAATAACTCACACAAATCTAACTCTCTCTCTTACATGTTACACCTGCCCCACCTGCACTGCACATGGTTTTGCCCATTTTCCAAACAAATTTGTACTGAGCTCAGATCTGAATAAGGCCCATTGTACGTAAGCAGAGATTGTCACTTACTCCTTAGATAAATGAGGGTTGGGGTTGGGAACAGCATCTGTCAATCGCAGCTCAAATTCTGCGCAGCGCAGCGAGGACTCCCGGTAGTGTTGTATCAGCTCATAAATACTATCGAACATTAATTGGTCAGTCAGGCAATACTTCACATGGTCTCCCTCAGTACAGGAACGGATCCGACAGTGCTGAACCCGACCAGACCGCCTGCAAGGGAACAGCACAGAGGAGAAGGTAGCAGCGGGAAACATCATGCACCCCAATAATATTATTATAATTATGTTCCCCATATGGTGTCGGCCTACTGACCTATCAGGATCCTGTGAAAAGCCAATATATAGAGTAAAGTTTTGTATGTAGTGTTCATTCTAGCACCCTAGGGTTTTAGATCCTTCCCAATGGCACTGAAAATGTGTGTGAGCCCTGCCATCGATGTTCGATGGTTCTAATCCATCAGATAAATTAAAACCATCAATTATTCAGCCATTGGCAGTTAACTTTGCAAAGACTATGCTTGTGCATTGGCCAATAGGAATCCTACTACCCAGGAAATGGTCAACAGGCTGTAAATTCTGAGGTGAAAATGTACCTACAATATACTGTACACGAACTAAAGTTGCCAGAGCCATGACTGAAACTTTACACCAATGGGGAAAGAAAAGAAAATTTGCATTATCCTGAGCCCGCCGGATGCATGATGCCCTGGGCAGATGCCTCTCTCTCCCCGCACTACAGGGGGTGTATTTTACCCAGACATTGCTGCACTGTTGCTCTATAATGGATAGTATTAGGGCCGGCAATTCATGTTAGGGGCAGAGGTAGCACAAGTCGTACCAGAAGGAAAGGGTGTAGTCGTCGCGGTATGATCCACTCTCTCTGACTAGGAAAGTCCCATCTTTGCCCCCCATCTCTGCGCAGTACTCTTGCAGCAGCCGTTCTGCCATGAAGCGTCCTTCCTTGATCCGCCCGTGGAACCATTTCTCCTGCAGATGTTGTTCTTTCATTGACTGGGTGGTGAGAAAAGTGCAGGAGACATCAGTTATACAGCAAAATAAATGTGCATACATTGCTGAATACATTATACACTGCTCCATTTATTGCACCGAGGGCTGATCGCGTGCGGACGCATGATGTAACTATCGTGGTAATAATTAGATTGATAGATTAAATGAATTAACTGATGAAAACATTGGGCCCGACGCAAATAAATCGAATGCATGTAATAAGCCTATTCTCTACATTCTACAAGTTACCCCTCTTTGGTAATAAACATTCACCAATGCTATCAATTTGTCTCTAAACCGCCCTTACTAGCGTTTGCTCAGTTACGGAGCATGTGCAGTGCACTGAAGAGATGCGTCTCAAACAGGTGCACGTTCAGCTCTGCAACAGCTGTATGTACTCAACAATTGCTCCATCATTATTGCCCAACTAACCTCAAGAAACTCTCAGTCTGATGTTCAGCATGAGGGCATTGGGTTGATGCGGCCATGTTGGAGCCAAACTTGCTAAACTGCCTAATGAATCTAGGCCCAAATGCACATACAGTACACTAGTATCCTATATATCACGATGGACACATTAGTATAATACTTTGTACATGTTATGAATGGAATATAAACAGCAAAGATAAATTGACCCCGTTTGCATTTTGGGGTAGAATTATTTTCACAGAAAACCTGACTGAATATACCTTCGGCGTAGAGTCTTCTGTGCTCTCAATTTCATCACCATAGGAGAGTTTTTCGCCATCTATTGCGCAGTAACGAATGTACCATTTCTATAAGGAAACATAGATTTTCAATTAGAAATGTACTTTTAGAATTAAGCTGCAGATATAACTTGCAGAACAGTATATCCTCACCATCCTCCAGCATTATTTTATTTCCTGAACATAGTCTGTACATGCATTACCCACGTACATACTGTATATGATCTACAGCAGAAGATATCAAAGAAGGGTTTAAAAGTTATAAGTGTAAAAAAAAAACCACAAAAACCTACTTGTAGCCTAAACGTAGCACAGTTTGGATGTTTTGAACATTTTTACAAATATTTTTGTCTGGACAAATCTGGCAATATACTTTACCCCATAAAGTGAAATATACCCCCATCTGATAGAACTGGTAGATGTGCTAACCGTTGCTTGGTAAGGTGTATACATATTAACTATGGCGGTGTTTTATTGCTCAGAAATAATTATAAAATCGATGACTACCGCCATCAACTAAATCCGATCTTACATACATATTTCCTCTTAGCGCAGTAGTTCCCAAACCCTGTTCCATGAGGCAATTATGGGGGTGCCACAGGGTGGCAATTATGGACCAAATCAAATATACTGTATGGTCAATATTACAGGCAAAATCAGTGCTGGCCGTTGCCAATCACCAAATATGTGGACAAACACAATCGCAACCCTGCGGCCTCACGGATGCACCAAGCTACCAGGAATCTTTCCAGTAAGGCCGATAACCATTCCCTCCCTGACATCACTGTAATGAGCGCTCCTGGTGCCCTGTGCTGGCCCCGCCTTCTTTGTGTGTGACGTCAAGCACAGGGGCCGGCATCTGGAAACTACAGCGGTGACCGGAACAGTGTAGGGGAGACTATTGCCATGCTTCTACCTGCAGGGCGCTGTTGCATGCATTCTGCAAGCTAGAAGCACAGGCATTGGTGCACCCACAGAGCCGCTGCTCGTCCACACCTACTGTAGATACAGCCCTGATCCCTGATTGCAGATAATGGCTACACCCTATTAAGTCTTGCTGCTGTTTATTATATGCATACATAACTCCATACTTGTTACTTTAATAGGCTGTTTGTTTGTTTGTTTTATTGCCCATAGCTACACATTTAAGGGGGAATTTACTAAAATGGGAGTTCTAATTTACATGGGATGTAGCTATGGATAACCCCCTAATAATAACACCAATTACACTAAGCTATTGCTATAGGACTTGTGAGATGTTACACTCACTGACTGAACAGTAATGATACCAGAATACTAGATACTATGGCTGAGACTCCAGCGTCAGCCCACTGTAACCTTGGACAAGGCAATTTGTCATGGTGTGTCTCAGCCACCGAAATTACATTGCAAAATCAATTGCTCAGGGAAATTGTGCTTTTACAAATCGTGTATACAGCATGGAATAAAAGTGTATGCAGTAAAATACACAATCCAGGAGTAACGCGCTACATCTGTAAGCATGCAGCATTTACAAACAAGCCGAGTCTGGGGAGATTAATGCACAATTCATCAGAGGGAGTCAGTCCTGCAAACGTTCTCGTCTCTCGCAGCGACGTTTAACCCTCATCATCATAAACGCTATCATACAGTATATACATATGAACTGCATACATAGTGTTACTTAGCATATGATGACTTTATTTACACACACACACATTGAATATTGTACAATAGCCCTTATTCAGATCTGATTGCAGTACAAATGTGTTCTCTAAAGGGGCAAAACCATGTGCAGTGCAGGTGGGGCAGAAGTAACATGTATAGAGAGAGTTAGATTTGTGAGTTATTTTGTTTTTGTGCAGGGTAAATACTGGCTGCATTATTTTTACACTGCAATTTAGATTTCAGTTTCAACACACCCCACACAAATGTAACTCTCTCTGCACCTGTTACATCTGCCCCACCTGCAGTGCAGCATGGTTTTGCCAATTTTGAGAACAATAATCTGAATAAGGGCCAATATACGTACGGAATCATTACAGGGCCATTACATAGGTATGCAGGCATCATGTCAATATTAAGGATGTCGACATTCCATACAGCAACCAATTCTGTGATGCATTGGCTGCAATTGGATGTCCGCCATATACAGGACACATGGCCTACATGGGAACTTTCTATTTTCTACCTGTAAGTTAATATGTCCGTTGAACTGTTAAGGCCGCCATCCACTAAAATGAGGTATCGCATGCCGTACCTCGCACGCGGCACAACGCCATGTGACCTGGCAACACCCAGGGTGGCAGCAGCGCATACAATATATTGTATGTGGTCCTTTTGCATACGATGTATCGTATGTCATCGCTTGCCTTGTTGTGGGATCCGATGTATGCTTGGTGCAGCAGTGACGATCTCCGGCTCTGATCCGATGCACACAGGGCCGCGCATCAGAACAGAAGCGGAGGTTAAACACATGCGATTTGGGCCCTTTTTATCTATTTCCTTGGCCTTGTATTTCTCAAGTAGGAATAATCAGAATAAAAGGCAAATAAATAAAATAAGAAAAATATTGACGAAAAAAATCCTGATCATTTATAAAACAAAATGCTTTATCAAACTCACTGCCAGGGTAATAGCTTATTGCATTAGCTTTGGTGCTTTCTGTTTTTGATGTGTTGCAGCGCCCCCTTGTGTCACTTAAACTTACTACCAAGCAGCAGGGGAAAGGAAGGGAACGGTAAAATATTCAATTTGATACTGTAATAATCTGTTTACATTGTCTGCATGTGATATTACAAATGTGCGCCGAGTCTCTTTTGGGTTTTGTTCTAATTTCATTGTCCTATTTTGGTTTTGCAAATACACCCTGGTGTTTTAGATTCAGAATTCAAATTTAAAATATGAACCATGAGTTTTTAATTTCCTGAGAATGGATAAAATCAGCTTAAATTAAATCGTGTAGTTTTTGAATTTTAAAAGTTTTCCCGAATCCGAATTCTAAACTGTGGGACTCGTTTTGGTTTAGATCACCTTAGGACTCGGTGCTATAGGTGTGTGTACATTGAGTGTTAGGTGTGCACAGGCACACCCTAATGCTATGCACACCCTAAGGAACACCTCCCTGCCACTACGACGCTTCTGCTACAGGGCCTCCGGTGGCCCTCGGCCATTTGAAATGTGGCACCGGCTCGTGAGCCAATCAGAGCTCGCATGTGTGTTTTGCATTGTTAATTGTACTAGACCATTGTCATATCACTACATACCTGCATCATCCATGTATGTTTTTGACTTTTTGGGCATATAATTTTACTAAGACTAAAGTGAAATAGGCAGGAGATTACAGTGTGGCTGAGAAATGTTTTATATTGTAGTGAGCACCAGTAGATGATGGTAGACACGCCTGATTGGCGGTATTATACACACCCAGTAGGTGGTGCTAGACACATCCGTTTGAAACTGCACCCCCTAATAAAATGTGCTGCATATGCCTATGCTTGGTGCAGATCTAGGGGTGGGACGGATCTGGATTCGCCGCCTCTCTCCACCGCACATCGCCGGTGACGCATAGATAATTATCTCATATGCACTAACATATGCAAAAATTATTGCAAATGACAGCTCTTGCATTAAGAGCTGCCCTTTGTGTTGCGGCGCCAATGCGCACCGGGTCCCCGGTGGCTTCCCCTCCCTCCCTTACGCGGCACTGGTGCTGCAGGGTGGGCTCTATTCCTCCCCCCTGTACCGGGCAGCACAGCACTGACACAGGTGAGGGGGGGTCAGCTGGGGACCGTGGGGGGTCGGTGTGGGGCAGCAGGGGTCCATGCGGGGTGGTGCTGGGTGGCGTTAAGAAGCCCATAGGTTTCTATGGGGTATCGCCAACTTTTGCACCTCCCATAGTGAAAACCCAGTGTGTGGATTTTCCTGCATATCAAAATGCAGTAAAAACCCTTATAACCGGGTTGTTACCGCATTTTTGCGTTAGAGCATCCTGCCCCGGCTCTGCAAAATGTGGGTCGGTTCGGAACTGAGCCACATATATCTCTATCTCCAGTTCTTAAGCGTATGAGCAAATTACCTGATCTATGGGGTCCCACATAAACAGCTCCCCCTGAAGTTTGGTTTCCTCCTTATGGTCCTCAGCCTTGGTGATATAATCTCCTTTCAGTCCCAGTTTTTTATGCTAAAGAAAGCAAGAAAAAGTTAAATATATTAAATGATATCGCTGTAATCATAATTTGCTTTTAATTGACAATTATTTTCTGGGAACACACAGTGTAGACAGACATTTCTGGGCTTGACTAATGTATATGAGACCGTACCCTATCCTATCAGTACAGCAGGGATTGCGGAACATAAATCAGGACTCATGAATATTAAGGTGCTTACACATTAGATAGTACGCAAGTGATGGAATGTCACCAAAATTTTCCTTAAACTCCCCGACAAGCAATTTTCTGAATGTGACCGCCGTTTCAGGGCTTGCTTGTGTGCGCATGTGTAGATTAATAGAATAGTGGGTTTGCAGGACGGCACTCCACAGTTATTGATACATGCCGGTGCCAGGTCTGTAATGAAGAAATGCAGTACACTTACACCCCCCCCCCCCTTGTTAGAAGCGACAAATGACCAGCATGAATGTCATAGTTGCCTATCATCCCGCATCCTGCAGGAGGCTCTCGTTTCAGTAATAAATCTCCTGCTGCACTGCATTGTACTCTTAATCTCCTGGATTATTCAGATTCTGACAGGGGTGCCACTGAGAAGTTTCTTTACAAGGGCAGTGACTTCACGAGGACAGTAAGGTTTAATGAATATTAGACAGGCTTCATGGTTATTTAATGACTTATATTTGCAAGGCTTGGATGAAATCGCTGCAGCACTGCATGAATAATATTCTTGAGGCCGAACATCCAGCCTCAGCCGAGCGTTGTGAACTGTATTCAGGCCTCATGAATATAAGCCAGGCCTCGTAATTATTAGTCAGGCCACATAAATATTAGTTAGGCCACATAAATATTAGTCAGGTCACATAAATATTAGTCAGGCCACATAAATATTAGTCAGGTCACATAAATATTAGTCAGGTCACATAAATATTAGTCAGGCCACATAAATATTAGTTAGGTCACATAAATATTAGTTAGACCAGATAAATATCACATAAATATTAGTCAGGCCACATAAATATCACATAAATATAAGTCAGGCAACAAAGATATTAGTCAGGCCACATAAATATTAGTCAGGCCACATTAGTATTAGTCAGGCCACATAAATATCACATAAATATTAGTCAGGCCACATATTGTCACATAAATATTAGTCAGGCCACATATTGTCACATAAATATTAGTCAGGCCACATAAATATCACATAAATATTAGTCAGGCCACAAAGATATTAGTCAGGCCACATAAATATTAGTCAGGTCACATAAATATCACAGAAATTTTAGTCAGGCCACATAAATGTCACATACATATTAGTCAGGCCACATAAATGTCACATAAATATTAGTCAGGCCACATAAATATTAGTCAGGTCACATAAATATTAAGGTGCGTACACACGGCAGTGATATATCGCAAAGCCTGGCAGTGGAAATCAGCTGGTTGCAGGAGCATGTTCCTGCGACCAGCGATCACTACAGGGGAAAAAACGGGAGCACGCACCTGGCAATTTATCGCTGGTGCACACTCCCATCGCTGGCAATATGGTCGCTCAGCGACCATATTGCGAGCGATATTAGCAATAATCGCCCCCGTGTGTACGCACCTTGAGTCAGGCCACATAAATATTAGTCAGGTCACATAAATATCACATAAATATTAGTCAGGCCACATAAATATTAGTCAGCCCACATAAATATCACATAAATATTAGTCAGGCCACAAAGATATTAGTCAGGCCACATAAATATTAGTCAGCCCACATAAATATCACATAAATATTAGTCAGGCCACATAAATATCACAAAAACATGTCAGGTCACATAAAATTTTGTCTATTGCTGCTTATATATAGCTACAAACACATAAAACATGAACATAAAATATACATATTTGTCCTTTAAGACTCATTGTTCCATTTTATTTTACACTCTGTGTGTGTTACTCATAGAGTCTGTGGGGGATACATGGGATTTTTGCTGTTTGTAACATAATTATGCGTATGTGAAGGCTGGCCTACATAGCACTCTTGGGTCACCGGTCTGAAAGAATTTATTAATTGCTTAAATTAATTTTTAACCAAGCAATTAATTGTGTATTCATTCCATTAGGGACTATACGCTGCCCTGGAAACCTGGCTTCTTGGTGCCCCTCAAGGACAAGAAAAGGGACAGAGATAAGCGCCTACCACTGGTGTCAGCCATTTTGTGCGATGAGCCTACAATAAGGAGGAAGAAGCGTAAAATGTAGTAGCTGGTTATACCCCTTCAGTCACATCATTAGCTCCTGCCTCCTAAGGATTTAATCGGATACATTTTCAGGCCACAAAATGTGTTGAATCCTAATTCATGGATAGAATGCCTTCCCAAAATGGCTGCCTCCATATGTTTCCTCACAGACATGCACAATATATATATCAATTTGTCTATTTAGTAAATATCAGGAAATAATCTGTGATTGCTCTCTGACATATGCCAGTAGGTATGTATTTCCGTAATTCAGTCATCAAAGGAACAAAGTGCATGAAAATTAATGAATAACTCAGTGACTAGCACTCAGAGATTACACACACACACATGGCTGTTAGATATGGGGATGAAGTGTATGGGTTCCAGTGACCCTGTACCCACATGGCAATAACGGTCCAGGGCTAATGAATGTAGAGCTTTGCGGGGACAGTCACCTATGACACGCATATACATCAGAGGTAGCTGGCAGGCTTTTTATTTCAGCTATTTAAAACAAATGATATATAAAAAAAAAATTTAAATAAACTTTATTTTGAAAAAAAATTTTTAAAACAATTTATCACCATTTAAGCAATTTTTGGTCAAATTTTCTTTTGTTATTATATAATGGCCCTTCATGACTCCCAGAACATGTGATGTCATAAGATCATGTAAAGAGGGGCAGGTCAGCAGCAGTCAGAGAGCTGTGCCCAGCATCTGTCCAGGATACCATTCTACTATTCTAGGCACCCCCTCACTGGGGCAGCTGCACTGTTGCCAACCCCTTGACCCTGTGCCCAGGTTGTACACCTCTACACGCGGCTGAATACAATAATTAATACTCAGGCTTCCTTTGCGTGTTTCTCTATGGATTATAGTGGCATTTGGGGTGCAGTGGGCAGAATTTTGCTGTGCCAGGGACGGGGAATATTTTGTCCTGTGTAAACGGTTACCCAAGTTTGCCCCCACGCTCCCCACCCATTAAAGGGCCGCTTAGCAAGTTTTGTTACAGAAAATGCTCCTAATTAGCATCTTATGCTGTTGTCACCTTGATGATGATCTTCTCCTTCAGTTGCGTTGGCGATGGCAACTGATCCGCGCTGGCCTCGGTGGGTTTCATCAGCAGCAGGTCTCCGAACACCTCCTTAAACACCTTGGCCATATACCTCTGCTGCTCCACGTTGCAGTGCTCCTCTATGGACAATATCACTGGGTATCTGGAGTGGAGAAGACACCATTGTTACCGAAATGTAGGCATATGGATGGGGCACTGATTACTGTATAAGCCAGGCAGGAAGTATATTCTGCTACATGAGCCCATCAATCATTTATAGTTGGCCCCACTACTATAGAATGTCATTTTATAATACTGTTCAGACATATACCAGGTAAGCCATCTGAGCTGAAAGGGTTCAACATCCCATAATAAATATATATATATACATATGAGAATCATTAGTAATTAGAAAAAAGATTTCTAAGCTCACATTCTCCCACCTCATGGTAAGGCTCCTGTCTCTTCTTCCTGGCAGCTGCTCTCTGGTCCAGTGCACTGATTGAGATCTCAGATCCACACACCCAGCAGACTGCTACCACTGGGCATGTACAGCAGCTTACTTCTAACTCCTATACCGCATGTACTGGCCACAGGTCTAGTAACATCGTATTATACACCACTGCTCTTCTGGCCATGATATATTTGTATGTGCACTCATGTACCATGCTTAGGGACATGTATAATGGATAGCATTACTGCCTCACAGCCTTATGGTCATGGGTTTCATTCCCACCATGGCTCTGTGTGGAGTTTGTATATGCTCACTGTGCTTGCATGGGTTATTTCTGATAACCCTGGATTGCTCCGACACTGCAAACATATACTAGTAGGTTAACGCTTTGTCCCAAGGAATTCGTCAGTTAGTTGGCATTCACTATGCTGATAGCAGAATGTTGACATGTTTATAATTCCGACATCTAACATGTTGACCCTGGAAGATGTCAACATAGGAACATAGTCGACAAATCACATGCTGACATTGTGAAAATGTCAACATTACTGTAACTGTCAGCTTTAGTATTAAATGATGACACAGTGAACATATCCAAATTATGGCAATGTCGACCCCTTGTAGGTCAAACTCGTGCATGCACATGAACATTTTAAATGCCGGCATAACCTATGTACCCCGGTTTATAGGTGCAGTGCATCTGTATTCATAATAACAGTAAGTGAGCAAGACAAAGAGAATAACTGCTAGCTGGCTCCGGCCTATGAGGGTGATTCTGGTTGACATGCAGCGATGCGGAGTTCGCAGCACTGCGTGTCTATTAAATCCCACCCTCTGCCCACAGAAATATCCACCCCCCTCACACGTAGGTCAGCACGCAGAAATGTCCACCCCCCTCATCCGCACTGTTGCGAATGTATTTTTTGCATAAACATCCATTCATAGCCAAACCCACATTATTCGATGGTCATCGACCATCGAATGATGTGGAAGGTACACGCAAAACTATCAGGTGTCTTAGCTTTGCGTGTGTTCTGGAGGGAAACATGGCGGGCAGCTGACACCCCGGCACCTGCATCACTGGGTCATTACCATGGGAATACATCATGAAACACTGGTTGTTCCCATGGCCGCATCCCCGGCCCACACACCCCGTCTGCAGTGTTGTGTGCAAGCGCCCGGCGAACACTCTGTTCACTGTGACCGCTCGCACACAGCGCATGCACAGAAATGCGCAGTTGTAAAACAATGCGCACCCGTGCGAATTCACACAGGTGTGCATGAACCAGAATAAGGTCCTATATGTATACGCCGCCATTACACACAGTCACTAAGGGGTTACAGTACAAACTCACTCGGAGGTGACAAATGCGTGCTCCTTAATAGCTTGCACCACGTCGTCAAATTTAATTTTCGTTGTTCTTGTCCATCCGTGATAAATAATTGGCTTTCCATCAGGTCCGTCCCAGCAGTCCACTATAGAGAGGTGAGAGACAGGGAACAATCACACCTCAGTGACCACAGCACAGCTTCCAGCAAAATCCGCTCCCTCATCTACATAGCTTGTGCGCCACCTCAGCAATCCGACGTGTCGGCAATACAGCAATGTTGGGACAAATGAACCGGATCGTTCCAAATTTGTTCTATCTAGATTCCCCAGCGAACACAGGAGGCAGAAATCAGCAAATTCTGTTCTATGGTTAAAAGCCTAAACAATGACCCAAGTGTTTACATATGCGACATCTGTAGACGTGTTCCTGTCCGTGTCCATGACTGACTCCGCTGTGTGTATATTTCCATTTGTATTCCTGATTTCTGCATACGTGTGTGCGTCCTAGGGTCGACAGTCTCTTCTAGGTCGACAGTCATTAGGGTGACTGTGAAAGGTCAACGTTGACAAAAGAAAGATGTCGATGTAGAAAAGGTCAACACATGAAAATATCAGCCTGAGTTTTTCACGTTTTCTTGTTGACAGCGTTGACATCTGTAGACATGGACCCCTAATTAGTGTATGGCACCCTTCACTTTACCAATCACAATTGTAGTCCACATGGATCTTAAAGCATGAAAAAGTCCAACGAAAGAAAACAAACTGTGAAAACGCATGTCGACCTTTTCATGTGTCAACCAATGCCATGTTGATCTACTGCTTGCGTCAACCTTTTGTCAATTTCAAAAGTGGGAGAGGTCGCTGGACATCTCCCAATTTGGCAGCCCAGATTCTGTGTATAATATCAGACTCTCTCTTTCTTCTCCTACTAGAACATTCCATGAGATAATCAATGTCATCAGTTATATTTTGGGGTTAATAAATAACAGCGGCATCATTATATTACTTCTATTACTCTGCTGTAATAGTGTGGTGGGGGCCAGGAATGGACTGTGAACATCTGTATGACCCCCGTAAGACAATAATGAGATGGATCTGTGCTTACACTCAATACACCTGCATCCCGCCCGCAGACAGCGCACGTAGGCTTCCGTGGAGGACTCGCTCCGCAGCTGGTCCCCGGTCAGGTACCTAGGGAGGAAGCAGGAGAGAATATTGGTGTAATTAGTACAGATGCTGCAGGGCTGCACCCCAACATGCTGGCCTGACTGCCATGCCAACACCCCTCTTATGCACTTCTTTTAACTCCTGATTGTAGGGGTTCAGTATTAAACGGTGGACAGCAGTGGCGGATCCAGGGCAGGGGCTGCAGCACAGTTCAAATAGGGAAGAAACACCAACTGCCAGTGAGACAGTTTGCAATGGCAGTGGGTGTGACTCACCTATTTGAATTTTAAATTGTGCCGCAGCCCCTTCCCTGGAGCCTTCAGTGGACAATGACTTGTAGAGAGTTAGACACCAGAAGGTCCACATGTACAAGGTTGACAGTGACAAATGGCTAACATGCTCAAGGTAGACATTGACAAAAGGTCAAGATGCAGAAGGTCAACTGTGACAAAAGGACGACACAAGCAAAAGCTCAACATAAGAATGGTTGACACATGAAAAGTTAGATATCCAGTTTTTACTTTTTTGGCTGTCAATGTCGACACCTGAGCACGTGGACCACCAATTAGTGTAGCACATACCCTCGCGTGGCTCGCTTAGCAAGCCACGCTTTACCGTACCCAATCAGAGTCCACGTGGATGTTAAAGTATGAAAGAGTAAAAAGAAAAATCATAAAAAATGTAATGTCGACTCTTTCCTGTTTTTAATCATTGCCATGCCAATTGTTTGCTTGTATTGACCTTTATTCAATGTCGACAGAGTGCACGTTGACCTTTTGCCAATGTCAACCTTGTGCATGTCGACCTTCTGTTGTCCACCTACTGGCTGTATATCTAGACACTTTCGACCGATGACCCAAATACCGACCAATCGGCAATGAATAGTGCAGGATCCAGTTTATGGGGCAGTAGCATAGAGCCCATCCTCATCTGCTACAGGACATCTCTGTTGGTACCACGGATACCTGCGGGCCTGGGTCCTATTTAGGTGACACATTGGTACCACGGATTCCTGCGGGTCCTATTTAGGTTGTACATTGATGCACAAGGCAGAAACCCTTCTGCTTTCAGCAAGGGGCACACAATGTGTAATAGGGCGTATCGCCTAGTACAGGGCTGGGCAACTTCAGTACTATAGGCGCGTCCTACTAGGCCAGGGCTGGGCAATTGCGGCCCTCCAGATGTTGAGGAACTACACATCCCAGGATGCTTTGCATTAGTTTTGCTATGTGGCCATGCTGAAACTGATGCAAGGCATGCTGGGATGTGTAGTTCCTCAACATCTGGAGGGCCGCAATTGCCCAGCCCTGGCCTAGTAGGACGCGCCTATAGTACTGAAGTATATGCAGGAGCTCATCTGGCCCAATCAGCTGCACATCGGATCAAGGCTCTGCAAATACAGTTTACATCTTTTGGAATATGGAGCGCAGTACTGAAGGATATGATCCTCCACCAAAATGGCCACCATGAACTAGTCTGCGCATGTGTTGCGTCACCTTTACACTTTGTTTGAGTGCCCCAGTGCTACACAGATGTGAAGGACCCTGCAATATCCTGCACATATTTCCTGTACATGACCAGCTGCTCATCTGTATGTTTTACTCCCTGTGTATGCAACAGTGAGTACAGCTATATGGCTGTAATACAACAAATCGAAACTCCTAGTTAAGTCTAGCTGGTGTGTGTGCAGCACATCTTTACCTTGGTGTCAGACTGTATTAAATAACTGTGTACAGCAGAATACGGTGCACACATCTCTAGATCCAGACCCCGGTGTAACATGAGTGTAGAATGCTGGTTTTATAATTAAACATGATTTTGGCACTTAAACTAGTTTTATATTTATATTTTTTGGTGTGACGGAATACAGTACATGAGCTCTCGTATTATTTGCACAGGGAAAAACGCGCATATTGGGCCCAATTCAGCTTGTAACTGAAGCCTGCACCAGCCCTGCTCTCAAGCGCATGACATTACACAAAAGGGTTGTGGCTCAATCATTACTCACGTATTGTGTGAGGACGCAATCCAGTAATGCGACAGAGGATTATTCAGATCTTGGACAGAGATCTCTTCGTGTTTGTTATCCCAGATGCTATTTTCTTTGGAAAACAAGTAGGTCAGGAACTGGAAGAGACACAGCAATGAGTATAAGGGTAAGCTACAGTATCAACACTTGGCTGGAAAGTGCCCTGTACAGTGCCAGCTACACGCAGTACAGAGAGACACATAGGACAGAAGTAATCACCACCACAACTCAGCCATTGGTCCTCATTAACAAAGAGAGCTGGATGTACGCAGGAAGACGCTGGCTCATTTGCGCAAATGCACCATAGAGGATGAGACCCAATTGCTGCCAGCTCTGAACTGATGCCAAATATAAGTTGCTTTTCAAAATTTTAAATGTCTGTGTACCCCTCTGAATAGCAATGACCCCTTAAAAAATATTCAGTCTATTCTTTTCCACAATGATATAACTGCTTGCGACAAGATGGAATCGCATTTTTTGACTGCTCTAAAAACTATGTGCGCCAGCATGCCTCTGCAACCATTAGCAGGCGAGCACTTGCTCCAGTCAATTGTTCCCATTGGACAAGGGGACAATGGTTTCCAGCCTGTGCAAGGTCTCCAGTCCATAAGGTCACCAGAGAGGGATTCGCAGTGGCGATGCTCAAGGAAGGCCCTGTGCAGGCACGCTGCTGGGAACAATGGACACCAACCCCCAGCCTGCTTACCTCATCCACATACAGAAAGGGTTCTGCCGTCTCCCTCATAGTGTCATCTATAAATTTGTTCATGATTTCACGGACTTTATTAAGATCTTGGGCCGAGGAATCCTTTAGGGATAATGAAGAAATACAAATATTACGCAAAGTACTGACATAAACAGCCCTAAAGCGCGTCTTTATCTATATAAATATACATAAGGCTAACTATGAGGGGAAGTACTGCCAGTGACCACTAGAGGCATCTCAACAGACTTAATTACTCCTTTGTGTGCTAGAAGATGTCATAACAGAAAGTAAAAGCAATTTTTGTAGGGACACTGAATGGTTTTAAACATGCTGGATATTGAGAGAGGGAGCTGCGAAGACAGAGATTGGAGGTTGGAGCACATGGGGACAGGGGGTGGGGTGGAGAGTTTGTGGGCTAAAACTGTCACAGCTCAAAGTGAAAGTAAAAACTGCCACAGATCAAAGTTGAAATAAAAGTTGTCGCAGCTCAAAGTGAAAGAACATTGCAGAAGCCATTATTTTGACAGGCTTTTAACTAGTCTTACAGTAAATAATACAACAGACAGCAAAGCTTAACGCAATACTGTTCTCTATGACAATTTCTTCTTTAGACACATTTATACAGTGTGATCCACTGACTGACCACCTTATATATATAGATATATATATATATATATATATATATATATATATATATACACACACACGTCAGAGACACCAGACATCATCATTAACTACAGTATTTATAGTGCGCAGTGGTTCTCAACCTCAGTCCTCAAGGACCCCCAACAGTGCAGGTTTACAGGGCGTTCGCACATAGGCTAAACTGAGTGGGAGCATGCTGTAAGCGTGTGCTGACTTGTGTGGCCGCAGATGCATCTATTATGCCCGATTAGAGCTGATACATTTTATTTATTTATTAACAGGTTCTTATGGTGTGTATATAGTTATAGTCAACATCGGAAGCCATATCGCATGCTGATTGTGTACTTTATCTGCACTATATAGTCTTTGTGCCTGATACACAGATAGCCCCGGCGGGCAGAGGGGCTTCTCCTGGGGCTGCAGGGCTGATGTGCAGTGACCTAGGGCAGAAGTTATCCGATGTATAGAGGGGGGTGTGGCCTCTGCTGTATGCATGGGGGGGGGGGGGCTGTCTCTGTACCTTGGGGAACTGTGCTCCCGCTGTGAGACACAGCACCCTGCCATCTGTGCCCCTGCCCGGCACCTGCAGTGGCGGCACTGCGTGTGTGAAGATGGTGACTTGCAGGTGTCTGTACTGTCCTCTCTCACTCCTGCATGCCATGCGATGAGAGTCCCGATGCGATCAGATTGCATCGGGACTCGCATCGCACGGCATCTTGACCGCGTGTACACACCATTGATATCACACAAAAAGACAGTTTAGGACAAGTATATGGTTAATATGGATAGTTGCATCAGGGGACAGGACACTGAAGCAATTATCTGGGTGGCAGACGTTTATATATTCTAAGCAAGGCACATGAGGAGAGAGGGCCCTGCTCGTAAGAGCTTACATTCTAAAGGGGAGGGTTAGAGGCAGGGGTGACACAGAAGAGGTAGACGTGAGTATAAACAGAAGGTTCGGATGAGAGATGGTCGGGTTTTATGCAGGAGGGTGGGAAGAGGTCAGCTTAGTCCTTGATATTTTTAGTCTAAAAAAGCGCTGGGTCATCCAAGAGTAGACAGCAGAGAGACAGTTGGAGATATGAGTGAGGATAGAGGGAGAGAGATCAGGAGAGGATCGGTAGATTTCAGTGTTATCAGCATAGATGTGATAGTGGGCAAAGTCGAGTGAGCAAATGAGCTCACCCAGAGAAGACATGTAGAGATAGAGAAGAAGAGGACCAAGAACAAAATGTTGGGGGACACCTACTATCAATGGAAGAGCAGGGGAGGTGAAGTCATTAGAGGTACAGCTGGGCATTTTCAAAACTGACAGTGCAATTACAAGCATTAACAGTGATAGTAAAAGTTGTTTGCAGATGAAAAAATTGGTGATATTATGGTTGAATCGCCAGATTAAGCAGCCAGGGGTAGTATGGCTGTGAGGATAGAGTGAACTCACTCAAAGCAGTCTTTGGTTTTCTGAGTAGTTGTTGTTTTCTGTCCTTCTGTTTCACTTCAGTGTAACGCCGGTATAACGCTGCAGTTATGTTTTAATTATGCCGCACTTTAAAAACTATGCACTTTAAAACTATTATGCGCACAGCTTCACCATGCACACAGCCTATACGGCCCACAGCCTATGTAGTGATCTTTAAATGCATGTGCACTCATGTGATACATGTGATACATGCAGAAGTGCTGAAGACTACAGGGTCACTCAGACCCGTACTGCTTGGCAATTGGGCAAATATCCGCATTTAAGGCCTGATTCAGCTGTGGCGCAGTGTCGACGCCTTACAGTGAGACTGATCCTTTCAATGGGAAGTAACAGTGGAGTGGCAAAACCGACGCAGGCGTGTCGCTGAAAGCAGCCCCTCGCATAGGACGCCATAGTCAGATGTAGAAACTGCCCTACCATCTCTCAACAGGAAAGGGTTAAGAGCGCCAGCGATTGCTCAGTGTATACACAGGGGCTGTATTGGAAGCGTACCCCCTGTGATGCACTGTCATAACAGATAAGAATGGGCTCTCTGTCTACGGGAGGTGCCAACCATAAAATGTGCCACGTTGGAGTTAATTACCCAATGCAAATACAAGGACAAAGAAAATCGCTGTCTGCCGCCCGCTGAGAACACATCTCATTTTCATATGCAAAAAAGCACCAGAGGTAATCATGGCCTATGGGATAATACTGACGGGCTCGGGGTGGCATTGTGGGTGAGAACCGATCATTCTCCCTGCAGTTTTTATTTTCACAGGAAATGTTAAATAGTGGCAGAGTCTGAATGGTGCACCCCGCTGCCCTTCACAGGGTGGCAGAGTAATCTCAGCTCCCGGTATATATCAGCCTGATAGCGGGCACAATGGCACATTCTTACATTATAGCTGAGGGTTTTATGTTTCAGGTGTAATAGAGGAAATGCACAATGACAGCAATGAAGGGTAATAAGCCCCCTGCTGCTCTGTAACGTCTGCTGGAGGGTGGTCCCCAAGGGAGCAAGGGGCTTTGCAGACATATACAGGTATATAGCAAAATATGTCAATTCAGTATTATACCCATGTCAGCTGTGTCGGTACTGTTCCGACGGTAGAGGGGTGCCTGGACTTGCAGAAGTGTTTATTGCTAATTTTTATAAACAGAGATCTGATCGGCCTACGTTTTATTAATTGATAAAAACATCTAATATCCTGTCATTTTTGCAATACAAATTCTTACATTTCAAGTGTATTCAGATTTCTGGAGAACCAAATCAGACTAACGGCCTATGTAAGCAAGAATCACATATGTGTCTCACAGCAGCTTATCATATCCAATGCTTAACCAATGCAAATACAGGAGGAGGTGTATACCAGCATACCACCTCCAGCCTGCATACCACCCCCTGCCTGCATACCGTCTCCTGCCAGCATAACACCCCTGCCTGCATATCACCCCCTGCCTGCATGCCACCTCCTGCCTACACCCCGCCCCCTGCCTGCATACCAATCCCTGCCTGCATACCGCTTCCTGCCTGCACACCGCCCCCTGCCTGCACACCGCCCCCTGCCTGCACACCGCCCCCTGCCTGCACACCACCCCCTGCCTGCATACCGCCCCCTGCCTACATACCGCCCCCTGCCTGCACACTACCTCCAGCCTGCATACCACCCCCTGTCTGCACACCACCTCCTGCCTGCACACAGTAAAATCCCAGCATGGGAAGTAATGATTAAACACATCATACTATGTGGTTATACTGTGGGCTGTAAGCATAGCTAATTACACAGGGCACAGACATACACACAATGCGTTTCACCTCCTCACCTGTTGTTCATGCTGTAGAAACCTTTGAAAATCATGTAAATGAATGGCGGACGCATCAGAGCGGTCAACATTACTGAAATACACAGCACAATTGTCAATTCACGAATCTGTCCTCTCTCCATATTACACATACACCTATACTATACACAGAGGAAAAGCTGCTACAGGGGGGAGAGAGGGGAATTGCTGCTACAGGGGGGAGAGTGGAGAATGTGCCACTGCAGGGGGGAGAGGGGGAATGTGCCACTACAGGGGGGAGAGAGGGGAATGTGCTGCTATAGAGGGAGAGGGGCGAATAAGCCACTACAGAGGGGGAGAGAGGGGAGAATGTAACGCTGCAGGGGGGAGAGGGGAGAATGTGCCACTACAGGTGGGAGGGGAGAATGTGCCACTACTGGGTAAGAAGGGAGAATGTGCCGCTACAGGTGGGAGGGGAGAATGTGCCGCTACAGGGTGAGAAGGGAGAATGTGCAACTACTGGGTAAGAAGGGAGAATGTGCCGCTACAGGGGGAGGGGAGAATGTGCCGCTACAGGGTGAGAAGGGAGAATATGCCACTACTGGGGGAGGGGGGAGAATGTGCCGCTACTGGGTAAGAAGGGAGAATGTGCTGCTACAGATCAGTTACTACCTTGCATGCCAGTACTCTTCCCTTGTGGTGCCCATTTACTAGGGATCGCATATAGAATGTGATCTGGGCGAGATCTCACTGGTGTTTTGGGGAAATTAGTGGTAAATGATAAATGGGACAGTGTGTTTTGCATTCACAGAATATGAAAGGGTTTCATATGCATTTTATCCATCCACCCTCTAAGGCCGTGGGGACCTGGAGGCTGGAAATAAGAATCCTTACCCCAAAATAAATACAGACGAATCTTTACGAAACTCATCCAGAATCTGAAGAGAGAAGAATATTCATTACATTGTCAGTTATTGTGGACGGACTATGGAGCTGGGAGTTGAGTTTTGGGCATAAATAAGGGGTGTGGGGGGAGATCCTAATGGTATTTGGACTGATCATAGACTGACTCATATTAGACAGTCATATTGTCGACCACTAATGGTCGACAGTCAAAATGTCGACAGGGTCAAAAAGTCGACAGTCAAAAGATCGACAGGCGTTAAAGGTGGACACACAATAGGTCGACGGGGTCTAAAGGTCGACATGGTCAAAAGGTTGGCATGGAAAAGGGCAACATGCATTTCTTTACTAAATTTTCAGCCGACATGTGCCGACAGGCGGTATTTCATTCCCTACCATCCAGTAGGGTATGGGGTGTGAATAAAATAGTGTGCCGAGCGCATCGTGGCACCGAGCACTAAGCATGGCAAGCGCAGCGAGCCATGCGAGGCGACGCGGTACACTTAGACAGTGTCCATGTTGACTTGTGTCGACATAGACACCCTAAAAACATTAAAAACACGTCAACCTTTTTCCATGCCGACCTTTTAGATGTCGACCTTTTGACCATGTCGATCTTGTGACTGTCGACCATATAACTGTCTACCATGAGACAGTCTATGATGCATACCATAACCGTCCTAATAACCGGGGTACAGGATAGCTGTGCAGAGGGGAGAATGCCCCTTCTCTGCCGCCTCCTTCAGCCAGCTAAAACCTCATATAAAACCATATTAAATGAAAAATAAGAATTGACTGTAATGTATGTGATTTATTTATCACTGTGTCACATTACAGATTATAGACCTTTATTTCACAGAGGAATCTGAGCACACAAAGGACATTACTATAAGCCAATAATGCATTGTAGCTGCGACTGAATTTATTTGTATCTCAACATTAATCTGACACTTTAATTACAGTTTACAGGTATATAGGGAACAGGGAACAATATTGGTTTCTGTGTACAGGACAGTGATCAGTTGGTGGAAACTTACAGATTTCTGATGATCGAACATGAGATTTTTGTAGAACAGATGTAAATGCTCGAAGCTGAGGTCGTCTTTGGGAATCCCAATTTCCTGCAGCCAAAGACAACACAAAGGAGCAACTGCTGGATAAGTCTGTGCTTATCAGGTGGTGTGTAATATAATGTATATATTAGGGAACAGCGGTGTGTAATATAATGTATATAATAGGGAACAGCGGTGTGTAATATAATGTATATAATAGGGAACAGAGGTTTGTATTATAATGTATATAATAGGGAACAGAGGTTTGTATTTTAATGTACATTATATAATAAGTAGAATCATTTACCATCAACTTGTCTTTCAGCCATTTAGTGCTGCCAACTTTAAAGTTGATCTGTGGAAGGATTGTCTTCAGCTCCCGAATACTTATACTGGAAAAGTGGCAAATTCAGCACAAATTATCATCAAACACTTATAAACTATTGTTATAAAATAACCCAATGAGCCGCTCTGTTACTCTTCAAGGAATGGAATCTGCACTATAGAATGTTTCTATGGAAATACCATTTCCATGTCCCCGTACCGTACTCCTGACATTTGGTGGCACCATATAAGTAATAACAATAATTTCAGGGCTGCGTGCCTTTCATGTGACAGTGACGCCGTATTAGTTTATTCTAGACCACATGTCATTCCTCTGAGAGTTTCAGTTGCATTAAATAAATTGGCATGACGCTTATTTCCTGCAGAATGCACAATACAATGTCATTCCCAGAGAACCCTCTGGGACAGACATAAAATAATCCCACGTCTTGTGATTCCTGAGTAATGCTCACTAGCGTCTATGGCGCCGGGACAAAGGAAGGAATCACGTGACCCACGCAGCCCTGTTTCATTTCATATAAGCAAAACATGTTCTTCCCTCTAGAGCAGCAATGGGTAACTGGTGGCTCTCTGGCAGCTGGTGAACTACAAGTCTCAGCATGCTCTGGCAGCATCTCAGAGTCACAATCAGGGCTGCTTTTAAGGCCGATCTAGTTGTGCAGGGTGACTCTGGGCCATGGTCACTGTCTGTGACATGTGGTCTGGCCACCTGCATAATTTTTTTTTTTAAATGTCCCACCTAAAATGGTCACCACCGCAGAGGAGTCACTTTTGAAGAATGCTAGAGGGAAAGGCAGGCTTTTTGGGAGGGACATTGGTGGCATAATGAACCCCTGATATTGAACAGGTAGTGTGGCATAATGTAAAGGAATATCACTGTGTGGGGAATAATATTGTGTAAGAGGCATTAATCTGTGTGGGGTATACAGTATTTGTTGTAAGGGGCATTACTGTGTAGGGTATAATATGGTGTAAGGGGCATTATTGTGTGGGGTATAATATGGTGTAAGGAGCCTTACTGTGTGGGGTATAAAATGGTGTAAGGAGCATTCCTGTGTGGGGCATAATATGGTGTAAGGGGCATTACTGTGAGGGGCCAGGGCTCAAAGTGGGCCGGTATACAACGTTATTTCATACCGTCACTTCCTTCGAGCACTAAATTTTTTTCTCAGTGGCCGTGGCACCTGACTCCCCTGCTCACCCTCCCGACAGAGCTGTCTCTCTAGCCACCCACCCTACTGTACAACTGCATTAGGCACAATGCCCCCCCACAACCCCCCTGCTCACACCCACTCAAACACCCAACAGCCATGTCCGGCTTCAACCTCAATCACACACACCCGGAGCAGCTGTCTGGGCTGCTCCCAAATCCATCCAGCCGTTCCTCCTCTTTCCTCCCCCCGCTTTCATGCTGCTGTGTCCTGCACTGAAGCCTCCTCCTCCACACCTGGCTGAGGTGTCTGGGCCCCTCAATCCATCCGGCGGTTGAATCCAGCAGCCTCTCCTCCTCTCGCCCCCATGGAGCTGGCTCTGGCGGCTGTGTCTGGCACCAAAGCTGGGTGCTTCACTGCTAGCTTCACTGCCCCCACACGGCGGCTGTTTGTGGCAGCAGCTCTTCCACTTAACCTACCCGATGGACATGTCTCTGGCCCCCCAGAACATGAACCCATTGGTTGTGCCTCGCAAAAACTTCACCACCACCCTTAGTTGTGTCTGGGGAAACCCCTGCTATCTTCTCACCTGCAAGCTGTATGTGTGTCCGTGTCTGTGAGTTAGTGTCTGTTTATGTGTTAGCATCTGTCAGTGTGGTGTCAGCATATATCTGTCAGTTCCAATGTGTTAGCATCTTTCTGTGTGTGTTTCAGCATCCGTGTGTCCACATAAAATGGCGCATGCCACTCTGGTAATGTCTGTGTGTCAGCCTCCTTGTATCTGAGTTTCAGCATCTGTCCATGTGTCAGTGGTTGTATCAGCATCTGTCTGCCTGTGTGTGTAAGCACCTGTGGGGGAAATTTTCTAAGGCAAATATGCCTAAAAAATTTGTATTTGTATAGTAAAATACAATTTTTTTTAGGCGTATTCGTATATTTGGCATTTACTATGCCAAAAATACACATATTCGTATTCCTATTTATGGCACATTAGTATTTATATTTACAAATACAAATGTATATGCCATCGGACAATATGAATAGGAATCACCATTCAAAAGAATGGTGATTCCTAATTTACTATTCAAAATACGGCCGCTAATTAGAGGTAAACGACCGTTATTTGCCGGGCCAAATACGCCAGGAATATACACTTCATTTTCCTGGCATATTCGGCAGAAGCCTGCACGGATCAGTCAGATCCGTGCAGGCTTCAGTGTGCAGAAAAATAAATAGAAAGTAAGTATAGCCCCCACGGCTATAACCAGCGCCAGGCTCAAAAGAGCGGGGGCTGGTTTTAAAACTCAAGGAAAATTTTGCGTAGGGCTCTGCAGATTTTTTAAAACCAGCCCCAGGCTCCAGGGCTGGGTATGGTTCCCAAAATGCGGGGGACAAAATGAATAGGGGTCCCCCGTATTTTAAGAACCAGGCCCAACGAGCCAGCAGGTAATATCACAGCCGGGGGACACTTATTATATAAGGTCCCGCGGCCAAAACATTAACCCTACTGACCAGTCAGCCTGGGCAGGGGTTCTAAGGGAGTGGGGACCTCCCTAACAAAGGGGTCCGCCCCCCCTCCAGAACTTACCTGCCCAGGCTGAAGCCCCGGTACCCTGGGCTGTGGGTACCAGGCTGATTAAAGTGTAAAAAATAGACAAAACCATTGGGTTTTTCTGTGGAACTATGAGTCCCAGCAAGCCTGGAACGCATACTGGGCGTGCTGGGACTCTTAGTTCCACAGCAAAACCAATAGTTAAATTAAAGCACACTGACACATAAGAAAAATAAAACTTTAATACACACAGAGCCAATACATACTTATACTTACCTATCTTAGGTAGGTCCCCGTTCATCGGTCCTGTGGTCCGTTGTCCTGGGGTCTGAAGAAATCCATAGGGGACCTGTGGAAGGAAATTATACTCATGGGGCTCCTCCGGCGTAGATCATGTCCTCTTCTTTCCTGCAGTAGTCCACGGTACTTGGCAAAATAAAAAAACAAACACCCGGCACCATCGGGGGCCCCAAGCTGTTTTTGTATTTATTTATTTATTTTTCTTTATTTTTTACACACTGCAGCCTGCACAGATCTGACTGATCCGTGCAGACTGCCTATACGAAGTTAAAGACATGCCCGTTTTGAGTGGCCACATCCCCTTTTCTAAAGCTCTTACTTTTTCCATACCCCCACTTCAGAATTTCCACTTTGACCACTGTGTAGGGCATAATATGGTGTGGGGTATAATATGGTGTAAGTGGTCTTCCTGTGTGGGGTATAATATCGTGTAAGGGGCATTACTGTGTGGGGCATACTATGGTGTAAGGGGCATTAATGTTTAGGGCATACTATGGTGTAAGGGGCATTACTGTGTGGGGCATACTATGGTGTAAGTGGCATTCCTGTGTTGGGCATACTATGGTGTAAGGGGCATTACTGTGTGGGGTATACATGATGTAAGTGGAATTCCTGTGTGGGGCATACATGATGTAAGTGGAATTCCTGTGTGGGGCATACTATGGTGTAAGGGGCATTACTGTGTTGGGTATAATATAGTGTAAGGGGCACTAATATGTCAGTGTTACCCATGGCCACACATCTGTTCGGGATACGGTCATATTGTCTACAGCATTTAGGTCTACAGGCATTAGGTCTACTGCATTAAGGTCGACCTGTATTTAGGTCGACATGACTGAAGGTTGACATGACTTAGGTTGACAGGGTCATTAGGTCGACAGGGTCATTAGGTCGACTTTTATAAGGTCGACAGGGTCCTTGGGTCGACATGGGAAGGTCGACAGTCAAAAGGTCGACATGGGGGTAATTTGACTGTTTTATGAGTCGACATGTGCCGACAGGCGGTATTTCATGCCCTACCATCCACTAGGGCATGGTGGGAGAATCAAATAGTGTGCCGAGCATAGCGAGGCACCGTGCCCGAAGCATGGCGAGCGCAGTGAGCCATGCGAGGGGACGCGGTGCTATGTTGACTGTGTCGACATTTGAAAAAATGGGGGCAAAAATAATTTGGGGGGGGGGGGAACCCCCCATGTCTACTTTTTCACTGTCGACCTAATGACCATGTCGACCTTTTACCTGTCGACCTAATGACCCTGTCGACCTAACACCTATCGACCTAACACATGTTGACCTAATGACCCTGTCGACCTAATGACCCTGTCGACCTTCAGTGAGGTCGACCTAAATTAAATTCGACATAATGGTGTAGACCTAATGCTTGTAGACCTAAATGCAGTCTGACGAATGATCCCATTCCATCTGTTCAGTGAATGGGTTAGCTGTTGGGAAAGGGGTGCATACAGGACCAACTGCCTGATGTAGCACAGATAATAACTATATGTGGTTGTTTCCCAGTAACAGATAACAATATGTTAATAATCTGAGGTATTCTCACCGACGTGGCCTCGAGGCTGACCCCCGGGCCTGGCTCTGACACATAAGAATGTCATCCTACCTGTTCCTTCTTGTCTGATCCACGGAGTAGATCTGCTTCCTCAGCCAACTGCGAACACAGAGAACGTGCAAGGTCAGCCGACGTTATCACTTACATGTGCTGTTACCAGCGTTAGGTCACGTCGGGGGAGATGTATCGAGCCCTAGAGACCCAGAAAGTGCAGACATTTCCCAGAGTAACCAATCAACTCCTAGCTGCCATTTAGAAGATTGTGCTAGAATAGATAAATGACAGCTAGAAGCTTTCTGATTGCTATGGGCAACTTGTTACAGGCTATGTTTAAAAAAATCACAGGAGCTGATTGGTTGGTACTTTATCTTTCTCCACTGTATCATTCTATGAGGCTTAGTACTCTCCCCATCAGCCTGAATCAGTTATCTGACCCTGATACAATTGGGTAAATTTACTAAGATGGGAATTCTATTGAAGATGTGATGTTGCTATGGGCAACCAATCAGATTATATCTATTATCTTCTAGAAGGTGCTAAATAAATAAGAAGTAGATTTGATTGGTTGCCTATAGCAACATCCCATCTTCAATAGAACTCTCATCTTAGTAAATTGACCCCTATGTATCTATACATACAGCCTGTGATATTACCTGGGTGTAAGATTATTCCGTGTGTCCGACTTTCTCCAACTAATACTTTACTTAATTCACTCCAAGTAAGGATTCATATAATAGACAGGAATATGTATGGCGGAACGTAGGCAGGGCGGTTCAGGTGTAGCGCGAGCACCTTGCAGGGCGCAGCCGGGACCCGTAACGACCACAACTCCCTTGTAGCCCTGCGCATGTTATATTCATGTTCGTGGCACCGTACATTAAGACCATTCTCAATACAAAGAAAGAACGCACCTCTCTGTGATGGCTGGGGTGGGGGCACAATTAACTTCATCAATTAAGATACTCAAACCGCAAATCCACTTCTCCGCATCTTCATAGGAATCCGCTGCAAAATGAAAGCAGGAAATATATATAACGTAATATATAGTGTAATGTAATATATAATTAATTCTTTGGTGGCTGTAAAATTCCAAAAACCACAAATAAATCATTTCTGGTGCTCCGTGATTTCTTCCTGCGTTACAGAGAGTAATCCTGCTGCTCAGGTAAGTAGTGGAACGTCAGGACAGCGCGGGACAGCCACACAGTGGTGGAACGATAATGGGAGCATTTTGGTTATACTTACCATAAGGAGTCCTGCTGCAGCGGCAGGAGCACAAACCCCATGCCCACTAGAGCACTCAGACCCTATTGCTCCTGACAGAGAGGAGGGGGCCCAGCCAAGGAGGATGTACATAGGACGTTGAATGTCTGGCTACCTCTGGTCTATGGCGTAATCAGTGGCAGGACTTGTGGGTTGTGGTCCCAGGTGCAAAAATAAAATTTAGGGCCCCCCCTCCATCTAAACCCAAGTTCACAATATATATATATGTAGCATGTACTCAGAGAAGCTGCCTCCTTTTCATTTCCATATTCTCTGGGCCAGGGGTGTCATTCAGAGGTATTTTATTTCTTACAACATAAGCATAAGCTGAGAGGATGATGATGATGACGATGATGATTGGGGCTTACCTTCCAAGCTCAATGTATTGAGCATAAACTGGTTTCCATAGAATATGGAGAAGCAGCAGTCTTCCTTCAGGCGAGACGGTTTCCCGCGCTCAAAATCCCGGCAGTTCTTCCCCTGGCGGATTTCCTTAATTTCTGAGAGATCCACTGCAAGAGAATAGATCACAAGTCAGGGATGGTGGATTACATAGGCCTCATCCTACAACAGGCCTGGCGCCTCGCCCTACAGTAAGATACACGCCTCACCCTACAGCAGGACGGACACCTCACCCTACAACAGGACAGATGCCTCACCCTACAGCAATGCCTCATCTTACAGAAGGACTGACATCTCACCCTACAGCAGGACGTACACCTCACCCCACAACAGGATAATCCACCCTACATCAATTCCTCATCCTACAACAGGACTGATGCCTCACTCTACAGCAGGATGGACATCTCACCCTACAGCAATGCCTCACCCTACAACAGGACAGACGCCTCACCCTACAGCAGGACACATGCCTCCCCCTACAGCATGATGGACATCTCACCCTACAGCAATGCCTCAGCCTACAACAGGACGGACACTTCACCCTACAGCAGGACAGACACCTCACCCTACAGCAGGATGGAAGTCCCCCCAGCCCCCTACAACAGGACAAACACCTCACCCTACAGCAGGACAGATGCCTTACCCTACAGCAACGACTCACTCCTAAAACAGGACAGACACCTCACCCTACAACAGGCTGAACACCTCACTCCACAACAGGACACATGCCTCACCCTACAGCAGGACAGATGCCTCATCCTACAACAGGACACATGCCTCAACCTACAGCACGACAGATGCCTCACCCTACAGCAGGACAGAGCCCTCACCCTACAGCAGGACAGATGCCTCACCCTATAGCAATGCCTCACCTGACAGCAGGACAGACACCTCACCATACAGCAGAATGGACGCCTCCCCCTACAGCAGGACACATGAATGGTATGTTGCCCTGTTGTCAGTGTCAAGTTTGTAGATGTCGACCTATTGGTGTTGAATTATTGACTGTCGACCTGTACATTGTTGACGTATCACCCGGACCCCCTTTATGTTTGATAAGGGTTCCAAAAAAGCATACTGGAAGGTGCATTGCGCTCTACCCATCTCTGGGAACACCCCCAAAGGGTGAGTTTGCTCCTGAAGCAGTGCACAGAAGAGAACCGGTAAGATCTGAACCAGGCAGCGCACCTGCTTCCAGTATAGCACACACACACACACACACACACACACACACACCCCCCATTCCACTCATCCATAATGCTTGGTACCATCATTACAGTTCTACATTAATTGCAAGAGGCGGGAAATTGCTTACATCACCAAACCGCATCTGGCAATGTGCCACTAATGAAATGCACCCTATAATAGTGCTGGGAGATGAGAGTTCAAGTCCTTTTGGCTGCTGGGACAGGTTCAATGCCTACCAATTATATAGCTAGAACCTAGAATCCTGCCAAATACAGTGTCCCTGCGCCCCCAGCTCACGTATAAACCCCACTCAGGAGCAGGGCCGTCTTTTCGTATGGGCTTAATGGGCACTTGCCCAGGGGCCCCAGGTGCATAAGGGCCCTATGCTGATAGCTGAGGATCCCCTTTTTCCAGGGATACCAGAATTTTGAAAAATCGGCACTGGGGAACTGGAGATATCCAACTTCAAAGCAGCAGTCCACATCCGACCTGTTAATTGCAATTCCCAGTCATATTTCTCAGGTTCTCTCTAGAGTTTTTCTGAGAGTATATTCCAAAGGCTGAGACTCTCCCCTTTCTGTTGACACTAGTGGCTTGTCTCTATCATGCCCAGAATTAGAGATATCAGCCTTCCAGCAGCCGGTCCCTGCTCCAGCTCCAAACGTCTGGTGTACAGTTTTATATTTTTGTCAATGGATTGCGCTGGCTCCTGATCTCTGATCCCCAAGTCTCCAGCACCTCCTGAAAGTTGGGACTCTTATAGGTTTTTATACTATTGAAGGCTAAGAAATCTATTTCCAGATAATGGCGATATCTGCAGTCAAACAAGCTGCACTTCCACCGGTAAATGACGAATATTAAGCCCACTCCATTATCTAATTCTCCCCTGCGTTACTGCTCCAGGTCCTACATGTTGAATGGAAGATAGAGCACCCATGGGACATCAAAGCTGCTGCTGATAGCACCCCCCACCCCTAGGAGGGGAGAACAGGTAAGGGCCCCAGTGCATTGCTTTGCCCAGGGGCCCACACTGCTGTTAAGATGGCCCTGCTCAGGAGAGATGCTCTCAATACGCAATAATGTAGTGTGTATGGGAATTAAGAATAAAGCAGACAGTATTTATCCTGCACCCACCCGAACCTAAAACCTGTTATATCTGCCCCATCTGCATGGCTTTGCCTATTTGTGTACTTTTTGCTTTGCTAACAAAGCTGAATCAGGTCCCATGTAAAATGATACACAGTGACTGTTGTGTTTGCTGGTCTTATCGGAGACATCATTGTGTTTTATGGTCAGTTGTGTTGTTGTGTGCGTGATTTTTATTTGTGCGTTTAGCAGTCACATTTTTAACCCAGTAATAGCGTATTGGGATGTAGCTTACGGGCCGCGTGAGGTGCACACACTTGGGTATTTATAGCAGGGCTTTCCCAGACAGTGTGGGTGTAAGTATAACCTTATGTTTCCTCCTGCACATCACACAGGCAACCACAGAATCCCGCTACTATCATTTCCGTCACGGTGAGCAATATACAGATAGTTGTGGAAGCGTTCCAGGGGTTGGAAGCCTGGAAATTTAGTGCACATTAGCTGCATTTAAATCATGTAATGCTAAATACTGTGAATCGCGTTACTACACCCTGCACCAGTGGCGAAACTTGTGGGTGGTGAGCCCAGGTGCAAAAATATAATTTAACCCCCCCCCCCACAACCCAAGTTCACAATATGCAACACGGCAGATGGTGACAGTGGGTGACAGGGAGAGGGAGAAGGAGAAGCAGAGGGGGGCAGAGTGTGACAGGGAGAGGCAGTGGGTGACAGGGAGAGGCAGTAGGCAGGGTGTGACAGGGAGACGCAGAGTGGGACAGGAAGCGGCCGGGGGAGGCAGAGTGTGTCAGTAAGAGGCAATAGGTGACAGGGAGAGGTAGAGTGTGACAGGGAGAGGCAGGGGGCAGGAGGAGGCAGAGTGTGACAGGGAGAGGCAGAGGGTGACAGGGAGAGGCAGAGGGGGGTAAAGTGTGACAGAGAGAGGCAGATGGTAAAAGGGAAATGCAGTAGGTGACAGGTAGAGGCAGAGGGTGACAGGGAGAGGCAGGAGGAGGCAGAGTGTGACAGGGAGAGGCAGAGTGAAAGGGAGAGGCAGGAGGAGACAGGGTGTGACAGGGAGCGGCAGGTGGAAGCAGAGTGTGACAGGGAGAGGCAAATGGTGATAGGGAAAGGTAGTGGATGACAGGGAGAGGCAGTGGGTGACAGGGAGAGGCAGAGTGCGACAGGTAGTGGCAGGCGGAAGCAGAGTGTGACAGGGAGAGGCAGAGATGGGGCAGAGTGTGACAGGGAGAGGCAGATGGTGACAGGGAAAGGTAGTGGGTGACAAGGAGAGGCAGTGGGTGACAGGGAGAGGCAGGAGGAGGCAGCATGTGACAGGGAGTTGCAGGGGGAGGCAGAGTGTGTCAGGGAGAGACAGAAGGTGACGGAGAGGCATGAGGAGACAGAGTGTGACATGGAGAGGCAGGAGGAGGCAGAGTGTGACAGGGAGAGGCAGATGGTGACAGGAGGAGGCAGTGTGACGGGGAGGCAGAGTGTGACATAGAGAGGCTGGAGGCAGAGTGTGACAGGGAGAGGCAGAGAGTGACAGGAGGAGGCAAAGTGTGACAGGGAGAGGCAGAGTGTGATGGGGGAGGCAGAGAGTGACAGGGAGAGGCAAAGTGTGACAGGGAGAGGCAGGGGGAGGCAGAATGTGACAGGGGGAGGCAGAGTGTGAAAGGGAGAGGCAGGGGAGGCAGAGTGTGACAGGGGTGACAGGGTCAACAGTGGCCCCCTTAGTCCTCAGAGGCCCGGTGCACTGCAGTTGCTGCACCAATGGTAGTTCCGCCTCTGCCCTGTGAACTTGCCACTTGGGCCTTCACTTTGGGATCTTCCACAGATGGCGGGTGGGTCCTGGACACCCTGCCATTGCCATTTAAAATGAAAATTTAAATATTTATAGGAATGTGCTGGTTGCTACACTGACAGAACAGCCAGGAATGTCCACCATGTTGCTCTGCCGCTCTGCAGGCTGGCATTATAGGCAATGCCATCAGGATAAGCTGCATCGGTGGTCAGGGAAGATGAGTAATGACTGGGGGAGCTCATCACATACTCTTCAGGCTGAGCCCCACTGGTGCACAACTGGGAGGTCAGTCAGCCACGACGGGGGCCAAGCGGTCAGAGTACAATGCTAGAATTGCCCCATTCACTAGCAGCAGCACCACAGGGTATTCTGAGTTTGAGGAGCTGGACATCTCGGTCTATACTGATATCCTGCCTAGGACCCTGTGAGGTTGTTACCCCGCTTTCTGCAGGTATGGCCATTTTGGTCCCCATGTTTTACTGAGGAGACAGCCATTTTCAGGTGCTTCAACAGGGGCGGGGGCAGTAAGAGGCGACTGAGCATCTACTCTGCAGCTTAATAAGGAATAGCTGCTGTGTTCCTGGCCGTCGGGCCTAGCGATGGGTTATATTATAGCCTTTTAGAGCGTGCTTCTTCCTGATAAGGCGTTTATGAGAAAGGTGGGGGAAGTGGTTTACCCCACATAGAATGGCCAGACACAAAGCTCTTCCTGTTCCTGACAGAACATGGGGGCTCTCACACACACGGAGGAAGTACACACAGAGAGCACTACATAACCCCTGCCTGCAGTTGGCAGAGACGCTCTCAGCAAAGAGTTACACATACAGTACCGCAACACCACACAAAGCAGCGCAGCCACCTGGTGCGTCTGTACGGGGGTGGAATAGAACATCTACTGCAAACAGGTAGACAGTGGGTAAGGTCGACAGATATGATTGTGTTGAAAATGGTCAACACAAAAATGGTCAACACAATAAAAAAAATTCAAGCCGATCTTTTGTACCTGCGGACCTCAACCTTTCTACCTTTTCCATGTCAACCTTTTGGACCTGTCGACCTTTTTGATCATGAGAGAGATAAATTAAAGAGAGATAAAGTAGACGCATATCAGCTCCGGACTGCCATGTTACAGGACGTGTTTGACAAATTACAGTTTCCATAGGAGCTGATTGGTTGGTAGTTAATCTCTCTCTACATTATCACTTTCCAATGCTTAGTAGAGCCCAACAGTGTCAAGAGCAGGATGTACTAACTGGAAAATGGCTCTCCGGATGGATGCATAAAGAATCCCATAGGCTTCTATAGAGTAATGGCAGAAATAGCTAGCATTACCCTACACACTGAAGACCAGGCTTAATACATATGGGAAATATGCACGGCGTTGGGCCTCATTTTCCCCAAAATACAGACTTTTGCGCTGTTTCCATTGAATAATACTGACTAAACTGACATAAAATATTCCAGATACAGATACAAATTGTAGCAGCCTTGTAAGCAGGTCTGAGTTATAGATCTGTTACATGACTCACTCAGAAGTTTATTATTATTGGAAGGGGACAATTGAAAAACTTTTTAGCGTTCAGACTGGTACCATCTAACGAGACCATATGTTACTGGCAGGGATAATATAGTCTCAGCTAACGCAGCTGCAGATCCCTTCCCCTGCTGCTCTCATACCATACATACTATCCTGTTACTAGCTGTCAGATCATCGATCATTGTTACCTATGAGCCTGTAAATCATAAATTCCAGAAGTCTCTATTTCTCACTAGCTGTACCAGTCTGGTTAAATGGAAAATAATTAAAAGAGAAAGTGCACGTTTGTTATATGTTTAATTTTACAATGCTTGTGGGTACACAGTATTTTTTGTTGTTCCACTGTTTGTGCAGATAGAGAGATTGTCTGGTTTGCAGACTCTAGAACACGGTGGGTTTTCGCTGCGGGGGGTGGGGTATCGCCAGCAAAAGCCGTCAATACCCCATAGAAGCCTATGAGCTTCTTAGCGTGACCCCGCCTACCTGCACGGACCCCCGACGCCCCGCTCCAACCCCCCCATACTTTTGTTCGGGCAGCACAATGCTGTGCTGGCCCGGACCAGTGGCCTCCTCTTCCCTAGCCCATATATCCCCTTCCGGGGTAATAAAGGAGGAGGCGGAGCCATGCCCGACAGCCAGCAGGCGCTAACAGCCAGTAGCCGGGTAAGGGAGGGAGGGGGAGGCCGATGGGGACCCACCGCACATCGCCAACCACATGCAAAGGACAGCTCTTAACACAAAAGCTGTCCTTTGCAATAATTATCACATATATACAGTATGTGCTTATGCGATAATTATGTGTGCGGTAGCCGGCGATATGCTTGTTGCACATTTGCAGCTGTGAAATAAACGCGTTGTCCATTTTGTAGATGTACTGCTAAGTGAACAACAGCTGGACTTCATTCATGTATGGGAAATGAAAGAACTCGCCACACAGCTTCATTGCTGCTTTTGTATCTTCCAGCCTGATCCTGTGCAATTTCAACATTTATATAATAGTATGTATATAAAAACGTGCTCATATACGAATGCAACGTTGTGTCCCAATTTCAAAGCAATCGGTGAAGAACTTTTCGAGATTTAAGATTTTGAACAAACGAACATTTTATTTATATAGATTTCACAAATTCAAATTGTTTCCCTTTCTCAAATATTTTGTGACTTGTAACTTGGTGTTTCTAACTGCATTCACAAATCCTGCCCCTACACGGGTATTATACCAGCCCACCTGCACCTACACAGGTATTACACCAGCCCCCCTGCCCCTACACGGGTATTATACCAGCCCCCCTGCCCCTACACAGGTATTACACCAGCCCCCCTGCCCATACACAGGTATTACACCAGCCCCCCTGCCCCTATACAGGTATTACACCAGCCCTCCTGCCCCTACACAGGTATTACACCAGCCCCCCTGCCCCTACACGGGTATTATACCAGCCCCCCTGCCCATACACAGGTATTACACCAGCCCCCCTGCCCATACACAGGTATTACACCAGCCCCCCTGCCCCTATACAGGTATTACACCAGCCCTCCTGCCCCTACACAGGTATTACACCAGCCCCCCTGCCCCTACACGGGTATTATACCAGCCCCCCTGCCCATACACAGGTATTACACCAGCCCCCCTGCCCCTATACAGGTATTACACCAGCCCTCCTGCCGCTACACAGGTATTACACCAGTCCCCCTTCCCCTACACGGGTATTATACCAGCCCACCTGCACCTACACTACACAGGTATTACACCAGCCCCCCTGCCCCTACACGGGTATTATACCAGCCCACCTGCACCTACACTACACAGGTATTACACCAGCCCCTCTGCCCCTACACAGGTATTACACCAGCCCCCCTGCCCCTACACGGGTATTACACCAGCCCCCCTGCCCATACACAGGTATTACACCAGCCCCCCTGCCCCTATACAGGTATTACACCAGCCCTCCTGCCCCTACACAGGTATTACACCAGCCCCCCTGCCCCTACACGGGTATTATACCAGCCCCCCTGCCCCTACACAGGTATTACACCAGCCCCCTGCCCATACACAGGTATTACACCAGCCCCCCTGCCCCTATACAGGTATTACACCAGCCCTCCTGCCCCTACACAGGTATTACACCAGCCCCCCTGCCCCTACACGGGTATTATACCAGCCCCCCTGCCCATACACAGGTATTACACCAGCCCCCCTGCCCCTATACAGGTATTACACCAGCCCTCCTGCCCCTACACAGGTATTACACCAGCCCCCCTGCCCCTACACGGGTATTACACCAGCCCCCCTGCCCCTACACGGGTATTATACCAGCCCACCTGCACCTACACTACACAGGTATTACACCAGCCCCCCTGCCCATACACAGGTATTACACCAGCCCCCCTGCCCCTACACGGGTATTATACCAGCCCCCCTGCCCATACACAGGTATTACACCAGCCCCCCTGCCGCTATACAGGTATTACACCAGCCCTCCTGCCCCTACACAGGTATTACACCAGCCCCCCTGCCGATATAACGGTAATACACCAGCCCACTTGCCCCTACACAGGTATTACACCAGCCCTCCTGCCCCTACACAGGTAATACACCAGCCCTTCTGCCCCTACACAGGTAATACACCAGCCCTTCTGCCTCTACACAGGTAATACACCAGCCCACTTGCCCCTACATAGGTAATACACCAGCCCCTACACAGGTAGGACATCACTACCCTGCTGAGGATGTCGAGCCATTGCAGTACCATTTGTTTAAGGTGTTTGAGATTATTTCCATGCCATCCACCACATTTTCCAGACAACCTAGCTGCTGCACAGGTGTACTGATTACTCACTAAGACATTTCAAAAGATCCACAGGAGGAGCTAATTACTTCAGTTGTGATTCTGTGAGGAGACCTAGAAAACATTAACTGTTGGTAGCTCTCTAGGACTGGAGTTGGCTACCCCAGCTCTAGTTCTTCACCAATCAGCATGCTGACAGACAGTCACTACCTGGCTGCAGGCTGATAGACAGGTAGATAATGCTACACTCTGATTGGTGGATAGTTCCAGTCCTTCACCAATCAGCATGCTGACAGACAGTCACTACCTGGCTGCAGGCTAGTAGAAAGGCAGATAATGCTACACTCTGATTGGCGGATAGCATCAGCCATCTACCAATCAGCATACTGACAGTCACTACCTGGCGCAGGCTGGTAGACAGGTAGATAATGCTACACTTTGATTGGCGGATAGCTCCAGCCCTTTATGTGGGATGACGGCACCATGTATGACAGCTCCTGACGCAGAGATGGTCGCAGCACACACATTCCCGATTATTGGATGGGCCTTGCAAAGATAAAGCTATACTCTGATTGGTGGATAGCTCCTGCCCTTCTCCAAACAGCATGCAGACCAGACAACAGCGGAGGGGGTCTGGTTGGCAGAGAGCAGCGTTCAATGGGATGGGGTATTGACCCATCATCTGGGAGGGGAGACTCCAGGGTGTGTGTGTGTCACCACCCAACTGTCCTAGAGTTGGGTCCCAGCTTGTGACGTCAGTCCCAAGGCTGGAATTGCAACTACATCGCAGATACATGCAGAGGCATCTCTTCTATTGAGAAATCCCCCACCGGCCCCTCAGGGCATCGGATGGAAACGCAAAACTTACATGCGATTTTGCATTTCCGTCCATCTCTGGACACGGCCTGAGTCATTTACATATGAAAAATATAAGGAGATAGTTTATCCTTTTTTTACATACTGTGTATATAACATTGTATCTATATATAACTGTCTATAGAGCATTGTATCTATTTATGTATAGATACATAGTGTGTCTTCATGACACTGTGTGTGGCCATTAGGGAGAACAATGGCCCATGTGTCACTTCCTTGTCACACTGGGTAAGATATTTGCCTATGTAAAATGTGCCCTCTGTGTCTTTGTGTAACAACACACTGAGCAGTGACAGTGTATTCTCTACACAGTATACACACAGCTTGGTGCCTCGTATGTCAATGACCAGCAGAGATGAGCTACTCTGATGTCTCGCAATGATTGAGACAGTGATGTGGCACAAAACTTCCTGCAGCGGGAGTTGTCCTTGTAACGTGGGAACGGGCGATAAAAGTACCGGTGCCAGTGATCCCCAATATCCACAATAAGCACTTGCATACCCACTTCCAATGGACCAATGGTGTGTCCATGAAGAATATGTTCTCCCGGTATTTTAGGGAAGGACGAATGCCGAAATACACAGTACGGCATAATGGGCAGAGGAGAACAAATTTGGAAAGGGCTATGAAAAGAATGTTCCCCGTTGTGCCTGCCCACAAGTAAAATGGCATCATAAGGATCATAAAAACCACAAGCAGGAACAACTAAAAACTCGGAAACCGGAAGTAAAGGTGCATACATACGTAGAGATCTTTGCTAAGCAATTTTGCTAAGCAATTTTGCTGGTGTCAAGATCTCCCATGGAGACCACATACACACGCAGAGATTTGTGCTCTAGTCAGATTGCTTAGAAAATAGCACAAATTTGCTCTGTGTGTACTCCCCTTAAGTCATACCGGAAGTGGTCAACATGCACGGTGGAACGTAAACAGAAGGTGCCGGGTGGAACACACATCACTTCCGGTGGAAGTACTCGCAGGAAACGCACTGTTTGACGCCTTTTCCCTGATTAAGAATGGTATTTAAATCTTGCCAATGTAGATAGTGTCCAACTAAACCTGAGGAAGGGGATACATTCCCCAAAACGTGTTGCTTGGAAGGACTCTATTGATGCACCACCAGCACTTTCCTGGTATCACTGTACCAGCATTCAGTAATTCCGGACAAGATTAAGCTTACTGCAGTGGGGCCGGGCAAATCACGCTCAGACCACATTGCTTTTGGAGCATAAAATCGTCTGCAGTCTTTTATCAGGGAGAGAAACATGTCTTTTGTTTTCACCTGGATCAGTGAACCCCACATGCTTAGCATCCAAAGCTTTTAACTGTATTTTATGTTATATATGTTTTTTTTTACCATTTATCTGCATGTATTGTGAAATAAAAATATCTTATCCATGCATTGGAACATGAAATGTTCCAATGCATGGATAAGATACAGAATAAGTGTATACTTTTTACCTTTATACTTGTGTGGCACCCCACTACAGTGGCGCCCCTAAGCTGCCCATGCGCCATAGCAGGGCTCAACAATTGTGGCTAATGCTGCTGAAGGGACGCCATTCTCATTGCCCAGTACTGAGGAGGGTTAACCTGGCCAGCAAGCGGCCCAGCTCCCTTTCACGTGCAAGGAGCATGTCTGGCTCCTGATTGGCCGGCTAGGAGAGCGGGAAAAAGAGGAGGTCAGAGGTGAAGGTGTTCTGCAGAGCTGAGCAGCGTGAAGGAGGACGCGTGCTGAGAAGGGAGAAGCGGAGCGCGACTAACCTATGTTGTTGCAGAGCGGTGCACAGCGGGCGTTTGAAGAGGAGCAGCGTGCAGCCGGAGACAACAGGGAGAGGAGCGGCCGCCATTGCGAAGTCCAGGCTGGTGATTGACAGCGGGCGGAGAGAGAGACGGGCCGCGCCGCTGAGCAGAAGCCGGGAGGAGAAGGAGATGCTGACCGCGCATGGATCCAGGAGGCAGTCACAGGCGGAGGAGCTGCAGGCCAGGATCCGGGCAGAGGAGAAGTGCCACGGCGGGAGTTAGGAACCGCGTGAGAGTCAGGGGAATCGTTACTGGCCGGAGCCGGCATCTGTAGCAGACGCAGCAGGTACACTGGGCCCCAATCCCCTTAAGTAGCCTCAAGGCCTTCCCGCATACCCATTCAAGCCGCTGACGCCCTTGTCCCCTGCATCCAGCCTTAAAAGCGGGACAGTGTGTTATACCCAGGGAAACAGGCCCCGGAGCAGGCCGCTACGCTTCCCCTCTATTAGGCAGAGACTGTCCTATAGCTGCCTCCGCATCAGCCATTTATTGAGGTGGGTCTTGCACCTTCAGTCGCAGTCCCACAGACCCGGGGAAGCAAGAAGGGGTTTCACACGTCTGGCCAATGAAAGGCCAGTGAGGAGCCACGGTAAGGTTAGGGAGTATCAGCAGGATACATGACCCCATCGCAAGGTTTATTATAGCGCAGCACTTCTTTATTAACATTCTAGCGCAGCACTTCTTTATTAACATTCTAGCGCATCCATTACAAGGAGCTGCCCCAGGTAACGGGAGCTTGCTTGTCCCTCATCAAAAGGTTGTTTTTTACTTCAAGTCTTTGCATCACCCGCAGGGAGTCACCCTAGGTAACGGGGACTCGCCTGTACCCCTTTAAACAGGGGACTGTTAATTCATTCTGACCAGATTCATAGTAGTGTGCACACGCAGACAGGGACTACCCTTCCCCTGAGGATTGATCTTTGTGGGACCTTTCTTTGAACTCAGTGACTACAGTGTTAAAATACACTTGTGTAAGGTATAGCGCCATCTGGCAAATATTCAGAGGTATTGCAATTGATTTACAGTATCGTGGCTGAATGCTAGTCCTATCTTTTTCCTGACGTCATTTTTCTTAGAGTGTCTTCTTTAATCACGTTCTTTGGTCATTTCTTAGTACTTGTTTCCTAGCATGGCGCCTGCGATTTTGATTGTATCCATCGGGTCCCAAAAAATCACGTCAATCGCATCGCATGCAACCAAATCGCATGCGATGCGATCAATGCGATCGATGCGATTTTTACATCGGAACCAATGTAAAATTTTCTCTGAGACCCAATTTTACATTGGGCCCAATGTTAAATGCCCCCCAGACCCCAATTTTCATTGTATACCCCCATTGTTAACTCCACCCCAAAGCGTGGCGAGCGCAGCGAGCCCGCGAGGGGTGGCGATACGCGTCCTCCGACCTTTTAATACCCCCACTATCCACGTCGGCGTGGAGTTGATTTTATATAGTGTGGCGAGCGCAGCGATCCACCGAGCCCAAGTCTGGTGAGGGGACGCGCATTAATTCACAGGTATTACGCGTCCGCTCGGCACGCTTCGGGCTTGGTGGCTCGCTGCACTCGCCACACTATATAACATCGACTCCACGCCGACGTGGATAGTGGGGGTATGAAAAGGTCGGAGGACGCGTACCGCCGCCCCACGCGGGCTCGCCGCGCTTCGGGTTGGCGTTCATCGTGGGGTGGCGTTAACAATGGGGGGGGGGGGCATTTCACATGTAAAATACCCATAAGGGTGGGTATACAATGAAAAATCGGGTCCATTGGCCCATTTAACATTGTTCCCTATGTAAAATCACATCCATCGCATTGGTCGCATCGCATGCCTTAACTTAAGGCATGCGATGGACGCGATTTTTTAATTGTCGGAGAAAAGGCTAAAAATAGCCCTGAAATTGCGTCGGTTGCGTCCATCGCATACCTTAAGTTAAGGTATGCGATCACCTGCGACGGGCGCCGTGCTAGGAAACAAGTACCCATTTCTTATTAAGGTCTTTATGGTATGTCATTATACATATAGAAGTGTGAAGGTTATTGTCTTTTTGGATGAGGAATCATAAATGAACAGTATTGACCTACCCTTGTCTTTTGTAGTGTTCATTGGCTGCTAAACTCAGACAGCAATGGTTAAATGTCTTTTTCCTTCATGTGTTGTTTGCATAAAGTCTTTGAAGGTATTGCAGCAATTGCATAACGTCTTTCTTTAATAAATACTCATTGCTGCTAACCGTGGTTGCCATCTTTCTTGGTGGGTTCTCCCCGGGGTGTCCCATCTCTTGCCTCCAGTGTCTACCATCTACTAACAAGGGCCGTGAAGAGAGCTGCATTCCCTGCCTTTGCCATACTCAGGTACGTGGTGGTACCGACCGCACTCACAGGGGCCACCTGTCACACTTACCCTGAGGAGTTGGTGTACTTCTTTATGCGCTGTGGGCTGCAATCTCCATAATTTATTGCCTAAATTATAGAACAAATCTTTCTATCACAAGTTGTGGTTGTGCAACTGTGTCTGCTGGATACCAACTGCACAATTCATTGGTGTCAAATCACGTCCCCCACTGTCAAGTACAAGCGTTAGCTCCCCATAACTGCAGTGGCCATGCAGGATTGGCTACCAGTGTTTTGTGATACTTTAAACAAAAGTTAAGAGTGACGCAGTTTAGAACGATGATACCCCAACTGTTATATCAGGGGGCATCCCTTGTGGATCCAGAGCCAAGTTCAGATGTCACTACAGCTAGAACAGGGTATAAGCTTGGGGCAAATTCAGCGAAGGTTGCGCAGAGGAAACCCTGGTTGCACAACTGCTAATTTTCAGAGCCCAGAGATCAGTTATACGCCTCCCTGCCACAGTGTAATCCCGCCCTGTGTAATCCGCTCACCATGTAATGATTCCCCAGTGTGTGCAGTCTCTGCGTAGCCCAGGACTTACTCAGCGGCTGCGATAGAATCAGGCTGCTCGGGGGCGGAGCTGACATCCCATGACTTCCCCTCATACACCTGGCCATGCCTGCATTTTCCCTGACACTCCTAGATAACAGTCGCTCACCATGGAATGATTCCCCAGTGTGTGCAGTCTGTGCATAGCCCAGGACTTACTCAGCAGCTGCGATAGAATCAGGCTGCTTGGGGCGGAGCTGATGTCACATGACTTCCCCTCATATGCCTAGACACGCTACATTTTCCCAGACACTCCCAGAAAACAGACGGTTACCTCCCCAAACACAGGCTTCCTGTCAATCACCTTGTGAACTGACAGCAATTAAAAAAGTAGCAGGCTATCATCACAGGCAGGCCTTGCACATGCGTACTACACCGGGCCATACACATGTGCAGACTATCATCACCCGGCCTGTGAATTTGCAGCTGTGCGATCAGGTCTGAATCAGGCCAATATTGCTAACAGATGAACTTTGTACTTATGTAGTGATGCAGAGCAGGGAGATAATCACCTGGAAACAACAGATAACAAGTCCTGCTGGTGATTATAGAAGCCGGCAGACACAATGATACAGTAGCAGCACGGTTTGTACTACCGTGTTTCTCCGATAATAAGACACTGTCTTATTTTTTTTTTTTCACTCAAAAAAGACCATAGGTCTTATTTTCGGGGGAGGGCTTATTTTAATAGACCTTTAAAAAAATGCCCCACTGCTCCTTTAAAAAAATGCCCCAGTCCACAATTCCCATCCCAGTCATCCATATTCTACCGTACATGCCCCCACCTGTTTGTGTAACGGATCTCTGTACCGGTATTACCGTACTGTACCAGTAACGGTATTGATGGCCCCGCCGGCGCTGTGTGTACTGAGCAGCAGCCGTGTGATGTGCGCGGCGTGGCGTCACGCCACGCCTACCGCAATGCATCCCTGGGAACGGGAGCCGCGGTATTGCAGGCGAGGTGAGCGGACGTGAGAGGAGGTGAGCGGAGGTGAGAGGAGGTGAGCGGACGTGAGCGGACGTGAGAGGAGGTCAGCGGAGGTCAGCGGGGCTGAGCGGGGGCTACACTTACAAAATGCCCAAAAATACATGGGAAATTTGATAGGTCTTAATTTCGGGGGAGGGCTTATTTTGGACCAGCGTCCAAAATCTGGGGTAGGGCTTATTATCGGGGTAGGTCTAATTATCGGGGAAACACGGTAGTAACGCTGTCACTTTGTCTGCACACAGATTCTGTCATTAATGGAACAGTAATGCTTTAACGTCTCGCTTGTGTGATGTTGGGGGGGGGGGGGGGAGGTGGCTTGTGCTGGCCAGGGGGGTCCCGTGACCTGGACTTTAGTGTTAGATGAGGTAACCTGGTGGGCCCTACTTCCAGAAGACCACCACTGAGGTCCCCAAGGGCTGTCCTACATGCAGACGATTTGCAGGTAGGACCAAGGCCATTCATCTTCCAGTTGCATTTTCCACCTTCAGAAATAATCATCCTATTGATAAGACTTCCAATTGTACAGTACTCCAACCATAAAGCCTTCCAACTGTACAGTACTCCAACCATTCAGCCTCCCACCTGTATAGTACTCCAACCATACGGCCTTCCAACTGTACAGTACTCCAACCACACAGCTGTCCAACTGTAGAGTACTCCAACCACACAGCTGCCCAACTGTACAATATTCTAACCATAAAGCCTTCCAACTGTACCGTACTCCAACCATACAACTCAGAATCAGAATCTCTTTATTGCCAAGTATACAGTGCAACTATACACAATACACGAGGAATTTGTTTCCGACAGCTACTGCTACTAGACATACATGACAATTAATAACCAGTAATAACAAGTACTAACAAGTAATTTGACAGCGACAATATGAGTGGGGGCATCACACTGGTACATAGGTAGTGTTTAATAGTGTGGTTGCTTGGGGAAAGGAACTGTTTCTGTGCCTGACTGTCTTCACTGGTTGTGAGCTGTACCTCCTACTGGACGGCAACCTTTTGAACAAGTCATGAGCAGGATGTAGATCAGGGCTGGGCAATACCGGCCCTCCAGATGTTAATGAACTATACATCCCAGGATGCTTTGCATTAGTTTTGCTATGTGGCCATGCGGAAACTGATGCAAGGCATGCTGGGATGTGTAGTTCATCAACATCTGGAGGGCCGGTGTTGCCCAGCCCTGATGTAGATGGTCACTGATAATCATCTCTGCCCGCTTAGTGACTCTTGACCTGTAGACTGTACAGTACATACAGACTTCTAACTGTACAGTACTCCAACCATACAACTGAACAATACTCTAATATACAACTGTACGGTACTCCAATCATACAACTGTGTAGTACTCCAACCATATAGCCTTCCAACTGTACAGTACTTCAACCATACAGCCTTCCAACTGTACAATACTCAAACTACAAAGCCTCTCAACTGTACAGTACTCCAAAAATACAACTGTACAGTACTCCAACCATAAAGCCTTCCTTACTGTACAGTACTCCAACCATAAAGCCTTCCAACTGTACAGTACTCCAACCATTCAGCCTCCCAACTGTACAGTACTCCAACCATTCAGCCTCCCAACTGTATAGTACTCCAACCATACAACCTTCCAACTGTATAGTACTCCAACCACACAGCTGCCCAACTGTACAATATTCTAACCATAAAGCCTTCCAACTGTACCGTACTCCAACCATACAACTCAGAATCAGAATCTCTTTATTGCCAAGTATACAGTGCAACTATACACAATACACAAGGAATTTGTTTCCGACAGCTACTGCTACTAGACATACATGACAATTAATAACCAGTAATAACAAGTACTAACAAGTAATTTGACAGCGACAATATGAGTGGGGGCATCACGCTGGTACATAGGTAGCGTTTAATAGTGTGGTTGCTTGGGGAAAGGAACTGTTTCTGTGCCTGACTGTCTTCACTGGTTGCGAGCTGTACCTCCTACTGGACTGCAACCTTTTGAACAAGTCATGAGCAGGATGTAGATGGTCACTGATAATCACCTCTGCCCGCTTAGTGACTCTTGACCTGTAGACTGTACAGTACACACAGACTTCTAACTGTACAGTACTCCAACCATACAACTGTGCAATACTCTAACCATACAACTGTACAGTACTCCAACCATACAACTGTGCAGTACTCCAACCATACAACTGTGCAGTACTCCAACCATATAGCCTTCCAACTGTACAGTACTTCAACCATACAGCCTTCCAACTGTACAATACTCAAACTACAAAGCCTCCCAACTGTATAGTACTCCAAAATACAACTGTACAGTACTCCAACCATAAAGCCTTCCTTACTGTGCAGTACTCAAACCATACAACTGTACAGTACTCTAACCATACTGCCTTCCAACTGTACAGTATCCAACCATACAAATGTACAGTATTCCAACCACACCACTGTACAGTACTCCAACAATACATCCTTACAACTGTAGAGTACTCCAACCATACAACTGTACAGTACTCCAACCATACAGCTGCACAGTACTCCAACCATACAACTATACAGTACTACAACCATACAGCCTCCTAACTGTACAGTACTCCAACCCTACAACTGTACAGTACTCCAACCATATAACTGTACAGTACTTCAACCCATACAGCCTTCCAACTGTACAATACTCAAACTACAAAGCCTCCCAACTGTACAGTACTCCAAAAATACAAATGTACAGTACTCCAAACATAAAGCCTTCCTTACTGTACAGTACTCAAACCATACAACTGTACAGTACTCTAACCATACAGCCTTCCAACTGTGCAGTACTCCAACCATACAACTGTACAGTATTCCAACCACACCACTGTACAGTACTAAAACAATACATCCTTACAATTGTAGAGTACTTCAACCATACAACTGTACAGTACTCCAACCATACAGATGCACAGTACTCCAACCATACAACTATACAGTACTACAACCATGAGCCTCCTAACTGTACAGTACTCCAACCCTACAACTGTACAGTACTTCAACCATACAGCCTTCCAACTGTACAGTACTCCAACCATACAGCCTTCCAACTGTGCAGTACTCCAACCATACAACTGTACAATACTTCAACCACAACGCCACCCCACTGTACAGTGCGCCAAAAATACAACTGTATAGTACTCCAAACATAAAGCCTTCCAACTGTGCAGTACTCCAACCATACAACTGTACAGTTTTCCCACCACACCACTGTACAGTACTCCAACCATACATCCTTACAATTGTACAGTACTCCAAGCATACAAACTGTACAGTACTCCAACCATACAGCTGCACATTACTCCAACCATACAACTGTACAGTACTACAGCCTTACAACTGTACAGTACTCCATCCATACAACTCTACAGTGCTCCAACCATACAGCCTTACATCTGTACAGTACTCCAACCATACAACTGTACAGTACTCCAACCGTACAACCTCCCAAATGTACAGTACTCCAACCATACAACTCTATAATACTCCAAACCATACAACTCTACAGTACTCCAACCTCCCAGTGTTACAACTGTACAGTACTCCAACCATACAACTCTACAGTACTCCAACCATACAGCCTCCCTACTGTACAGTACTCCATCCATACAACTGTACAGTATTCCAACCATATAGCCTTCTAGCTGTACAGTACTCCAAACATACAGCCTTCCAGCTGTACAGTTCTCCAACAATACATCCTTCCAGCTGTACATTACTCCAACCATACAGCCTTCCAACTGTACAGTACTCCAAACATACAGCCTTCCAGCTGTACAGTACTGCAACCATACAGCCTTCCAACTGTACAGTATGCCAACCATACAACTGTACAGTATTCCAACCATACAATGGTACAGTACTCCAACCATACAACTGTACAGTATTTCAACCATACAACTTTACTGTACTCCAACTATACAGCCTTACAACTATACAGTACTCCAACCTTACAGACTTACAACTGTACAGTAATCCAACCATACAACTGCACAATATTCCAACCATACAACTGTACAATACTCCAACCATATAGCCTTCCAACTGTACAGTACTCCAACCATACAACTGTACAGTACTCCAACCACACAGCCGTCCATCTGTACAATACTCCAACCACAAAGCCTTCCAACTGTACAGTACTCCAACCATACAACCTTCCAGCTGTACAGTACTCCAACCATACAGCCTTCCAGCTGTACAGTACTTCACCCATACAGCCTTTCAACTGTACAGTACTCCAACCATACATCCTTCCAGCTGTACAGTACTCCAACCATACATCCTTACAACTGTACAGTACTCCAACCATACAGCCTTCCAGCTGTACAGTACTCCAACCATACATCCTTACAACTGTACAGTACTCCAAGCATACAACTGTACAGTATTTCAACCATACAACCTTCCAACTGTACAGAACTTCACCCATACAGCCTTCCAACTGTGCAGTACTCCAACCATACATCCTTACAACTGTACAGTACTCCAACCATATAACTGTACAGTACTCCAATCATACAACCTTCCAGCTGTACAGCACTCCAATCATATAGCCGACCAACTGTACAGTACTCCAACCATACATCCATCCAACTGTACAGTACTCCAATCATACAACCTTCCAGCTGTACAGTATTCCAACCATACAGCCTTCCAGCTGTACAGTACTCCAACCATACATCCTTACAACTGTATAGTACTTCACCCATACAGCCTTTCAACTGTACAGTACTCCAACCATACATCCTTCCAGCTGTACAGTACTCCAACCATACATCCTTAAAACTGTACAGTACTCCAACCATACAGCCTTCCAGCTGTACAGTACTCCAACCATACATCCTTACAACTGTACAGTACTCCAAGCATACAACTGTACAGTATTCCAACCATACAACCTTCCAACTGTACAGTACTTCACCCATACAGCCTTCCAACTTTGCAGTACTCCAACCATACATCCTTACAACTGTACAGTACTCCAACCATATAACTGTACAGTACTCCAATCATACAACCTTCCAGCTGTACAGCACTCCAACCATATAGCCGACCAACTGTACAGTACTCCAACCATACATATATCCAACTGTACAGTACTCCAATCATACAACCTTCCAGCTGTACAGTACTCCAACCATACAGCATTCCAACTGTACAGTACTCCAACCATACAGCCTCCCATCTGTATAGTACTCCAACCATACAGCCTCCCAACTGTACAGCTTTGCAATCATATCACTGACGGAACAATTTAAAAAATGAATGCATCTTTTGAGATAGCTGGGACCTTCCTTTAGCTGCTGCGTGACAGTATCCCTTAGGAAATAGTTAATTGTTAAAAAAAATAGGGAGCCATTTTCCTCTTTATGAAGCAGACAAGCAGATCTTTACAGACTCAAAGTCAGGGGTCATTGGATTTAAGTAACTTGTCTCAGTTCAGGCATCATCTCGTCAATAAATGAAAATGTTTAGTTCTTTCATGTGAGATAGGGAAAAGCAATTTAAAGTGTTGACCTCTTGCTCAGCGGTGAAATTGTATTCTGGCTGCAAAATCCAGAGAGCGCTGGCAGATTCTGCAAGTGATTTGTGGTCAGTACCAGGAGGTGGGACAGGTTCAGCGGGATTAAATGAAACGCTTCTCTGTGCTTGGAAATTAATAGAATATTTATCTTCCAAAAAAAATAATATATATATATATATACTGTACTTTATACATCAAGCAGCTATCAATGTCTTGCACTGCCTGAGTTATAAATCCTGATGGACCTGATATCTCGGACGTCAGCCGTGGTCATCAAGTCTGGCTCAAACAGATAACTCTGACACATGAACTATATAATCATATTAATCCACAAGACAGCGGTTGGGTCTGGGAACCATTTCCTATGGCACTGTGCGTGGCGTAACACTAGGTTATATTGTCTTCTGCCTCCTGAGACATGGAATGGCTTTTATATCTGGGGAGTTTTTGCTTTCATATCTGGGCAGATGAAGTAGTCAGGAACCAGATTGTCGCTGCGATAAATCATGTACAGAGATTAGTTACCCTTATCGCATATCAAAAGCTGCAGCACACAGTGACGTCCATTGTGTACTCATCTTAAGAGAGGAGGGGGCCCCATGTGCAGTCTCAATGCAGGTCTCGCTGGAGGTGCCTGCAATGTGTCGTGTCCCCCAAAACCCCCGCCCCCGGGGCCCGTGTATACTACATACTGTACACTGCATCCATTATAAATATGCCACTGCCATGTGATAAACTACTATAATTATTAGTAAGTACTGTACCAACGCAGAAATACATGGTGATATTAATTCACAGTAGGATGACATTTCCTATTAATATTATTATTTATTACCAGTTACTTACATAGTGCACACGTATACCGCAGCGCTGTACAGAGAATATTTGAACACTCACATCAGTCTCTGCCCCAGTGGAGTTTACAATCTATATTCTCTACCACATGTAATCGAACACACACATTCATTCTAGGGTTCATTTTGTTAGGAGCCAATTACCCTACCAGTATATTTTTGGATTGTGGGAGGAAACCGGAGTACCCAGAGGAAACCCACACCACGCAAGTACGGGGAGAATATACAAACTCCGTACAGTTAGGGCCATGGCGGGAATTGAACCCATGACCTCAGCGCTGTGCGGCAGTAATGCTAACCATTACACCGTCCGTGCTGCATGCCCCTGATGAAGTCTGACAATGTTGAAATGCGGTGGATGTGTTTGAAGGCCAGAGAAACATGCTCTGTGCACTGATATCCAAGGCGAGGCCTGTAACAGGAAAGCTACTAAAGTACGCAAGATCGGACAGGAACAGTCGTGATATATTTCAGTCATTACAAATAAATTGGGATTATATTCCCCTATATTCATCTACACACTGGCATCTGAGATTGCTGATAGCCAGGATTACCTACTTGCCAGGTATTCCAATAAAGAGGAAATACTTCCAGGTTCATGACCCATGTCCACGTGCGGCCATTGCTCAGTGTGTCCAGAACCGTGACATTAATTGTGTCACATGCTGACCCATCACCACAAGTGCCTTAATATATGACAATTAGCTGCTATTCGTATTTTAGATGACGGTAATAGATCATACAAATCACAATGTATTTTTCTACATGTTTCTATAAACTTGCCCCATAGATTGTTTGCTTAATTGTATTCCTTCTGTTAACTCTCCAAGGAAAAAGAAGAACCAGTGTGGTGGGGCGACTAACACCAGCGACCCCGGTGATTGCATTACATCTCACACACTGAGCAGGGTGTTACAAATCTAATCTAAATTCTATTTGTGGTAGGAGAAATTTAAGGTAGGAGAAAGGTAGGACCATCAAATGATTTGTCCTGCAGCAGAGGCATGCGAGGGGATGTGTCGTATGGTACAGAGGGGAATCAGTGGGTACTAGGCGGGCGGCGTCTCTGATGCTCGGTAAGCTGCGATGCAAACCAGAATCAGGGCCTTGGTTATATTCATTTTAACACGTTTGCAGTGTGAGAACATGCGTGTATCAAACCTACATGTGATCTAACAGCAATTATACAGAGGATATAGGCAAAAACAACAGAAATCAATATTTGTTTCCCTTGTAATATATATTTCAATATTTGTATTTTTGTTAACCATATGGATTCTTTAAGAACCTAGGCAGCCTAGCAAACAGGTCTGAATCGGTCCTATAGGCAATATGTATTCTACTATAAATGATCCAGTAGCTCATACAGAAGGTGACGCGTACTTACAGAACCCTTCCAGTCTATCTGCTGTCTTGCTCCAAGCCACCTGGAAGGTTTCCATGATCACTTGGATGGTCCTCCGGTCTGGGTGGGACTTGCGGGAGTTAAATACAGTCATCACCGTCCCCAGCTCCAGGGTCCTCTTGATCTGGCTCTTTTCATACTCTGGCAGCGCCCGGCAATCCGAGCTCCTCCTTCGCGCCATTCCAAACACGCTCCTCAAGGAGGCCGTACGCCGGTCAGACGTTCTGCGGAACGTAATATATAACAGTATAAACGTCACTTCTATATTACTATATACATACCAGCGCATATAATACCTAATTTATAGAGGCAGATTCAATTAGGCATGGGTTGGCTCAAAGTACAAGCCAAACAGCCCACAACTGCATTTTTTATATACAGCCTGTAACATGGCAGTTAGGGGCTGATTGGATGATACTTTACCTCTCCCCAAGGCTTAGTACATAGACCGCAACAAGCCTGGAGCCACTGTTCTATATGTAATGGGTGCAGTGGTGGATTTCCTGCTAGACAGATGAGGCACATGCCGAGGGGTGACACTTGCTGGGGGTGGGACATGCTCACCTGCATGAGAGTCCTGCTAGGCCGATGGGCAGAGGATACCTTGGAATTCTGTAATTACCGGTGAGGCAGGAGGAGGTATATTGCGGAGTCGGAGTCAGGAGGCCCCAATATAAAGGGGCAGTGACGTAATGGGGGGGTGGGGGGGGGGGTGGCGGAGTTGGAGTCAGGAGGCCCCAACATGAAGGGGCAGTGACATGATGGGTGGGCAACCGATAATATAGGGGCATCTGTGCACCAGGCCCCCAATCTGCAGAAATGTAAAAAAAATGTTCTGAAGTTAGCACCATGTGGAAATTGTGCAATGATACGAGTGCTGGCCAATTTGGGATTTGAGTGCAAAGCGTGGTAACACAGTGATACGACGTTGGGTTTTTGCGCAGTGCGCATCTAAATATTGTCCAACGTCTGCTGCAATCCCCACTCTGCAGGGTGCTGGGACCATGTGACAAACAGATAGGGCCCAGCCACCATGCATTAACATCTACCCCGCCCCGTACTACACCGACAGCCCGTGCTACACGCTGGGGGATCCAAATTGTCCTCAAGTGTTTGTGGATGCCCCTGCGGCCATCATTTGAACCATCTGTCCATACCCTTGGAGGTCATTTATCCATTTCCACAGTATATTAAGGGGCTAGTCCCAGGTGACTCGATGTTGAATATTGGCCGGTGCTCCACCTCCTGGATGACAAAGACTTTATATGTTTCATATATTGTAATTTGATTTACATATATTATTTTATTCATTTGTTTCATTATTCTGTTATTTTTTGTGTGTTTATTCTTATTATTTACAGTTTCCTATATAGTGCAGCAGCTTCTGTTGCGCTGTTTAGCTAGTTTTTGACAATAAATTGGTTTTATTATTATCATCATTGCATTCTGTTGTACAATTAAGCGTCCCACATTCTTCCTAATTCTCCTGGGGCCATGTGCACCTTATTTGTGGAGAATCAGAGCTCACCGGCCTCTACTTATGTGCGTCGAATGCGCATCATAAATGACCTCCAGCGATTTTCATACAATAAAAATAAAGTAATAGTGACTGTATTGTATCCCAGAAAACGGACGATTACCACCCACAAACGCCAGCTAATTTACAGTCTGAATCGGGCCAATATTTGTGTCATTAAAGGGAACCGTTCTGGAAGGGGAAAATAAACATGAGAAGATCTGTATATAAGTTATGTGCAATGACAATTACTCAGGTCTGATACATGTCACAGCTGTGATTGGCAGTGTATCCCGGATAAGTTACGTAGGACTTTGCTTCAGTGCTCCGCTGAGTGTCTGCTGAGTGCTCCGCTGAGTGTCTGCTGAGTGTCTGCTGAGTGTCTGCTGAGTGCTCCGCTGAGTGTCTGCTGAGTGCTCCGCTGAGTGTCCACTGAGTGTCTGCTGAGTGTCCAAATCTGCCTCACGCATGAATGTAAGTCAGTACAAGATTCTATCCAAGGAAACATAGTTTTATGTTATTCTATAAGAGTATTTTATTTAGTAATGTATCTCCAAGAGTCCATAGAAGCAGAGAACTGGTGTCCAGGACAACTAAGGCTGCAGTCAGGTGAGCTGCTGTGGCATCACTAGACGTGGATACAAATCTACCAATCCACACAGTCACACACTGCCTGCTCAGAGAGGCACATTCTACAGATAGGGGTAACACTATATTATATTAGGACATCTTTCATCACTCTGGGGGTCCCGGAGATATGGGCTGCCCCTCGGGGACCAGTCAGCATGCAGAGAGCAGCGTTACAGTGCAGCACTCGGCTCTTGTCATTGATGTAGTGTCACCCCTTGACAGATGACAACCAGGTGCAGCCCCCTATTCCCCTTGTTCATTCTCTTGGGCCTGAGTCCCAATCTTATTGGGTACCCGGACATAGCACTTTCAAGGACAGTAGGATCTGTAGCGGGGCACACTGTACATTTATACCCATACCCCCCATAATGGCAGCATCCCGCACTGACCAGTCACATGATTATGCTGTGCTATAGGCTGTGCATATGTAACTTGGGGACATTATAGTAAGTATATTATTATTATAATGGTCATTTTCTAGCTTTCATATCCTCTATGATTCAGACTCACCGTGTTGATCTCACAATGAAGAATGTCTTGCTTCAGTGCAAGTCCTGTACAGTCTTTGATAAATACATACGTCTATGCTAGGTTGTGTAACGCAGATGTATAGGAGCTGTCCCCCCAACAGTTGTGGAACTATGAGGCCCAGCATGCCCGCCTCCCTGCCTTTCATGTCAAACCTGAGCTGTAGGTCGGCTAGCTTGGCCGCCGTCGCTGTAAATGCTGGTAATGTGGTTGGTGTGCCCCTGATCCCCACCTGCACTCACCGCCATCGCCTAGGATAACAGGTGGACCCTGATAAGGCTTTCCTGGCCGCCGGCTACGTTACCAGACTCATCATGATGGAGAAAGCTCTAAGCTCCTTCCCCATAGTCTCAGAGCTTCTGCTTTTGTGTCTGTCTGATTGTACACTACCCCCACCCTGCGGCCCATGCTCTGCTCTGGTGCACACACTTCCTTCCTCCTGCAGCTGATCAGCACCGACATCCCTTCCCCGTGATGAAACGCACTATATATGACACAGAAGCAACAATGTCGGAGCCATACGGCAACGGATAGTAATTGCAAGCTCCGCAGCCCAGGAATTCCGCCTTTCGTTGACTTGCTGCAATCTTATCTGCCAACTTTTTCTATAGAGTTGTTTAAAAATGCAGCGTTGGTCGACGGGCTATAGGTCAGCCCCATTAGGTCAACAAGTATTACATTTACAGGTGTCGACAAAAACGTTGACATGGTCAATAGGTCAATATGGCAATATTTTGTGTGTCATTGTCACTGCATCCGCATACCAAATAATGTTAAAATGTTTGGCTGGGAAACAGTAACATTTACATATAGAATATAGGCATGCTGTATATCATTTCAATCAGCAGAAGCTGCTTGTGTGTCTGATTAGCAAAGCATTGCACAAAAGATGTATTTAACAGGGAAAATGACATGCACATGAGCTATTTAAGTATATTTAGAATTTGTTGGGTAAGAAATCATTTTAAAATTATTTATTTGATTCAAATGTGATGTCCTTTTGTACTTCAAAGTGAATGTAAAAATTGCGGAATAGAACTCACCCAAATAAACCGTCTCTAATTATCGGCCTTATTCTGGTTGACACGCAAAGCTGCGAAATTCGCTGCCTTGCGTGTCATTTTAACGCTGCCTGCCGCCCACACAAACGGCCACCCCCCCCCCCACACACACACACGGTGAGTCTCCCCGCATGCATGCAAATGGATGTTTTGCATAAACATCCATTGGCAGCTTATGTGCGGGGAGGAAATCATTCGATGTATGCTGTCTATCGAATGATGTCTACAGTGCACGCAGATGTAAGACACCTCTCTGGTGACCCTGTGCAGGAAGTGGGTGGGCAACTGACATCCGCTGACGTCAGCTGCCCACTCACTGCATCATCGGGAAATCACCATGGGAACGCCCAGCGTTTTCATGAGAAGGCCCATGAAACGCTGGGAGTTCCCATGGGTGCAGCTAATACGTAGGGGAGCGAATGGACCAAAATAAGGCCCTATGTCCGACATTATTGAGCTGTTTTGTGTCCAACTTACAAATTTGGCTCCCAATACATCGTTGTATGTTTAACATGGGCACAGCATCTGGATCCGTATTTTTAGAGTATTTTCAGAGCCGATCACTACACTACACTGGCCAACTTTGCAGAAAAATTGGACATTTCCCAAATTCACCTCCCATTACATCACGGCAATGGTACGAATGAAGGAGCTCAGCACCGCCACCTAGATGTGACAAGTGGTACTTTCTGTAACAAATCAATATATAGGGGCAGATGAACTAAGCCTTGCAAAGAGATTAAGGAGCCGATTAAAACCTTGTCGACCATTGTCTGTGACAACCATTTCCATGTTGACCTATTGCATGCGTCGACCTTTGGTCAATGTCAATTTAATGTATGTTGACCATTTTTAGCTGTCCATCTAATCACTGTCGACCAATAGTGGTCAACCTAGTGACTGTCAACCTGTGCCAACCCAATGACCAAAAACTATTCCCCCCATTTCTCAGTAAGCAGCAGATACGGTATACAGTATATAAATATCAGGGTTCAGTGTCAGGGGAAAAGTTGCATGTGCTGTACAGTGGGGGGAACAGGTGTATGTATTGTAAAATGAGGGGACAGGTGCATGTGCTGTACAGTGGGGGGAACAGGTGTATGTATTGTAAAATGAGGGGACAGGTGCATGTACTGTACAGTGGATGAAACAGGTCCATGTACTGTACAGTGGGGGGCACAGGTGCATGTAGTGTACAATGGGGGGGAACAGGTGCATGTACTGTACAATGGGGGAACAGATGCATTTAATGTACAGTGAGGGGGAACAGGGGCTTGTACTGTACAGTGAAGGAAACAGGTGAATGTACTTTACAGTGGGGGGCACAGGTGCATGTAGTGTACAGTGGGGGGAACAGGGGCTTATACTGTACTGAGAGGAGACCAGGTGTATGTACTATACAGGGGGGAACAGGGGCATGTACTGTACAGTGGGGGGGGACCAGGTGCATGTACTGTACAGGGAGGGAAGATGGGCTTTTAATGTACAGTGTAGGGGCACAGGTGCATGTATTGTACAGGGGAGAAAAGGGTCATGTACCCTACGACAGGGGGCACAGGGGCATGTACTGTACAGTGGGGAGTACAGGTGCATGTACTGTACAGTGGAGGGATTAGGTGCATGTACTATACAGTGGAGGGACGGGGACAGGTGTATGTACTGTACAATGGGGGGAACATGTGCATGTACTGTACAGTGGGGGGGTCACAGGGGCATGTACTGTACAGTGGGGGGGCAGAGGCTTGTATAGTACAGTGGGGGAGACCAGGTGCATGTACTGTACAGGGGGAGGGGCAATTACTGTACAGTGGGGAGAACAGGTGCATGTACTGCACAGTAGAGGAGAACAGGTGCATGTACTGTACAGTGGGGGGGTCACAGGGGCATGTACTGTACAGTGGGGGGGGGCAGAGGCTTGTACAGTACAGTGGGGGAGACCAGGTGCATGTACTGTACAGGGGGGAGGGTCAATTACTGTACAGTGGGGAGAACAGGTGCATGTACTGCACAGTAGAGGAGAACAGGTGCATGTACTGTACAGGGGGTAATGGGGTCACGTACTGTACAGTGGGGGCACGGAGGCATGTACTGTACAGTGGGGGGACCAGGTACATGTACTGTATAGTGGGAGAACAGGTGCATGTACTTATAATGGGGAGAACAGGGGCTTGTACGGTATAGTGGGGGGAACAGGGGATTGTACTGTATAGTGGGGGGGGGGCAGGGGCATGTACTGTACAGTAGGGGGAACCAGGTGCATGTATTGTGCTGGGAGGGAACATGGGCTTTTAATGTACGTTGTGGGGGCACAGGTGCATGTACTGTAACAGTGGGAGGGGGGCCAGGGGCATGTACTGTATAGTGGGGAGAACAAATACATGTACTGTTCAGTGGGGGGAACAGGTGCATGTACTGTACAGTGTGGGTTACATGGGCTTGTACTGTACAGTGGGGGAACAGTGGCGTGTACTGTACAGTGGGGGGGAACAGGTGCTTGTACTGTACAGTGGGGGGCACAGGTGCATGTACTGTACAGTGGGGGGAACAGGGGCATGTCTTGTACAGTGGGGGGAACAGGGGCATGCTCTGTACATGGGGGGGCATTGGCTTGTACTGTAAAGTGTGGGGGGGGGCACAGGTGCATGTACTGTACAGTTGAAAGGGGGAACAGGTGCATGTACTGTACAGTTGCTGACACTTAGCTAAACACTAAGACAAGGGGAGGAAATTGGGTAATGAGCCCATTGCTGTACAGTTACTGTTACTGGCGCCTGTGAGACTGGGAGCGTCTGCCTATGGGGAATACGATACACGGCTCTTGGTGTTGGAAGGATGCAGCCATCACAATACATAGAAGAAAAACCAGGCTCAGTCATATGTTCAGGAACAATTAGAGGAATGCTGTATATTTTGCGACATTGCGCTGAAAATATAGCCACGTCTCCCTGAACTAACTAGGCATATTCCTGTACAGTTCTACCAATTGTACAATCACACCCTAAATTCTGTCCATCACAACGCACAAGCAGCGCCGCTCAGCCTAGTGGCCACCGCAATCCTCTAGGACCATCTATCACCCAATGGGGGGTGATAGGGTTGAGTGGTGTAGCATAGACCAGTGCCTACCCTCTCTCTGATTGATTGGTTTTTGACTAAAACCATCCACCAATCAGTATGCCATGGCCATTTGATTGTTCTCTGTATTGTATGGTGGTCACTGATGCTGTCTGGATAGTATGACATCACTGATTCAGACCTGTTCGTAGCTTAGCAAAGAGGTAAACTCAGCCTGAACACCTGCCCCCCACCCAACCTCGCGCACACAGCGCGAATCCCCGTATTTGCATGTCAGGGGATGTGAAAAATAATTTCATGGTACCCGACCATCTAATTATTTTATTTGCCCGTTCGCAAATAAAATTCAGGCTAGGATGACTTTTATTTCCAACGGAGATGGTGGGAGATGGTGGGAGATGAGGTGGGAGAAGGGGGCATTGGGCTGAATGAAGGGGTCCTGGTACATAATTTCCAGGGTGGTAGAGGATGTTTAAAAGCAGAGGAGGGGTGTATAGTGGAGTGGGCTTATTATTCATATTTTTCTGGTGGGAGGACAGCTTGCTTGACTGCAGATATCTCCAGTTCCCGGAACTAGATTTCTTAGCTTTTAATGGAATTTAAAACTAGAGAATTCCACCTACCAAATGGTATTGGGGACTAGGGGATCAGAGTTCAGGAGGCAGAGCAATCTTCCAAGTATATAAATCTACATACCAGGTGTGTGGAGCTGGAGCAGTAACCAGCTGCTGGAAGGCTGATATCTCTGGTTCTGGGCACAGTAGAGACAAGCTCTAGTGCCCATCAAAGGGGAGAGTCCCAGCTTTTGGAATATACCCTCAGAAAAATCTAAGTCAGACAGAACCTAAAATATCTGCCTGGGAAGAGCAATTAACAGGTTTGGATTAGGGACCACTGCTTTGAAGTCAGATATCTCCGGTTCCCAGGGCCGATTTTATTAATTCTTGTACCCATGGAAAGAGGGGATCCTTAGCTTTCAGTCTAGGGCCCTAAAGGTGGCCATACACACGCAGATTTATCTTCAGATCTGTCTGGTTGGAACAAAAACATGGTTATGGATTAGAGCAAATGACAGTTGACCATTTGCTTGGAAATGTTTTTGTTCCAACCAGCCAGATCTGAAGATAAATATTACTAGTGTATGGGCACCTTTAGATTCCTGAACCCCCCCCTTCCTGCGTGCGTCACTGCATTAATAGGCCTACACTGAGTCACACTGCATATTAAGCACTTTGGAAATAAAGGAAAAATCGATAATTGCCAATGGAATTAAGCTTTTGTTTGATCGAAGAATAGAATAAATTCTGAATACAATATTCTGGTTGTTATAGAATTAAATAGAAAGTCACTGATAACTAATACCCCCCCCCTCCCCCTCCTTCCCCCCAATATACACCCAATTACTCCCTACTAACGCGCACTTCATTGCATCTTGCTGTGTATTAGGGCACTTCTGTCTGATGGGAACATTTTTGTTATCGGTCTGATATTCAAGTAAATCAGGAAAAACCAGATTCATGTGACTTATCACCCAAAGACCTGGGCTAAAAGCTCATTTATACGCCAGGTTTCTGCCGTTATTATGTCACGTGATCAGTCATTAACCTTTTCTCTAACGGGGGGAACTCTGCTGCAGATTAGAGTGTCTGCGAGGATATTAGGTGTCCAGTGAACAGGAATTTACTAATGAGATTTTAACATCGCTCACAGGAATCATCTGCTGCTCAGCAATAACACTGATGCTGGATTCCTGGTATCACAGAGTGACTGAACGTTACATAGAGATGGGTAATCACTACACCTGTACACTGCACTACGCCAGTACACTGCTCTGCAACTGCACACTGTGCTACACCTGCACACTTTGTACACTGCCCTACGCCTGTACACTGTGCTACGCCTGTACACTGCACTACACCCATACACTGCGCTACTCCTGTACACTGTCCTACTCCTGTATACTACCCTACACCCGTACACTGCACTACACCAGTACACTGCGCTACACCCATACACTGCGCTACTCCTGTACATCGTGCTACACCTGTACACTGTCCTACTCCTGTATACTACCCTACAACCGTACACTGCCCTACACCCGTACACTGCACTACGCCAGTACACTCCGCTACATCCATACACTGTGCTACTCCTGTACATTGCACTACACCTGTACATTGCACTATATATATGTACCATGCCCTACACCTGTACACTGCCCTACACCTGTACACTGCCTTATACATGTACACTGCCCTACACCTGTACAGTGCCCTGTACCTTTACACTGAACACCTGTACATTGGGTGCACACATTCAGACAATACAATACATTCATTGACAGCTGATGTCATTTACTTACCAATGACTCCTCTATGTCATCTCTGCCCCATGAGCACTGCCAGCATTTCCTGCAAAACTTTAGTCTGTTGATTCCACATCTGTCCACAACGCTATGGATCAAAAAAAATAATAATAATAGAAAACCCCCAATAAATAGTACAAGGGAGCGACAATAAAAGTGGGATAAGTCTGCAGTCTGGGTGACAAAGTGCAGTGTTCTAGGATGGAGTACGAGGAAGTGTCAGAGTTCTGCAATGGTCGCACTGAGCCGCTTACCGTCCTTCCTGTTCTTACACATGTGTGCTGTGATGAAACTACTGAATATGGAATGAGCCTTAAAGGCACAGGCAGACCTCAGTACCCATATGAATGAATGATAGTGAAATATATTAATATATACTTTACAATAGTAAGTAAGACACAAAAACAAATGAAAAGATTTTCACAGGTCAGAACTTTTGTCGTACAAAAGTTTCCAGATGCACAAAAAGTATCATTTTACAAACTAAACATAATACTTTTTATGGGGACAATGTCAGCACAAGCAAAAGGTCAACACATGAAAAGGTTGACATGAATGTTTCCCCTTTTTTGTGTCAATATCGTCACGTGAGCGCATGGACCCCCAATTATCTCACTTCCCGCCATGCTTCACGGCAGGTTCCTCACTCAGCTAACACTGCGCTCACCGCACTTTACCGCTCCCAGTCTAAGTGGATGATAACGTATCAATAAGTAATAAAAACTAATGTCGACTTTTCATGTGTTGACCACAGCCATGTTGTCCTTTGCTTGCGTCGACCTTTTGACCATGTTGACCATGTGTATGTCAACTAAATGGTGTTAATCTATTGACTGTCTACCTTTTGGCCCTTATTTTGGTTGACTCGCAAGACCGTGAATTCGCAGCCTTGCAAGTCCATCAAGCCCTGCCCAGCGAATGGCCGGTTTTAGCATAAACATCCATTTGCATGCTGGGGGGAACATGCTGCGGGGAAATGGGCGGTCAGCTGACATCCGTGTCATGGCCTCATTACCATGAGAACGCCCAGCATTCTCATGGGAAAGCCCATGAAACTCTGGGCATTCCCATATGGTAATGGGGTTGCCCGGCGCCCCCTGCCCTTCTCCGCCTCCCGCTCGCCATGTAGGGTGCATGCACCCGGAAAACAGAATGTGTCAGAAATGCGCATGGGCATGCGCACAACCTCCGTCCTCCATTCGAATTCCCCCACAGACTGAATAGACCAAAAATAACCCCCATTGTCAGATATCCGGACACCGGTCTTTGCAAAGTTGCGGGCACTCAAACCTCTTGGTGAAGCGGCAGGACCAGTCCGCAGCATGAAGGTCTTCTACAAGCTGGATGTTGGTCTCTACTGAAGCTTCCGCTGACTCGGAAGGAACCTACACATCTAAGAAGCTGCAGGAGGCCAGGTCCAGACTGTACGGTGGGTGACAAAGCTTCTTGAGGCCTACATTGGCCTGGATATGCACCACTTTCCTAGACTTGTGGGCAGGTGCATTTTTATGATGGAGAAGTGCTGATTTTGTGCCGATTGTCATTTGGGCCCTTATTCTGGTCGGTGCGGATATATCCGCGTGCGTTCGTGCCGCCGATGTTTTGTGTCTGCGCATGTGCAGAGGCGTCTCTGCGCATGTGCGAGCGGGGCGTACGGCCAAATCCCGCATGAAATGTGAACACTCCGAACAGGGGGTGGAGAGGGGCGTGAAGGGCTACTTGGGCTCATTACCATATGCATACGCCCCGCGTTTCATGGGCGTTCCCATGCAAACGCTGGGCGTACGTATGGTAATGCGGCCATGACGCACGTGTAGGGGGCGGACATATGACATCGCCGGATGTCAACTGCCCGCCCAGATCCCTGCTTTTGCACGGAAAAATGTCCGTGTGGTCTGAGGTTGCGGGAGCTGGTGGACCACTCGGTCCTGCATTCGATGGTCTGCGACCATCGAATGATGGGGGAGGTTCCCTGAGATGGAGGCGGCGTATTCCGTGAAAAATACACGTGCGGTCCGTTCGGCCAGCTTCTTACCGCGTACGGACGGAGTTGGCGATCCGTATGGAAGGCGGGGTTTCGCACGCACGGTCCTGCCCGCATATTCGGATCCGGCCGCACCGATCAGAATAAGGGCCTTGGTCTTTGTGTCAAAACTGTAGATCTAAGATTTCATTGCCACTGATAAATTCCAAGAACGAGTTTGAGCGAGCTCCATCAAACTTGCCTAGCATGTGGTGGTACCAAGTCTCCTGCTCTCTAGTCCACTGATGGGGCAACCAGGGTGCAGAAACCCTGCTTTGCGTGTGTGGTACCCCTAAACAGAGCCCTCTGTAAATTAACTATCTGCTGCTGACCCCTGAACAAAGAGAGGGTAAGGTGATGAAATGTGTGTTTGTGCTAGATTCAAATTCCCGGGCTTTGATGAATGAGCTATAGAGAGGAGTGTACACTTTATAAATACAGAAGCAGCAGTCATCTAACTCTGCCACCTGGTGGATGTTAGAGATACTACCGGGACATTGAGACTAATGCATGGTCTGCTACTAAGCATAAAATGAACTGCTGTAGGCATTATGCTTATTTATTCCGCTGGAATTTATTCTATCAAGATAAACAGTGCAGTGTACTCCAACATTATAAGATGTTCTGTCAATCTATGGAATTGAGAGACATTGGAGCATACATCCCATTTGTCCTGATTACATGTCTCACTTCCAGGAGGATCAAAGTTGGGAGGAATGTTAGTGTTACTAAACGCTATTGCATGTATTGCATATACTGCTATGGCATAGTTCCCTCCCCTCCTGTATTCTGCAGGAGACTCCCTGAAATAGTAGCAATCTCCCCTACTCCCTGCAGAGTCAGCAATCTCCCTGAAGGCCCCTGACCCATATTATGTTACATTATTTGGGGGGGGGGGATGATCAGAGATATTATTTGGGGGAGTATAAGGCACAGTGATTCCTATGGCTACAGGTATTATAAATAAGGTTTATTGTGGCCACTTATATGGAGCCACATGTAAAACTGACACGTATCAGTGTCTTATATATCAGCTCTTACTAATTGCATTTGGGGCTCATCTACATTTGGATGAAAGTCATTTTATGAAGCACCCTTTATAGATGTAGAAGAGCACGCCCACTGCGCTTTTAGGTGCCACTGTCACAATCTCCCTGATATGCTGTTTCTGAAGTAAGTATGCACTATGGGGTTAAGTGTGCACGCCTGATACCTGTCAATGCTAAATGCTAACATTTTGTTGGTTTGTGCTTGCTATGTTTAGTAAAAGCTAACGCTAAAGGTCAGTGATTAACCTTACTGTCAGGCGTAAGCAGCCATAACTGCTAGTGCAGGATTTTCCCTATTGGCTCTATTAATAATAACGATTTGCATTTCACACCAGTGACTCTGAATTCCTGTATAATAAATATTTAGTCACATCCTAATGAATAGTGACTTGTTTTGAGGTTGTCCTGGGGTCTTTATCCTTTTATGTAGGTGGTATAGCGACTTCAGGGAAATCAGGCCGATAATTACTGCAGGGACAGGTACAATACACTCAGCTGCACACAACTATTAGTGGTTTCTGAACGTGGAGTATACACGCAGATGAATCCCGATGAGATGTCTATCTTTTCTAACGGTGAGGGTGCATCGATAACGATATTTAGTGTACACACTAGACAATTTACACTGGGTTGGGATCATTTGGTCTACAGCATGATGGTCGACATGGGTCTAGGTCGACATGGGAAAAGGTCATTAGTTCAACAGGTCGTTAGTTCGACAATGTCTAGGTCGACAGTCAAAAGGTCGACATGGGGTTTTTCGCCGTTTTTTTACCTGAATGTCAACAGTCGACATGGACACAGTTTAAAGTGCACCGCATCCCCTCACATCACTCGCTGCAATGCGCTGGGCACGGTACCTCGCTATGCTTGGCACACTATTTATTCTCCCACCATGCCCTAGTGCAGTCATGTCCAACGTTGGCCCTCCAGATGTTTTGAAACTACACATCCCAGCATGCTTTGCAATAGTTTTAGCATTCTCTAATAGCAAAACTGTGGCAATGCATGCTGGGATGTGTAGTTTCATAACATCTGGAGGGCCAACGTTGGACATGCCTGCTCTAGTGGATGGTAGGGCATGAAATACCGCCTCCCAGCACATGTCGGCTCAAAAACAGTGAAAAACCCCATGTCGACCTAGACAAGGTCAAACTATTGACCTGTCGAACTAACGACCTTTCGACCTAGACCCATGTCGACCTAATGACTGTGGACCACCATAATGTAGACCAAATTACCACATCCCTTTGCACTATATATCGTTAACAATATTGTCCATTTCGTCAACGATATATGTCGCCCAGTTTGTACCCAGAATTAGATTCAATGATTCTGATCAATAAATTTCAGGTTCAGTGATGGATTATCGATTATCGATGTCTGATGACTTTGATCTGCAGGTTGGTGTGGGGAAATTGCTGTGCTGACGTACAGTATTAGTTTCTAAATGAATTAGCTCCTGTGGTCCCTTGCACCTGTGTAAGGGAATTTGCATTGTACAGTAATTTGTGTATCAGCACCATGTGTACTGTGTCTCATACGACAGAGACGTCTGGAGTAATGGGGAAAGTACCGCAATGCACCAGGGGGCGCTGTACACTATTTCTGTGAATGCTGATTGTTCTTCTCTATAAATAATTTTGCTTGCCTGCCATAGACATGGGTTGTATAATCAGCCATATAAATGGTCTATCGGCTAATGTCAATGGATGTGCTCACTGTAGGACCCAAGTCCCTGTCTGAAGTTTGTTACAAGCATTGTAAATATGGATTCCTGCAGTGTCGTCGGAAGAAGAAAATAATCACTAACGCACATACTGTAGCGGATCAGGGAAGGATGATTGTTACTTTATCGGACTTATATTTACGGGCAAATATAATATTCCATCAAGTCTGTTGTCTACACAGTAGCAGACTCTTGATTTCAATAGCAATATACAGTATGTTATACCATTACTTTCTGTGCTCCTTCCCAATTCCCCACATAGTTTTTGGTGTAACTGGGGGCTATATTTCTGCCCATCGCTGTCCCATGTGTTTGGAGATAAAATTGATTGTCAAACATACAAACAGTATAAAGGTAAATACGTATGTTTTCAAATCTGCTCATTACATTTTACAATGAATTAGCTCGTACAGTATCTGATGTTACATTTTTGTCCCTTGTATGAATGTCATTACTGCTTTCTTAAAGTATATGGAACTTTGCACAACCTCAATTATCCATAAAGCTGATGGCAAGGTCAACCTACATTATCCATGATACACCCAGACATCACATATAGAATAATTATATGCTGAACAGTCCATAATGATGTTGGTACAGGTGTTGTAGAGACTTCATTAATAAACACTGTGCACCTGGAGATTTAATCCCAAATGTATCAAATGAATAGAGCATTAATATATTGAGATGGTGGCATACAGGGTAGAGGGTGACCAAACGGGTCCCCGAAATCTACCAACAGGTCACATATCCCAGACAACATAGCTGGAGCACAGGTGTAGTCATTACTGTCATGTTTCCCAGGCCACCTAGCTGGTGCACAGGTGTAGTCATTACTGTCATGTTTCCCGGGCCACCAAGCTGGTGCACAGGTGTTGTCATTACTGTCATGTTTCCCGGGCCACCTAGCTGGTCACAGTGCAGTCATTACCAGTTATGGCTCCAAAGAAGGGGGACTGCAGCACAGTTACAAATTCAAATAGGGGAGCCTTACCCACTGCCACCAACTGCCATTCCAAAGTGACTCACTTGCAGTTGCTGTTTCTCCCCTATTTGAGTTTTGAACTGTGCTGCCGCCCCTCCTCTGGAACCGCTGCTGGCCATTACTAACGGTTACATTTCTCAGATCACCTAGCTGGTGCACAGGTGTAACCATTACTAACTATCACATTTCCCAGACCCCTTAGCTGGTGCACAGGTGTAGTAATTACTAAATTTCACCGTTCCCAGACCACTTAGCTGGTGCACAGGTGTAGTCATTACTGTCACATTTCTCAGACCACTTAGCTGGTGCACATGTGCAGTCATTACTATCTGTCACATTTCTGAGACCAACTAGCTGGTGCACAGGTGTAACCATTACTAACTGTCACATTTCCCAGACCCCCTAGCTGGTGCACAGGTGTAGTCATTACTAACTGTCAAATTTCCCAGACCATCTAGCTGGTGCACACATGCAGTCATTACACTATCACATTTCCCAAACCACCTAGTTGGTGCACAGGTGCAGTCATTTCTAACTCTCATGTTTCCCAGACCACCTAGTTATGATGGTCAGATGTACTTTGGCTGGACCTGTCTTACCATAAAATAGGGCATTTACAGGTTACTAAGTGTAACCCATTGCCTGTCATCTGCTCCTTGGCACATAATTGCCAACATTTTGGCTTCCTCATGCAGGAGGCACAACAATGTAAGATGGGGGCGTGACTTGTAGTGGGTGGGGACTGGGGAAGGGCTTCAGATGGCAGGGAAAGTCTGTGGTTGGGGGCGTAACTTTTTGATTGTGTCATGGTAGCCACGCCATCCCGCTATACAATGCCAAGAGAATGGCGTGGTACAGTAGTGGGTACCGCTACAATGACACGATTCAGCACAACTTGCATCATCGGCCAGCCCACTTTGCTTGAAAAATGGGTATCGGGTGAAGCCCTAAGGCTTGCCCACTTCCCTGGGAGGGGGGGGGGGGCAGCACCATACGATGTCCGGGAGCCTCCTGAATGGAGACTAGGAAAAGGTCCATAAGGAATGAAGTTTCCCTAGATGAGCCATTTTGTTGGTGACTGCACAGTCCTGCACTCCACTTCTAACATTTCCCATTTCTGCCCCCACATACCCAGCTCTATGCATTTGTGTCATAATCACAAACCTACATAAGGACGTGTTCACGTGGCAGTGCCAATCTACGCATTTTACACTATGCAGCAGGAGAAAGTCCTACTCTGCGCCATTCTATGGGATGTCTGCAGAGGAAACAGGCGCCAACAATCAGCAAAACACTCAGCAGGCACAGGATGCCGTAATGCTGTTCAGTGCAACCTTGTTCTGAGATTCGCTCTTCTCAGCTGCACATCTTGTGATATAGAGATAATCGTGCACAGGCATTGTGGCCAGTTACTGTACATCTGCCCCATGTACAGGAGCCATCACTACTAATAGGCAGAATACTGATGACTGTGAATATTCCCCTGCACCCGGACATTGCAACCTCACCTGTGGGCACGCACACGTTGCATTATAGAGATGATCGTGCACAGGCGTTGTGGCCAGTTACTGTACTGTACATCTGCCCCATGTACAGGAACCATCACTACTCATGGGCAGAATACTGATGATTGTGAATATTCCCCTGCACCCGGACATTGCAGCCTCGCTTGTGGGCACGCACACGTCACACTATAGAGATAATCATGCACAGGCGTTGTGGCTGGTTACTGTACATCTGCCCCATGTACAGGAGCCATCACTACTCATAGGCAGAATACTGATGATTGTGAATATTCCCCTGCACCCAGACATTGCAGCCTCGCCTGTGGGCACGCACACGTCACACTATAGAGATAATCATGCACAGGCGTTGTGGCTGGTTACTGTACATCTGCCCCATGTACAGGAGCCATCACTACACATGGGCAGAATACTGAAGATTGTGAATATTCCCCTGCACCCAGACATTGCAGCCTCGCCTGTGGGCACGCACACGTCACACTATAGAGATAATCGTGCACAGGCGTTAAGGCCAGTTACTGTACATCTGCCCCATGTACAGGAGCCAACACTACCCATGGGCAGAATACTGATGACTGTGAATATTCCCCTGCACCCGGACATTGCAACCTCGGCGGTGGGCACGCACACGTTACACTATAGAGATAATCGTGCACAGGCGTTGTGGCTGGTTACTGTACATCTGCCCCATGTACAGGAGCCATCACTACTCATAGGCAGAATACTGATGATTGTGAATATTCCCCTGCACCCGGACATTGCAGCCTCGCCTGTGGGCACGCACACGTCACACTATAGAGATAATCGTGCACAGGCGTTGTGGCTGGTTACTGTACATCTGCCCCATGTACAGGAGCCATCACTACCCATGGGCAGAATACTGATGATTGTGAATATTCCCCTGCACCCAGACATTGCAACCTCGCCTGTGGGCACGCACACATCACACTATAGAGATAATCGTGCACAGGCGTTGTGGCCAGTTACTGTACATCTGCACCATGTACAGGAGCCATCACTACCCATGGGCAGAATACTGATGATTGTGAATATTCCCCTGCACCCGGACATTGCAGCCTCGCCTGTGGGCACGCACACATCACACTATAGAGATAATCGTGCACAGGCGTTGTGGCTGGTTACTGTACATCTGCCCCATGTACAGGAGCCATCACTACTCATAGGCAGAATACTGATGATTGTGAATATTCCCCTGCACGCAGTCATTGCAGCCTCGCCTGTGGGCACGCACACGTCACACTATAGAGATAATCGTGCACAGGCGTTGTGGACAGTTACTGTACATCTGCCCCATGTACAGGAGCCATCACTACCCAAGGGCAGAATAGTACAGATTAGTACCTGTTAATAGGCTTTCCTCTACTCCACCATGGCAGCATACTTCTGGGTTACGCCCTCTTGGGTAGATATCTGGAAAGGAACACAAAAAAGACACTGCCCCTATATAAGGACCTCCTCCCCTGGGCTCTGTGTCTTAAATTATAAAGCTCCATACACATAATAATACATAAAGGGCAAGGGAAAACGGCTGCCATGGTGGAGTAGAGGAAAGCCTATTAACAGGTACTAATCTGTACTTTCCTCTACCTCCCCATGGCAGCATACTTCTGGGTATACCCAAGCAGTTTTATTTCACTGGGTGGGACAAAACCTCATTTTACAACAGAAAGAAAAAAGAAAAAGGATACAGTTACTTCACCATCTCCATCCATAGTATGTGCAACCTAGCCAGCCTAAATTTCTGCTGTCACACTACTGCGCTTATATTTTGCGCCCCATACTAGCATCCTGAGATGCCGTAACGTCTACTCTGTAATGCTTGGTAAACGTATGTGCAGACGACCAACATGCTGCTCTGCATACTACCTCTATTGACGTAGATTCTTTTTCAGCCCAGGACGCTGCCAGGGACCTGGTCGAGTGGGCCTTCAGCCCCACAGGAACTTCCAATTTCCTAATTTTGTACGCCTCTCTGATACACATCTTGATCCACCTAGATATGGTGGTTTTCGTAGCTCCCAGGCCCTTATTCCTACCTTCCATAAGTACAAACAATCTTTTTGACTTCCTAAAAGGCTGTACTCTTCTTATATAAGCTTTTAAAGCCCTAATCACATCTAGGTTATGTAACCTTTCTTCTTTAGCATTTTTGGGGTCCGCACAAAACGAAGGCAGGATTATCTCTTGGTTAAGATGAAAACTGGAAACTACTTTGGGCAAAAAGGTAGGGTTCGTTCTCAGCACTGCTTTGTCTTCGAAGAAGTTTAGAAAAGGTTCTTGTACCCACAGGGCCTGGAGCTCGGACACTCTCCTTGCCGATGTAATGGCTACGAGGAAGACCACTTTAATAGTGAGATAGCTGATCGATATTTCCTCTATTGGTTCGAACGGTGCCTCTGTCAATACGTTTAGAACTAAATTGAGGTCCCATGGGGCCAATGGGTTGTGAAAAGTTGGCCTGATCTTTTTGATCGCTTGGACGAACCTTTGTATGTACTTATTATCTGCAATCTTGATGTCCAGCATTGCCCCAATGGCCGAAATTTGCACCTTCAAAGAATTTGCCGCCAGTTTCTTTTCCAAACCTGATTGCAAGAAGTCTAGAATGGTAGGAATTAATCTAGGATTCCTATTATTTTCTTTGCAAAAGAATACATATTTGCCCCATATTCTATAATAAGTCGCTGATGTCAACATCTTTCTTGCTCTTAGTAGTGTATCCACTACCTTCTGAGAAAATCCTTTTCCTTTCAGCGTCCTGGTCTCAGTAACCAGGCCGCCAGGCTCCAACTTGCTGGTTGACGTTGATAATACCGACCTTGCCGGATTAGATCTCCGTGATTGGGTAGGACCCATGGCCCGTCTATTGTCATTTTTACTATTTTGGCGAACCAAGGCCTCCTTGGCCAGTATGGCAAGACCGCTATTACCGTGGCAGTTTCTCTCTGTACCTTGTTCAGAAATCTGTGGATAATTGTAAACGGGGGAAATGCATATGCTAGCTCCACCTCCCATCTTGCTGTAAGCGCATCCGTCTGCCATGCCGTCGGTTCCCAATGTCTGGAGATAAACCTCGGCACCTTCGCATTGCTTGCCGTCGCCATAAGGTCCACTTCTGGTACCCCCCATCTTTGTGTTAACTGTGCAAACACTTCTGTCGACAATTCCCACTCTCCTGGGGTTAACCTGTGCCTGCTCAGAGCATCTGCCCTGAAGTTTTCTTTTCCTGCCACAAACACTGCGGACAGGTTTCTGACATGACGTTCCGCCCATTTTAAGACCAATGTCACTTCTGACATCAGCTTCTGGCTCCTTGTACCCCCTTGTTTGTTCAGGTACATGACCACCGACTGGTTGTCTGATCTTATTATCAGATCCTTGTCCCGTATCAACTCCTGAAACTCTTGACATGCCATAAACACTGCCCGCATCTCTCTTCTGTTTGAATGTTCCCGGCTTATTGCCTGGCCCGATTCTCCTTGTGCCGACTGCTCCTCGCACACAGCGCCCCATCCTGTTTCGCTGGCGTCTGTAGTCACCATCACTTGGGGTCCGGTTGCGAACGACCGTCCTTTGGTCAACCTCTGCGCCTTTGACCACCAAAGCAGATCCGCGACTGCTCCTTTTGACAGATATATTCTCTGCCTTCGGTCTTTTGCATCTCCATTCCACTGACTTAAAAAGCAATTTTGCAGTGTTCTCATGTGGAATCTGGCCCATTGTACTGTGTCCAAAGCGGCTGACATGAGGCCAAGCACTCGCATGCACTCTTCTGAGTACACTGCCCTTTTTCTCAGCATATCTTTTACTTCCTGCAACAGTTTTAGGCGTCTGTCCTTTGTTAATTTTATTATAATTTCTCTTGTATCTAAGATGACTCCAAGGTATTTTACTTCTTGTGCTGGTTCTAACTGACTTTTCTGGAAGTTGATCAACCATCCATGTTGTTTTAGGTAATCCAGCACTATACGCGTATGTACATCTGCCATCTCTTTGGTCTCTGCCGCGATTAGAAGGTCGTCCAGAGACGGCCAGATTGATATACCTAACACCCTTAGATTGGCCACCAGTACGACCAGTATTTTTGTAAAAGTTCTTGGAGACGTTGACAGGCCGAACGGCAGTGATGTGAACTGGTAGGTGATCTGTTTTAGAAGGAACCTGAGGAATTTTTGATGTCCTACGAATATCGGGACATGTAAATATGCATCTTTTAAATCGATGGTGGTCAAAAACATCCCTCTTTCTATGTCCGTCAAAATGGACCGTATTGACTCCATTCTGAATCGTTTTACATGAACGTAGATATTTAGTCTCCTTAGGTCTAGAATAGTTCTGAATCCCCCTGAAGGTTTCTTTACAACGAAGAATCTTGAGACCCACCCCAGATCCTCGCACTGTTTGGGAACTCTCTTGACTACTCCTTGCTCCATCATGGTTTGTAGACTGCTGAATAAGGCCGACCTTTCTTCCAGATTGCTGGGGATAGGTGACTCCTCCATCCAATTTCCTGGTACAGTAATAAATTCTATTTTGTAGCCTGAGGTTATCACCTCTAGTACCCATTTGTCTTTTATTGACTGACGCCAGGCCTCTTGATACTGCAGCAGCCTGCCGCCCACTTTCTCCCTGGCGTCTCTGCCTCTTTGGCCACGAAAATTGGTCCTGTTGCCGAGCCATGGCCTGCGAAACCCTCTGCCCGGCCTATATGTTTTTGCTTCCCTGAAGTCCGCTGATTGGTACCGGGGTGATTTATTAAATGCCCCTCTTCTTGCGGCCTTATCCTGGGGTAGCCATACAGACTTACCCCCTGACACTTTAGTAATAATCTCATCCAATTGCTGTCCAAACAGATAACTTCCTTGGAAAGGCAGTGAGATTAATTTATTTTTGGACTGACTGTCTGCCGCCCATGGCTTTAGCCACAAGGCCCTTCTTGTAATCGCCGTTGTAGCGCGGGATCTAAACGTACCATGTCAAGTGAAGCATCGCACAAAAACTCAACAGCCACCTGTATGTTTTGTACTACCTTCATTAGCTCTGCCCTCTTGATGCCGTCCAACATGTCGGACTCCAGGTCTTGGCACCATGACCGTAACACTCTAGTCGTCACCGCTACGGCTGACGAGGCCTTCATTGAAGCCCCTCTTGTTGTGTGCTGCTTCCTCAGACTCATTTCAATTTTTCTCTCCATTGAGTCTTTAAATATATTCGCATCCTCTAATGGGAGCGTAGTTTTCCTTGAAATACGTGCTACCGCCGCATCCACCTTGGGCGCTTCATCCCACCTTTTGACCTGCTCATGGTCAAAGGGGTACATTTTGGACACCCTCAAAGGCACAGCCACCTTTTTATCCGGATGCCCCCATTCTTCCTCCACTACCTCCTGTAGTGTTTTAGACAGTGGAAATTGTTTGGCCTTCTTCTTTTGTCTTTAAACAGAAGATCCTGAAGCTTGCCCTCCTCCTGGGGGTCTTCTATATTAAGAGACTTATGGATCAAACAAAGTAGATTCTCTAACAAGTCTGGGTTGAAATCCGCACATTCTTTTTCCTGAAAGATTTCTCCTTCCTCCGTCTCTTCCTCTGTCTTTCCTGAGGGACCTGGCTCCGAGCCCTCTGAGTCAGAGAGTACTGCCCTGGGCCTATTCCCTGATAACCTGGTAAAATCTTCCTTTGACATAAAGGTATCCGCCAGCTCAGTCTTAAGTAACTTCACTAAATCTGTGATCTGTATAGATCCCATCTGCAGTGAACCTCTGCATTTGCTGCACACAGAGCCTGAACATCTTTCAGGCAGCACTTTATCACAAGTTGAACACTTTCTTTGGGCTTAGTTTTAACTTCACTTTTCTTTTTGCCAGTTTCAGACCTAGCAAAAGAAAGCCCAAATTTAATCATGTGTAAAAACTTCCTTTACACTATCACAACACATCAACCTCCTGATATTCTCTTCATCTTGGCTTACCCTGGCTTAACAAGCTGCTTTTTTTCATCCTCCATATAATCTACTCCGCCAACACAGTATCACTGTAACAACATGTGAACCCACAGTTAGCGCCAGAAAAAGATAATATCCAAGTCCCAGCAGCGCCGCTGCCTTGCGGGACCTTACCACAGTCTGCTGGTATCAGGGGGAGACTTCCGCTGCCCTGTCCGTCTGTTGACGGGTGTGTTACACTCACACAGCCGCCGGTATCTCGCTCCACGCCAGACGCTGAGGCGCACACTGATGACCTCAGACGCCGGGTCCCGGCGCCTGTTACTAGTACCGCGTGCGACGTCCTGCGTCACCACGCACCGCCGTCATCCTTGCCGTCAGGCGCCACGATCACATGGCGCCTGCTTGGACCATGTATTCCGGATACCGGTGCCATTACTCGCAACCGCACCAGGCGGCGGGGTACTCCAGCAGACGGGCGCCCCAACTGCCCTCGACAGCGGGGGTCCTCCATGCCATTACCCCTTACTGCACTCGGCAGGGGAGCCAGCTTCACAGCATCTTCGCAGGGTAAGCCCATACATCTACCCGGAAAGGAAAAAAAGACACAGAGCCCAGGGGAAGAGGTCCTTATATAGGGGCAGTGTCTTTTTTGTGTTCCTTTGCAGATATCTACCCAAGAGGGCGTAACCCAGAAGTATGCTGCCATGGGGAGGTAGAGGAAACTGATGATTGTGAATATTCCCCTGCACCCGGACATTGCAGCCTCGCCTGTGGGCACGCACACGTCACACTATAGAGATAATTGTGCACAGGCGTTGTGGCTGGTTACTGTACATCTGCCCCATGTACAGGAGCCATCACTACCCATGGGCAGAATACTGATGATTGTGAATATTCCCCTGCACCCGGACATTGCAGCCTCGCCTGTGGGCACGCACACGTCACACTATAGAGATAATCGTGCACAGGCGTTGTGGCCAGTTACTGTACATGTGGCATGCTGGGAGAGAGTCGCTGCGCCTCCAGCACAAAATTCGCAGGTGCAGCTGTTATACCGAATGTGTGACATCAGAGACCTGGTGCCCAGTATGTGTCTGGTCTGCCAGTCTGGGCAGCGCTTAGTCCTGATCCTGGCACCATTTCCTGCCAGATATGGGCTCAGCTGTAGCGTTACCAATATTCCAGGTCTAAGGTCTTGTTTCCCTTCATTCCCCTTCATTCTGTCTGCAATATATGTATATACTGTACTAGTAAGCCCACTTGAGGCAAATGCTTTGAAAGCTAGTCTGCTACCTTGTGATTGCCTCTGTGTTTGTGCATGTGTGAGAGGGAAAGAGATGCAGTTTCACTCGCTGCCAACAGATGGCAGTGTATCGGAGACACACAAACGGGTATATATATATATATATATACATAAAAGTATTATTGAGCTGAGGCATTGAAGGGATTTAACAAGTATCCCCATCATCTTCTCTCACTCGCCCCTTCATCTTCTCTCACCCCCCTCCCCCCCCCCTCCCAATCTCTTCCTGCATTGCGTTGTTATCTCACTGGTCACCCCCAGTGTTTTTGCACAGTTCCACTTAGTAAATTAGGAGTGATTACATTTCCCACCCCATGATACCCCTTTCACATCGCACCCGTCGGACCCGGGTTATTGCTGAATCGACCTGGGTTGATGTGCGTTGGGAAAGCACCACAGTCAATAACCCGGGTTGAATATGCCAGTATTTCAACCCGGGGGAAAAGAAGGGTTATACATGGGTCAGACTCGGGTCATTGTGCATTTAAAACTGCAGACCCGGGTTATTCCCTTGCTGTAAGTGCTGATTGGTTTCAGTTTTAGCTTCCTGCATAGCACACAGTACTGTTCTGCACTGCACAGTGAGGACAAGCATAAGAGCAAGTGTATTGTACTGCACTGTACATTTTACCTACTATACTGCACTGTACTGTACATCAGGGTTGCCAACCCTCCCGGAATGGCCGGGAGGATCCCGAAAATCGGGTCCCCCTCCCGGCCCCCCGGAAAGGTGGGCAACCCTCCCGGATCACACTGGCCACCCGACCCGGAATGAAGTCGGGCGGGGGGCGTCATGTGGAGGCTTGGCCCGGGCGGCGCTGGGAGGCATTTTCACTGCAGTGAACGGGATCTGGGTCACGCTGACCCGGAATACCCGTTCACGCTGACCGCATCCTGTGTCGATTCCGGGTTCTACCCAGGTCAGGACCTGGGTAGAGATCCCGGAATGTTGAACACGGGATAGTCGTCCAAGACCCTTTCACACTGCACTAAATCCCGGGTTGATGCACGTTCATGTGCAGAAACCCGGGATATTTTTGCAAGTGTGAAAGGGGTATAATGTGATATGTCTCTAACCTGGGTCCGACCCTGCTTTTGCGATCTGAAAGGGGTATGAGTGAGGAATCCAAGCTTCCATACTTAAAGTGTGTGGGGGAGATTTTCACAAAAACAGAGACAAAAATTAGACCGACAGTGTCTTGGTGGAGGTTCAATAGATTGACACTATTGGTTGGTAGGCAATGGGTCGACAGAATGACATTTGACATACACTAGGTCAACATTAACAAACTGGCGACACAAGGAAAAGGTCATTATTGCATGGTCAACACAGGAAAAGGTAATTTCGAGTTTGTTGCTTTTTTCATGGCTATGTTGACATTGGATGACATGGACCCCTGGTTTGTGTAACGCACCCCTCTCACATGGCTTGCTGCATTCAGCACAGTATTATAATCTAAGTCTATGCCCACTGTGATAGTGAAGAAAAAGTCGGTTAAAAAAAAACATGAAAAACTTCTGTTGACCTTTTCCTGTGTTGATTATTGTCATGTTGACCTTTTGCCTGTGTCGACTTTTTGTCATTGAAGACCTATTGCATGTCAGCATATTCCATGTGTCAATAAATTGCCATTCAAACCAACAGTGGTCGTCTATCATGGTCTAGCGAGCATGACCAGGATACGCAGGGCACAAATTGGGGGTCCACAAGCTCATGTGTTGACATTGAGTTTTTTTATGTGTCTACCGTTAGTCAAACTTTTTTCAGTGTCAACATTGTGCATGTTGACCTAGACCCAGTCGACCCTACGATCCATACCAGTGGCGGCTCCAGGGGTGGGACTAAAGCACCGTTCAAATTTCAAATAGGGGCAAACACCAACTGCCAGTGAGTCAGTTTGGAGTGGCAGTTGGTGAAAGTGGGTGTGGCTCCCCTATTTGAATTTTAAACTGTGCCACCACTGGTCCATACCATTATCATTATAATAGTAGGATAAACTAGAGATTAAAGCTGTTACCTGTAGTGGCACAACTGGTAATAAAAGGCTAATGCTGCTCCTCACCTCTATGGGGAAAATTCAAGTGTTGTGTCAGCAAAATTGGCCAGTGTGTATGGACATTTAGTAAAACGTTATTGGTGCAGTGTGTGTGGTGGTACCTGGCTGTTAGCTGTCCCAGCACATGCTGGCTACAGCACAGAAAATGTCCTTTACCTTTTCTCTGCTTCTGTTCTATATAAAAAACTATTAAAAAATATATAGGTAACCACAGAATAAGTCACAGCGAAAATGAATTCTGCTCTAACGAAAGAACAACATCATCACCTCCTGTCTGATTGGTGTAATATGCAGCAGGTTGTCTACTCTATGCAAAGAACTGAACATGCTTAGAAGCAACAGAACCAGTTATTATTGTGATCAACAAAACAAGAAAAAGAAATATACAATGTAAATAAGGGTTGCCTACTGTAGATGTGTAGCACAGAATCAGGACAACGCGTGCAAAATGCATGTAACACAGGTCTTTACTCATGAACCAGGGACGGGGCAGTGTTCAATGAGGAAAATTCGCCATGTTTCACGGTGAATTTGTGCTATTTTCACGTTGGAAGGTGATTTTTTGTGTCAGAAAGTGAATCACCCTATTCAACGTGCACTTTTCGCCGTCTGCGAACAGTGAATGATGGACAATTCGCCGTCTGATAGTCTCCGCAATTCGCTGTGGTTTTTCAATGTGATTCGCCGTAAGTGTATTCAATGAGAAGATGGCGAATTGCTTTCGCCGTGATTTTAGCCGTGTGTCACCGTGTAGCAATCGCCATCTTTTTATGGTGAAGTGGAATGTAAACTTTTAAAATAAAGGTTTTTTTTTTTTTTTTTTGGTGTAAAAAAAAAATCAGGAATTTTATTATCTGAAGGGGCATGCTATTTTTATTAATGTGCTTACAGCACATGAATAAATATTTAATAAAAAAAAATATATATATATATCGATCGGGAGCAGTGCTAGCGGCTACCTACCCAGTCCCCTGCTAGCTCTCCCAGGGGGCAGCTTGTGCTGCCTGGGTCCCGGGGGGCCCTTATCCCCCCCACATACATTCTGGGGCAGGCAGGGAGACTTCCATCTCCCTGCCTGCCGCCGTCCCCCGGCTCCCTTCGGCATCCGCCGCAGGGGTTAAGATTCACCGTCAGGGGCAGCGAGCCTGTGCGGCATTGAATAGTGTGACAGCGAGGGCTGGCAGCGAAGGCTCCAGCCCTCCGGAACACGGCGACAGTGCAGCGAATCCTTAACAGGATTCGCTGCACATGCCGATAAATGTCATTGAATACTACCCACAAAGTGAAAGTAACAGGAGACCAACAGGAAGTAATGACATCACCTCCCAGGATGCATAGCACCCATTTACACCTACCTTTAAAGTCTCCTCTCTGGGAGAAGCCTGGAAAGGAAATGGTCAGCAGCACTTCAGGGGACGGAAAGCAAAAGGAAAAAAGCAGCGCTGTACCTTTAAAAACTTTTCAGAGAATTGGATGATCTGTACAATAAATTTATTGGTACTAAAATTGCTGAAGCATAAAATGTATATGATATATGCAATTTGATAAAACAATAATAACAAGTAATCCCACTTCCACACTAGCAGCACTTTAAAGGAGAGTCCATTCCTATTGATGCCAAACAGTATTGATAAATGATGCGATAATTACCACTCCTGGGGTGATAGTTTCAGAGAGTCCAAATGTCCAAGTGGTCGGCCCAAGGTCGGCACAAATTACCAGTCCACTGGAGTAATTTTGGGGTCCCAATTTGACCAAAGAAGAAGGAGGGTTTTCTTAAAGATGGTAAAAGTGGCCCTTTAGATGTTAGGCAGCTGGTGGCTATATCCTGAAGGCTGGTCCGGACTGCGATCCTGGTGCGGATGGTAGAGAGTGGGACTGGCACGTCCTAATCAATATGAATCAATAGGAACAGACTCTCCTTTAAAGTGCTGCTAGTGTGGAAGTGGGATTACTTGTTATTATTGTTATTATTTTTATCAAATTGCATATATCATATACATTTTATGCTTCAGCAATTTTAGTACCAATAAATTTATTGCGCAGATCATCCAATTCTCTGAAAAGTTTTTAAAGGTACAGCGCTGCTTTTTTCCTTTTGCTTTTCTATATGTATAATCTACAGGAGTAACTAACCTGTTTTTAAGCAGCTGCTAGGAGACCACTCATTTCAAGCGCCCTTTTTGGTTCCAACCTTAGGTTGGTTCCCATTCTTCAGGGGACGGAGCCTGATGTAGACGTCATTTGCATCTTAATCGCAGGCCACGAGAGCGCAGGCGCGTGCATGATTAACAATATTGAACGTAAACCTTGACCAATGTTCTTTATATAGTACCAACGATATCGTCATACTTTCCAACATGACCCTCTCCAGGAGGGACATAATGCTGTTTTTGGACTGTATGATTACCAGCACCTGAGGTGAACTTGTTCATTGATAAGAAAGCTGTTTTGGTGATTTTAAATTAAGTAGGAAGTCCAGGAAAAGAGCATTGAGCCCCTCCTGGAGAGGGGCATGCTGGGAGATATATATTCGTGTACTGCTGCTGAGATCCTATACAGGTGATGGCAGTCATACAGTAATAAGAGGGAAGTGCAGGAGAAGAGCATTGTGTGCCTCAGACCCTAGGTTCAGTTTGTAGGTCATTTGTAGAAGGGAGGGGAATCTATCAGGTCTCCTCTCATTAGGGAAAACTATTAGCAGCCCTTCATCCAGAAGAGATAACGGGCGGCTCTCAAATCTCAATTTCTAAGCAAATTGCTGCTGATTCCCCGACTGCTGACCTCAGATGGAGACAATAATAAGCAAAAATTGAGGACCTCACTCTGCATAATCATCCTGTTGCCCTCTTCCCTGACTGTAAGTTCCTATGAGCAGGGCCCTCCACCCTCCTGTTCTCACTACCTACGTCTACATATCCTCCTTGGACTCTCTGACCTGAGACTCCACCACATGTATCACCTGTACACCTGTCAGTTGTGCCCAGGCAATGGGAGCAGGTTGAAGCTTATGCTGAATATTCCCATGTTCCATTAGCTGTGATGAGAGTTGTAGTGATATTTATTATTCATTTTCTGTAATGTAATATTCGCTGTATTGTACTGTGCTACTGAGCCTTATTGTTCCCTTTGTACAGCACTGCAGCACATATGTTATTAAACAATAATAATTAATGAATACATTAAGAAAAACCAGTGTTGTAACTAGAAATTTTGCTCCCCCCAGCCAAAAAATATCTGGCGCCCCCCTCCCATTTTTTGGAACCTATAGCATTCCAAAAAGGGTGTGTGGCAATGCTTGTTAGACAATATGCCACACACTGTAATGTCTATTACATATTATACCAAATACCTCCAAGTCTGTCTGTTGTTGCCCAGTTTGTCTTATCACTGTTTACTATTGTAAAGCGCAACGGAATCTGCTGCGCTATATAAGAAACTGTAAATAAAGAAATAAATACCATAATGACCCTTACACGTTATGAGCCTTATTCTAGTTCACTCTTAGAGGCAAATTCCTTCTCAGATGGACAAAACCATGTGCACTGCAGGTGGGGGGGGGGGGGGCAGATGTAACAGGTTCAGATAGAATTAGATTTGGGTGAGTTATGTTTCTGTGCATTGAAAATACTGACTGCTTTATTTTTACACTGCAATATAGATCTCACTTTGAAGAAAAACCCCACCCGAATGTAACCCTCTCTGCACATGTTATGGTTTTGTCCATTTGAGAAGGAATTTGCCTCTAAGAGTGAACTAGACTAAGGCCCTACGCCTCTTGCCATAAAGCCCATAACACATTATGCCACATACTGTAATGTCCATAACACATTATGCCACACAAAGTTATGCCAAATACACATTATGTCACAACGTAATGCCCATTGCACATTATACCACACACCTTAAAGCCAATTACACATTATGCCACACACCGTAATGCCCATTGCAGAATATACCACACACCATAATGGCCATTACACATTATGCACATATAGTGAACCCCGATATATATTGAATGAGGTCAGCTTCCAGGCAATCAGGTTGCTGGTGTTCCGTATATCAACACTGGCATCCCAACTGCCATTAGAACACTGAAACTGGAACATTTAAACACATCAGGATGCCAACACCGGAATGTCAACAGCCAATAATTATCCGTAAGTATGCTGGAACGGGTTAGGGTGAGGCCAAGGTGGGGATTAGGGGTAGGCAGTACTGTGGGTAGCCAGGGGTATGGTTAAATAGCAGCTGGAGCAGGACTGGGGGGCATGGAGGAGGATAGGGGCAGGCAGTGCAGAGCCAGGGAAGGGGTTACTGGGTTTAGAAGTGTGCATACATTGCACTTTAAGCTTGTGTGGTACACCGGAAAGGTCGGCCAGTAACCCTCTGTATTACCTTGGTTCTAGGGCTGGACGGAAGTCTTCTTGCTTCGTGGCGGCTGAGACAATAAACTGCTAAGAATATGCTTTAAGGGTGTTTATTAACTAGAACAACCGTAATCTGAGGTAGATAACCAACGGACTGGTCACAGGTATAACAATTACACTAATGTAACAGCATATGTTTGACAAACAGGAATTATCAGCTCCTCCCACAACAAAGTGCGGAGGCAGACAGACGCTTTGAATCCTAGTGAACGGTCCTCTTGCCGTGACTGATCCACAATAGTGCTGCTATGTTAGTGCAAGCGGCACAGGTACTACTTCACGTGGGCAAGCCAAAGTCTATGCTCTGATGTGAATCAGCCGGACAACCCGAGGAGTACGCTAGCTTTTCCTTTACTAAATCCTAGCGATCTAAATCACTTTAACATTAATCCACAGTAATAGTGCAAGTTAGATAAATCACTTTAACTTTAAACCACATCCATAGTGCAAGTTAGATAAATCACTTTAACTTTAAACCACATCAATAGTGCAAGTTAGATAAATCACTTTAACTTTAAACCACATCAATAGTGCAAGTTAGATAAATCACTCTATTGGGTACCCAATGTATGTCCTACAACTACTGCCGCTCAGGCAGACCCGTGCACAGGGTTTTCAGTCGGTTGGAGGCCTCAGGTAGTTCTGCGCAAGGTTTAAGGCACGTGCAATGACAGTTCTCCAAGGTGGCGAACAACTTAAAGGGGCAGAAATCCGGAACAGGGTGTATGGCAAGCAACTCCCAGCTACACCACAAGATGGCGCTGTTAGACCTCTTCTGAGATACTGGCTGCATTTGGTTTGGTGGAGATTTCCCTTCCACAACACTGGGGTTGAGGGGTCTGCGGTCGGCCAGAAATACCTCAGACTGTGCAGCTGGGGCGATGGTGTCTCTATAACCCCTAGGGCGGGCAAATGGGGATATCCTGGTTCTACAAGGGCCTAGGTACAGGGCTCTCAAGCTGCCAGGCCTTGCACAGGCTGTGCTCCGGACTGTGAGGGCAATGTCCTGCTTGGGTGACCACTGGAGAAAGGTGGGCGATGTTAGGACCCCTGTGCTGTGAGGCGCAATGGGGGTGTCCCTGGGGTCTCACCCGGCGGGAGTAGCTGGGAATCAGGCAGGGCTGGGGGCTGCTATGCAGCACTTACGGTTAGCTGCGGCGCCTGCCGTTGGAGAGGTACTGCTGGCTCACGTGGTCTGGTCAGGTGAAGATGGCGGGGGGGGACTGCGGCGCCACCGCAGCCGCGGCACTCTCTCCAGTCGCCCGGGTCACTGGGGCTGCTTCTCCCGCTTCTCCTCAGCGGTCGCGCGACACAGGCTTCCCCTCCGGTACCGCTCGTGTGAAGAGGCGGTACCGCGTCTCCTCTGCGTCGCCGGAGCGCAGCCTGCTCACGCGGCTGCTGCTGCTGGTCACTGGTGCCGTCGCGGCTGCTGTCTTCTCCTGGCTCACGGCACTGGGGATGTTGGTAGATGCCGGATCTTCTGCCTTGTCCGCCCGCTTCTTTCCTCACCGGGCCTCCGCAGCTGCTGGGCACTCAAAACCGGCTGCCAGGCTCTCTCTCCGGTGAGTGCCAATCAAAGAAGATACCCCCCCCCTTCAGAACTGGATTAAGGCCCTGGAGGGCCCATACCAGACACACAGGACATACATGCAGGCACACATCACATACACGCACATATACCATACAGACACACACCACATACACGCACATACCATACATATATACAAACAGGACATAAATCCACACATACAGTAATCACACGCATACCATACAGACACACACATACCATACAGACACATAGGACATACACGCACACATACTGTACCATTAGGGTGACCAACTCATCCCTTTAATCCGAGAAACATATTAATTACACAGGTTCTGTTGCAGTTTAAAACCAGGTGAAAGCCAGCCACAGAACCTGTGTAATTAATATGTGTCCCGAATTAAAAGGATGAGTTGGTCACCCTATGTACCATACACACACACACACATACCTCCCAACATGAGTCATGACCCTCTCCAGGAGGGACGAAATGCTCTGTATCTGTACTTTCCTCTGAATGTATGACTGCCATCACCTGTGCTGAACAGTGTACTTGATAAGAAAGGTGTTTTTCAACACAGGTGATCTGATGGCAGTTATTCATGAGGGAAGTCCAAAAACAGAGCATTGTGTCTCTCCTGGAGGGAGGTATGCACACAGGACATACACGCACACATACCTTAGACACAAAGGACATACACATGCCTCCCAACATGACCCTCTCCAGGAGGCAGGGCCGTCTTAACATTAGGAAGGGCCCCTGGGCAACCTAGTTCACTGGACCCCCCCCCCCCCCCCCCCCCAAATTAGTTTGCCCAGGAGCCCACAGTCACCTCCCCAACCCTCACCTCTCTGGCTCCGTGCGGCAGCCAGTCAGCTTCCGGCGTAATGTCCCTTACACATAATTCCCCTCGTAGTGCCCCTTAAACATTGCCCATATTACTGCCCCTTACAGAATTCCCATACTGATTCTATATAAGAGGAGAGACCTCATTGCCACGTCCCTCTATCCCCACCACAAACACCCTGTCCCCCAACATACACCCCATAACCCTCTATCCCCACCACAAACACCCTGTTCCACCCACAGACCCCCTATAAAGCTTTACTCACATATACACCCTAGTCCCCCTGTTTGTGCCACATTCACTCCCTATTCCTCTACACCACTTCCAATTACACACCCTACTCTTTCACTGTCCCCAACATACCCATACCATCCAACACCAGGGTGGTGAGTCTGGACCTCTTTTAGGTTTGTTATACTGGAGCTCGAGCATGGTCCCCCTTCTGACGGCCACAACTTACCAGCACATTGGGAGCCGGGTGGGCGGGATGATGATGTTAGCTGCGGTGGCTGTGATGGCTGTCACGAGAGGGGAGCAGTGCCGCGGATCGCCCCTGCGCGCGACATCTGACAGTGGGGACCCCCCAGCTGTCCGCTGCCCAGGCGCTCCCAGTCCCCGCTGTAACAGTGCACTAGTGTGTGCTGCTGCGCCTGCTATTTAAGATTCACATATCCCGCTGGACCGCGCTAGCCAATAGGCGCTCGCGGTCCAGCAGCCACCAGTTGATTGGCTGCTGGACCGCAAGCGGGTGATGTGAATTTTAAATAGCATCACGTCTCCCGCACACAGCGAGCCGCGGTGGGAGCTAGCGGGGGAGATGGAGCGGGCGAGCTGGCGGTGCTGGGACGGCTCCGGCGCCAGGATAGCTTCCATCGCCCGGAGCTGGTGCTCCACCAGCACCGCCCTCGCTACGCCTCTGACGCCACCGCCCTGATCCCCCTGCCCGGATCCCCCAGCGAGGGTGAGCGGATTCCCGGACCCTGGCCACCATCTTTCCCATTGGGCTGGGCCGGGGGCCCCTAGGTCCTAGGGCCCCCGGGCAACTGCCCATCGTGCCCAATGGGAAAGACGGCACTGCCAGGAGGGACACATTACTCTGCTCCTGAACTTTCCTCTTAATGTATAATTGCCATCACCTGTGTTGAAGCACCTTTCTTATCAATTAACCTGTTCAACACAGGTGATGGTAATCATACATTAAGAGGAAAGTTCAGGAGCAGAGTATTGTGTCCCTCCTGGAGAGGGTCATGTTGGGAGGTACGCATACAGGCACAGATACCACACATGCACACAGCATATTTATAAACATACACAAGCTATGGACACACATAGCATACTCAAAGGGGTATGGGTAAAAACCGGACCAGGACAAAACCCGGACCACCGGATCGGACATCAAACTCTGCATTTTGGAGCTTGTAGCGTCCGGTCTGGGGGGTGTCCTGTATGGGGGCTGCCTGTCACCAGGGAGAGGAGGAGGGGGAGAATAAAGCCTCCCTGTATGGTCCAGGCGTGTAGCAAAAACCGGACGGTCCGTACCACACGGGGAGGCTGTACTCTCCCCTTCCCCAAGTCCCTGGTGACAGCTGTCACAGGGACACCCCCGGACAAGACAACCCCCGGACTGGACACTACAAGCTCCGGACTGCAGATTTTGATGTCCGTTCCGGGGTCCAGTTTCACATAGTACCTACCAGTGGTCGAAGTGGAAATTTTGAAGTGGGGGTATGGAAATTTTGAAGTGGGGGTATGGAAAAGTAAAGAGTGAATATAGTGCGCACCTTCGGACACCCCCCTGTCCATCAACGTCCCCTGCCAGACTGCCCCGTTGTACAGGGGTATTACAAAAGCACAATATGTGCTGCTGAGTGATCAGAGAGCATCCTGAGGGGGGAAAAAAACTTTTTATCTTCAGATTAAAGTGGGGGTATGCCATACCCTCGTATACCACCCCACTTCGACCACTGGTACCTACACAAAAGACATACACACACACACACATAGCATACACACAAAGTATTGATACACACACATACTTAGAAAACATACACACAGCATACACACAAACACCAATACTAAAGCAAATAACCCCCACATGCGATGGAGGGCACCCAGTTTCCATATACCCAGTCCTCCCCCTTTCCACTGCAGCTACCAAGACATAGTGCTCACTGGGCCAGCATACATTAATGGTGCCCACACTTTTCTCCCCCCTGTCCATGCCTCTACAGCTGGCACCCACAACAAGGGACACAAACCTGGAGAATCAGCATGTCACCCCTTCATAGCAGGTTAATCTCAGTCTCTCAGGCAGCCCCATGTGGTGGAGACAGAGAGAGGAGCTGTGTGCTGCAGCGCCACCTACAGGCAGCTCAACAGTATATACCCAGCGACAGAGAGAGGAGCTGTGTGCTGCAGCGCCACCTACAGGCAGCTCAACAGTATATACCCAGCTTCCTCCCAGCAGAGCTTGCACTGCTTTGAGAATGCCATGACCCTGCTGCGCCCCAGTGACGCCGGCACCCCCGCACGACCACTAGGGCTGCCTACCCCTAGCTACACCACTGCCCAAAACTAAACAACTGGTTGCCAGCTATTTGTGAGTATCTGCCACAGTACCAGGTAACACAACCACAACAGGTGGCAGTGCACTATTAACGCTGAGAACTAACATGTGAGGATCTGTCGCAGTACCGGTAACTGATAACAGGTGGCAGCGCACTACTAACACTGACAACTAACATGTGAGGATCTGCCGCAGCAATGTATCACCTCTGGGACCCGCTCCCAGGGATGCATTGCGCATGACGTCACTGTGCACATACACCCGGCTTCTGTACACAGGCGGTAGTGCAGTAAATCAGCAGCAGTGGAAAGCAGGAAAAATTGGTGCTGAAAGGTGAGGAGCAGGACTGGGGGCAGGTGGCTATAAAAGCAGGACTGGGGACATAGTGGGCATTTTAATTAAAATAAGCCCTACCCCGAAATTAAGCCCTAGGGTGTTCTTTGTTTAAAAAAATAAAATTAGACAGTGTCTTATTATCGGGGAAACACGGTAACACTGACACCTAACGTGAGGATCTGTCGCAGTACCAGTAATTTATAACAGGTGGCAGCACAATATTAACACTGACAACTAATATGTGAGGATCTGCCACAGCACCAGTAACTGACAATAGGTGGCAGTGCACTATTAACACCGACAACTACCATATGAGGATCTGCCGCAGCACCAGTAACTGACAACAGGTGGCAGTGCACTATTAACACTAACATGTGAGGATCCGCCTCAGTACCAGCACTATTTACACTGATGATAACTAATGTGTGAGGATCTGAGCAGCACCAGTAACTGACAACAGGTGGCAGTGCACTATTAACACTGATAACTAATGTGTGAGGATCTGCTGAAGCACCAGTAACTGACAACAGGTGGCAGTGCACTGATAGCTAACAGGTATCCGGACTGGGCCTTATTCTAGTTCACTCTTTCTGACAAAATCCTTCTTAGATGGACAAAACCATGTGCACTGCAGGTGGGGCAGATGTTACTTGTGCAGAGAGAGTTAGATTTGGGTGGGGTTTTACTTCAAAGTGAGATCTATATTGCAGTGTAAAAATAAAGCAGTCTGTATTTTCCCTGCACAGAAACAAAATAACTCACCCAAATCTAATTATCTCTGCACATTTTATATCTGCCCCCCCTGCAGTGCACATGGTTTTGTCCATCTAAGAAGGAATTTGTCAGAAAGAGTGAACTAGAATAAGGCCCATACTAACATAGTAGGTAAGGTTGAAAAAAGACTTGCGTCCATCAAGTTCAACCTAGGTTTTAATAGCTTATCCCTTGCTGTATAGTATGTTGTTAAAGACAGAATATGATTACTAATTGTACCCATGGATGTTTTTAACCAATAAATGTTTATCCAACCTTAATTTGAATGTATTTGTCTCCGCTGACACCACCTCCCCAGGAAGATCGCTCCAAAGTTTGACTGCTCTGACCGAAAATATTTTTTTTTCTTCTAAGGGAACAAAATCTTTTTTCTTCTAATCTAAACTCGTGCCCTCATGTCATAAAGATGGAGCGCCGCTCGCTCTTGCAGGGGATGGAGGAAGATTTGCCAGCCGCCATCCCCCGCCAGCCGCCGTAAGGGGACGCGCGCGCATCTTGTGCGTGTGCGTCGCCTTACAACGGGGCTCCCACCGGGTCCCCGCCGCCTCGCCGAGGGATGCCCCGGGTCCCCACCGCCTTGCCGCCCCCCCCCTAACCATGTCCGTCTCCCTGAAGCGGAGACGGACAGGGTTCCCGTCCCCCCGCCATCGGGAAACTGCGGCGCACGCGCGTCTCAGTCAGATGGGGCACCTCTCCGCCGGCGATCGCCAGCGGCCAGATTCTGGCGCTGGCGAAGCAATAGTGAGAGGCGCCCCATCTGTAGATTCCTTTCTAGCAGTAAAAAGGGTGCTTGACAGATCCATATATTGGCCCCTGATATATTTGTACATGTTGAGCATGTCCCCCCTTAAACGTCTCATCTCTAGTGTAAATAGTCCCAAATTTCTCAATCTCTCCCCGTAGCTTAAATTCTCCATTCCCCTAATTAGATTTGTTGCTCTTCTTTGGATTTTTTCTAATTCTATGATGTCCTTTTTATAGTGTGGGGCACAGAATAGTACTCCATATTCAAGGTGAGGTCTAACCAATGCTTTGGACAGCGGCATAATTAGTTTTGAGTCCCTCGTTTCTATGCCCCTTTTACTACATGCTAGAATTCTGTTGGCCTTTTTTGTTGCTATGTGACATTGAGCACTACATCCTAGTTTGTCATCTATTTGGACTCCCAGATCCTTTTCCAGTACCGAATTACCCAACGTCTGGCTGCTTAGGTTATAACTAGCAAACTGTTTATGTCTCCCAAGGTGCATAACCTTGCATTTATCTACAGTGAATCTCATCTTCCACATTTTTGCACACTCATCTAGGGTGTCAAGATCATTTTGAAGCGCGGCGTCATCCTCGGGTGATTTAATAACTCTGCTCAGTGTCCTCTGCAAAGATGGATACTTTGCTGAGTAACCCCATCCCAATATCGTTAATAAAAATGTTAAATAAAATGGGCCCAAGGACCGAACCCTGTGGCACCCCACTTAATACCGGTATCATATTTGATTCTGCACTGCTCACGACCACTCTTTGTTCTCTATTACACAGCCAGTTCCCTACCCATCTACAGATATTTGCCCCTAATCCTAGGTCCTCCATTTTATTTATCAACCTCCTGTGTGGTACTGTATCAAAAGCTTTAGCAAATCTAGGACATCACATCTACAGCGTTTCCATTATCAAGGTTTTTGCTAATGTCCCAGTAGAAGCCTAGTAAATTTGTCTGGCATGAACAATTTTTCACGAACCCATGCTGGTTAGTGCTGAGCAAACTAGGAAGGTCTAAATATTCCTGGATACCATCCCTTAAAAATCCTTCAAATATTTTACCCACTATTGATGTTAAGCTCACCAGTCTCTAATTTGCCGGGCCGTCCTTTTTTGAATATTGGTACTACCTCATCTATTCTCCAGGCTTTTGGTACCTTACCTGATGATAGTGAGTTATCAAAAATGTAATATAGAGGGGTCGCTAGTTCCACCCTTAATTTCATTAGTACCCTAGGATGAATCCCGTCTGGCCCTGGTGATTTGTTTGTTTTGATTTTGCTGAGCCTCAATATTATCTCCTCAATCGTGAAATCAATATTGAGATCCGGCTTGTTTGCCTCGCTTGTGGTACATGTGCGTTCCACTGCCTGCTCTCCCCTAGTAAACACTGATGAGAAGAACCCATTTAGCAGTTCTGCTTTTCCCTTATCTTACATAAAACTTTTACCAGTGATATCGGTTAGTGGGCCTATTTTCTCTTTAGTTATTCGTTTACTATTTGTATACTTGAAAAACTTCTTAGGGTTGGTTTTGCTTTCAGTGGCTATGCTATTCTGTGACTCTAGGTCGACAGTCATAAGGTCGACCACTATTGTTCAACAGTCAAAAGGTTGACAGGGTTTAAAGGTTGACAGTCAAAAGGTCCATAGGGTTTAAAGGTGGAAAGGGTTTAAATTGTCAACAGGGTCAATAGGTCGACATGAAAAAAGTCAACATGCATTTTTAAACTAAATTTCATGCCCTATCATCCACTAGGGCTGTGGTAGCCAACCCTAGTCCTCGAGAGCTACCAACAGTGCATGTTTTGCAGGTCTCCTCACAATCACAAGTGATCTAATTAGCTCCACCTGTGTATCTTTTAAAATGTGTCAGTGATTAATGAGTGCAGCTGTGCAGCAGCTAGGTTGTCTGGAAAATGTGAACTGTTGGTAGCTCTCGAGGGCTAGGGTTGGCTACCACTGCACTAGGGCATGGAGGGAGAATAAAATAGTGTGCCGAGTGCAGCAAGTCACAGAGCCCGAAGCATGGCCAGCGTAGCGAGCCATGCGAGGGGACGCGGTACACTTATACAGTGTCCATGTCGACATAGATACCCTAAAAACATTAAAAAAACTCATGCCGATCTTTTTTATTTCCATGTCGACCTTTCCAAAGTTGACGTTTTCAGCCTGTCGACATTTTAGCTGTCAACCTTTCGATCCTGTCGATCTTTTGAATGTTGACCTTTAGACCCTGTCAACCTTGTTACTGTCGACCATTAGTGATCGACCATATGATTGTAGATGTTTTATACCATAATCTAACATGTGAGGATCTGCCGCAGTACCAGTAACTGACAACAGGTGGCAGTATATGGTTACCGATGACAACCTGCGCTTTTCCTTCCACTTTCTAGTCTGCAATCAACATTTTGCTGGGGTCAAGTCATTCTAGAATAACCGGAATGGGATAATTCATCAGACTGCATTTAGGACTACAAGCATTAGGTCTACACCATTAGGTCGACTTGCATTTAGGTCGACCTGACTGAAGGTCGACAGGGTCATTAGGTCGACATGTGTTAGGTCGACATGGGTTAGGTTGACAGGGTCATTAGGTCGACAGGTATAAGGTTGACAGGGTCATTAGGTCGACAGTGAAAAAGTCGACATGGTTGTTTCTTTTTCTTTTTTTTATTGTTTTTTTCAAGCGTCGACACAGTCAACATAGCACCACGTCCCCTCGCATGGCTCGCTGCGTTTGCCATGCTTCGGGCACGGTGCCTCGCTATGCTCGGCACACTATTTTATTCTCCCACCACGCCCTAGTGGGTGGTAGGGCATGAAATACCGCCTATCGGCACATGTCGACTCATGAAACAGTCAAATGACCCCATTTCGACCTTTTGCCTGTCGACCTTCCCCATGTCGACCTAATGACCCTGAAGACCTTATAAAAGTCGACCTAATGACCCTGTCGACCTAATGACCCCGTCGACCTAAATGCATGTCTACCTAAATGCAGGTCGACCTAGTGGTGTAGACCTAATGCTTGTAGACCTAATATCTTATAATACTACCTGTGTATTTGAAATTTGGCAATGTGTATGCACCTGGATGTACATCTGTCAAAAGCGGGAATTTGATGGCGATCCATACTCTATTTCTGTCACTGTTTGAGCTCATGCATGTGCGCTATATAATACAAATACATCGGCTCTCATATCTAAACCAGACAAAAGGTTTTTTTCTTTTTCTTTTTTATTTTAAAGGTGTATGTATCATTTGCCTCAATAAAATATAAAACTAAAACCATCTCTGAAAATTGTACACTAGATAATTATCATAAATTACGGAGAATAAACACTTTAATTCTATAAATTACATTGGCTAAACCATAAATATCCATATTCTGCGTTCCTACAAGTAGAGTTATGTTATAATGTTTAACGTCCAAATACGGTCAGACTCTCACGGAAACAATGTCTTTGCCAGGTCACAGAGTTAAAATCTGTATAAAAGAACCAACGAAAATAAAAAAAACAGTGAGTAAGAAAAGTGCAATAGTCTTGTCCTTGTCTGGGGGTTACGACCAGCTGAAATGATGCTGCCGCCTTGGTAGAACCACATCCGTGGATAAGGCCCTCTGCTCAGCCTCAGAGTCCACCAGCTGGTACCCAAACATGTTCATGGCCCCCTTACAAATGTCCTGTATCTTCCTCACCTTCTGAAACGGAAGAATCTTCCTCCAGGCCTGAGAGACGTTGGCAGCATTGCGAGATGTGATGACAAAGGCCTCCTTAATGGTACCAGGGCTCCTGCCATGAGTGAGGGAGTAGATCCACTTCTCCAGCTTGTCCGTTAGCTGTAAGTGGGCAAATTTGTACATCTCCTTGATCTCCGACAAGGGGTCTCGAACCACGTCTTCATACCTCACCAGCATGTAGCGGTCTTTCAGGAAGCTGGGAGATTTGTAGGTGGCTGTTTCATACATCTGGACGTTACTCCGGCAGATTTCTTGGATCACCCGGAACTTGGTGTCATCAACTGTGGTCCCGTTTGTGTTCAGGACAATGCCATTGTCTCTGGTAAATGATGTCTTTGATTCTTCACGGGATTTGACAACGGCCCTGGGGTCCCGGACTAAGTGGATTATTTTCAGGTTCAAGGAGGGATCAGTGAGGAGGGGGTACAGCACTTTTAAGTCAAAGAACCGAACTTCTTTTATGACTACATGACTGTACGTGTTACATGTTTGCTCCACTTTGTTAAAAGGATATTTTCCACAAAGGACTTTGCACGTTGTCTCGTTAGAGATATGGTCGCGGGAAAAGAACTTGCAGGCTGGCGTCGAACATAACGCCCTGCTGACCGCCCACTGGAACAGGTACGAAACATTCCTCTCTTTGGGCATGTAGGAATCAAAAACAGACATGTCACAGAGGAACACGGACCTCACCAAGTCCCTCACCGCCATGTGCAGGACATGGGCACTGTTATAAAACATAGTCACCCACACGTGCCACGCTGGCTCCATCAAGTAGAAGACTTCGGGGTGCTGGCTGAATATTTGGCCCACGAAAGATGAGCCTGACCTCCAGGAGGAGAGGATGAGCAGGTGGACCTTCTCTTTACCGTCGGTGTCCGAGAGGTGAGCATTCTGTCGGGAGTACAGGAAGAGCAGAAACATGGTTTGAACCACGAGCAGCCCGGTAGCCACGGAGCCATTCATCCGTAACTTGAACATGACTTTCACGTGAAGAACCACTGCATAGGAAGAGGATGAAAAGTTAGAAGGATGCATAACGTATATAACAGCAATATGATCACACATTTCACCAACAAGTCACACACAGGCAAGTGTAATATATATATATTATAAAATGATATTGTATCATTGATAAGGGATTGTTACAGTGGTTAGCATTAATGTTTGACGTGGGTAAGGAGGAGGCAGATAGCCGACTCTGCAGCTTTATATATACTGCACGTCGTCTAAGGGAAGGGGTCCTGTGCTCACCCCTCCCACACCCAGCACAGGCCATGCCCAGACCCCTCCGGCCAGCTGCTGCTGGGTATTTGGTAAAACCATGTATATTTGGATGAGTGCGCCATTATATATTGCATGTTGTATTACGAATTCCTTATCTCCTGATTATGTACTAAGCACATGCTGCTGTGAGAGCTATCGGGGACCAGTACAGTGAGGACCCATTGGGCGAGCCAAGAACGAAGGCGAACAAAGTGTTAATGGTACCCAGCTCCGGTACTCCTAGAGATTCCCCAACTTGCTGCTTCTCTCCCATCCCCGGGGGAACACATGACAGAGGTGGAACATATATGAAGGGAGTCTTATTATGTTCCAAGCGTTTCTCACATACGTGTCCCCTGATTCCCACATTACTAAGCTCCACAGAGGGCTGCTAGGTGGAATTTTGTGTGTTTGCATTTTGTGTGTTAATGTTTTATCTCACAATTATTTCACATCCAACAGCTAAATAGCTTAAATTTACTGTAGTGATTGCAGTGTAATCCTGCTCAGTACCACTGGAGGGCAGTGTTTATCTCTCCAGACTTAATTTCAGTAAAACTTTGAAGACAGGACACAGAGTAATCCCTGAATGCTCTTAGTAGTGCCATAACTAGATATTTTGGTGCTCTGTGCCAGAAAGGGATTTGGTACCCTCTTAATACCTGGACACGGTGCACAAAACCTCCCTTCCTGCAGCCTAACCCTCCACTCTAGTGGATGCGCTGTCCCATTAAACCCATCGGCAGTCTTCATTCTCCTCCTCAATCCTCAGGGTTACCCGGATCACACTGATACGGAGATGAAGACTGCCCATGGATTTAATGGATAAAAGCAAAATAAGACCCAAAACTAACATTATACTATGGATAGCTTTCCTTCTAACAGAACCACAAGGCTGGCCATTCCTTACTGACACCTATAAAATAATGTTTTGGTAAGACGCAGCTCCAGTAGAGGAGAGAGTTAGGCTGCAGGAGGGGAGGTTAGGGATAGGCTGTGGGAGGGGAGGGTTAGGCTGTGGTGGGGGAGGTTATGGTTAGACTGCGGTAGGGGAGGTAAGGGTTAGGCTGCAGGAGGGTTAGGTTGCTGGGAGGGGAGGTTAGAGTTTGGCTGCTGGAGGGGAGGTTAGGGTTAGGCTGTGGTGGGGAAGGTTAGGGTTAGGCTGCAGGAGGGGAGGTTGGGATGCAGGAGGGGAGGTTAGGGATAGGCTGTGGTGGGGAAGGTTAGGGTTAGGCTGCAGGAGGGGAGGTTAGGGTTAGGCTGCAGGAGGGGAGGTTAGGGTTGGGATGCATGAGGGGAGGTTAGCGTTAGGCTGTAGGAGGGTAGGTTAGGGTTAGTCTGCAGGAGGGGATGTTAGGGTTAGGCTGCAGTAAGAGGAGGTTAGGGTTAGGATGCAGGAGGGGCGGGTTAGGCTGCAGGGAGGGGATGTTAGGGTTAGGCTGCAGGAGGAGATGTAAGGATTAGGCTGCAAGAGGGGAGGGTTTGGATCAGGCTGCAGCAGGGGAGGTTAGAGTTAGGCTGCTGGAAGGGAGGTTAGGGTTAGGTTGCAGGAGGGGAGGTTAGGGTTAGGCTGTAAGAGGGAGGTTAGGTTTAGGCTGCAGAGAGGGGAGGTTAGGGTGAGGCTGCTGGAAGGGAGGTTAGGGTTAGGTTGCAGGAGGGGAGGTTAGGGTTAGGCTGTAGGAGGGAGGTTAGGGTTAGGCTGCAGAGAGGGGAGGTTAGGGTGAGGCTGCAGGAGGAGATGTTAGGGTTAGGCTGCAGGAGGAGAGGGATTGGATTAGGCTGCAGGAGGGGAGGTTAGAGTTAGGCTGCTGGAGGGGAGGTTAGGGTTAGGCTGTAGGAGGGGAGGGTTAGGCTGCAGGGAGAGGAGGTTAGGGTTAGGCCGCAGGAGGGGCGGGTTAGGCTGCAGGGAGGGGAGGTTAGGGTTAGGCTGCAGGAGGAGATGTAAGGATTAGACTGCAAGAGGGGAGGGTTTGGATTAGGCTGCAGGAGGGGAGGTTAGAGTTAGGCTGCTGGAGGGGAGGTTAGGCTGCTGGAGGGGAGGTTAGGGTTAGGCTGTAGGAGGGGAGGGTTAGGGTGCAGGGAGAGGATTAGGGTGAGGCTGCAGGAGGAGATGTTAGGGTTAGGCTGCAGGAGGGGGTTTAGGCTGCAGGGAGGGGAGGTTAGGGTTAGGCTGTAGGAGGGGAGGGTTAAGCTGCAGGGAGGGGAGGTTAGGGTTAGGCCGCAGGAGGGGCGGGTTAGGCTGCAGGGAGGGGAGGTTCGGGTTAGGCTGCAGGAGGAGATTTAAGGATTAGGCTGCAAGAGGGGAGGGTTTGGATTAGGCTGCAGGAGGGGAGGTTAGAGTTAGGCTGCTGGAGGGGAGGTTAGGGTTAGGCTGTTAGAGGGGAGGGTTAGGGTGCAGGGAGAGGATTAGGGTGAGGCTGCAGGAGGAGATGTTAGGGTTAGGCTGCGGGAGGGGAGGTTAGGCTGCATAGTTACATAGTAGATAAGGATGAATAAAGACTTGTAAAAGAGTGTGAGTCATTTTTAAAGACAGAATATGATTCTTATTAGTACCCTTGGATGTTTTTATCCAATATATGTTTGTCCAACCTTAATTTAAAAAAAAAATTGTGTCCACCGACACCACCTCTCCAGGAAGAGAGTTCCACAGTTTGACTGCTCTGACCGTAAATAATTTTTTTCTTTTGAGGGAACAAAATCTTCTTGCCAGCAATAACTCCATTCAGGGTGGGGAGGTTAGGGTTAGGCTGCAGGAGGGGGGGGTTAGGCTGCAGGGAGGGGGGGGTTAGGCTGCAGGGAGGGGAGGTTAGGGTTAGGCTGCAGGGAGGGGAGGTTAGGCTGCAGGAGGGGAGGATCTGGTTAGGGTTTAGGCTGTCGTAGGGGGGAGTTTAGGTCAGACAGCAATAAATAGTGGGGCTCCATAAGGAGGGCAGCGGAAACGGCTAAATTGTCATGTTAATGTTGCTATATAGGCCCCACAATAATTTCCCATATGTAACATTTTACCACAGTTGTCATAACCTTGAGTGAAGACGTATGTGAGAGAGGGTGTGACCTTTATGTTTGTACATTATGGATAAGAAGTGCGAAACATTCTGCAAAGGGCAAAACCATTTCCAGGTAACTCCACCACTGATTGTATCTATAGGAAGAGCACTTAAGGCTGATCACTAAACTAAGTCTGAACTTTGGGACTTCAGTGGGGCGGGGCCGAGGATCGAACTCATGAGATCTGTAACCTTTGCAATAAAAAAAAAAACATTTCTTTTATTTATTTATAATCACTTTTCTTTGTTCCAGTTAGAAAAGGCCAGGAGCTCGGGGTATTGTGACACTTCACAGAACAGTGTGGGAGGGGAATTACCTTCAAAAGGTTCCATGTTAATGATCCTCAGATGTAAACTCTGCCATGGTTACAGGAAAAGCATTGTGCACCAACTGTAGCCCTTCCTACACTGACGCACCAGTACATAATGGTCGTTACTTGTAACCAAATGAGGGCTGACATTAGGACTGGCATTAGCCTCATAAAGACAGGTAAGACGGCAGAAATGGAGATATTGCTGACATGTGACTCATCGCCATCCAAGAACTACAAATACCCTATTGTATGAAACTATGCGGCGGGGAGAGAGGTATTTCAGGATACATTTCACTTTCTATGTGCTAACCTCTCAATAGAAGCATCCAGGGCCGGCGCCACCACTAGGCAGCTCTAGGCATTTGCCTAGGGCGCCGGCACCTGGAGGGCGGCAGCTCGCCCCTCACCCCCAGCGAACTGTGTAAAAAACTTGCGTCCCCGGCGTCCCTGCAGTGCTGTAGCGTGCTGGGGTGTCCGTGCCGTGGGGGAACCTGCGGCGCTGTCATTGTGTATAAAGCTGGCTGCGGCCGGCAGGGTCCCTGCAGTGAATAGAAAATAATTAGCGCTATGCGCGCGGCGGCGCGGGAAGCGCTAGTTATTTTCTATTCACTGCAGGGACCCGGTGTAAGGCTTCTCAGCACCCTAGGCAAAACTTCAACCTACTCCCCCCCCCCCCCCAAAAAAAAAATGATATGGTCCTCCCAGCCCCCCGGGAAGGTGGACAAGTCCCCTGCTTTCCCCTGAGGCCCTCTGCACCCTTTCCTTTGACACCCACAACAAAGTACAAGTAGGAGGGGGAAGCAATGTAGGGAAGTATGTCTCAAGGGAAAGTATGAAGGTGAGGTCTTAGAAGTTCCACAGCAGCCACCTGCATTAAGTACAACAAGGATCCTCATAGACATCCTTGATTTTTTTATTTGCAGACTTGGTGGCGCCCCCCCAGATCCCGGTGCCCTAGGCAGATGCCTAAAGCTGCCTAATGGTAGAGCCGGCCTCGCCCACGGCACGGACACCCCTGCCCGCTACTGCACTGCAGGGATGCCGGGGCCGCAAGTTTTTTACACAGGTACCACCCCCCCTTCCCCCCTGGCACCGGGGCGCCCCCACCCCGACTCGCCTGGGGCGCTCCGGTGCCTTGCACCGGCCCTGGAAGCATCTATTGCAACATGTGTGCAGTTCCCAACCGGTCCCTGCTAAAGACTTATAGGACATACAAACGCTTCCATGTGGACTATTTTCTATTTGATTCTACATTCGATTTCTATTTGATCTGGATGCGCGGTCCCGCGGCATCAAAATAAAAGAGGAAAATAGACCGTGCAGGCAAGACTATATAGTACAGATCTGTGGACAATATCGCCTAGTGTATGCACTCCCTGTCCTTAACGATGCCCACTCCCACGCATCCTTAACAACCCCTTCACCCATCCAGCACCGCCTTGGAGCCAGAATCGGCCAGTGTATATGCAATTGCCGATGCCTGACCCCCTCCCCCAACGCCGTCAATATCTGCGTTGGGGGGCATCGGCTTTAGCATATGATTCAGGTCTGTAAATATTCTGTGAGACATCTGTAGGAGATAGATCCCTGACATTAGCATCAGAGAAGACCCAAGCACTGTGATGGACAGAAAGCATTGGTCGCCATTCACAATAGTAACAGGTTCTGGCCAGCATAGGTTGGCCGTCGGACTCGGATTGCTGAGTCCAGGAGGTCTGCGTCAGATGTCAGGCGCCACCCCTTGGGGTGATAGGGGGCCCACCTTATTAAAGGTCATCAGGCGCCACCCCTTGGGGTGATAGGGGGCCCACCTTATTAAAGGTCATCAAGCAGGGGTGGGTTGAGAATGCCGCCTGGCTCTGCATCCTACAGGGAGACAGGTACAGAATGCCTCCCAGGCACTCTGATTGTGAATTACACACCATGGAGTGGTCAGACAGCATTCTCTACCTGTTACCAGCCTGGAGCCAGAGAAGGGGCTATAAAGCATGTGGAGAGATGATGCAGGGCTGGAGGAGAGGTAACTATTTGTAATTTGCCCATGGATGGGTGAGATTGGTGCATGGATTTTCCCAGGACCCACAATGCTGGTAATTCAAAATAGCCATGCTGTTCAACCGCAGAACTCAATGGAAAATGGTCATAGGTCAGCATTATACACACAGGGATAATACAGCTTATACACATGACATAAGCGCCAGTCGTATGAACAAATCACTTTGTATTACTTTTGTGGGAGTATTTTGGAGTAAGCCACTTGGGGACATCTGTCTATGTCACACCGTGCTACAGTCTCACTGATTGGGCTGCCAGGATTTGGGGTCTGTGGAGTCCTTTCCTTATCTTGTTTATACAATATCTGGTACTTGTGTACTATCACGGCACCTATCGCATCGCAGACCATAAGGCATGCGATGGTATGCGATGCGATGCAACAAGATGTCCCCCGATGTCATACAATGTTAAAATTGTATAGCATTGTATATGGCATACAATGCCATACAATGCGATGCGATTTTAAATAGTATAAGCACCCTAATGGGGGCTTACAATGTTAAATGCACCCCTGAGCCACCCCCACTATGAACGTGAACCCGAAGCGTGGCGAGCACAGCGAGCCCGCGAGGGGCAGCGTTATGCGTCCTACAACTTTTTCATACCCCCACTATCCACGTAGGCGTGGAGTTGATTTTATATAGTGTGGTGAGCGCAGCAAGCCCCGCGAGGGTACGGGAATACATGTAAAGGCTCAGTGGCTCGCCACACTATATAAAATCAACTCCACGCCGACGTGGATAGTGGGGGTATGAAAAGGTCGGAGGACGAGCACCGCCGCGCTCGCCACACTTCGGGTTCACGTTCATACTGGGGGTGGCGTCTGGGTGCATTTAACATTGTAAGCCCCCATTAGGGTGCTTACACAATTAAACATTGTATAGAGGGCTTATACCATTTTAAATCGCATTGCAGTGCATCGCGTGTATGGCATGCGATACGATTATATGGTGTGCGACCAAATATCGTGGGCGCCGTGCTAGTACACAATTACCCAATATCCTTATTTGTGTAATTTCTGTTTATTCATCATCTCATGTAAAATATAAACAAACCTAATAACAGGATATTATACGGCCGCAGTAGCAGCAGTTCACTAAGCAGCGGTGGTTCTCCTTAATGTCACCTGACTGAACGAATCCCCTCGGGGCCATATAAGTGTATGAGAACACATCCCCTCGCATGCAGCCATAGGGGAGTGAAATTATTTGTTGGTCGCTGACGATCGAATGATTTCTCTCCCATTTGGAAATATAAGTCAGTCTGAACTGACTTATTTCCATAGGTGTCCGCTGAAGACAGGTACTGACGTCATGTGATGCCTCCAGCAGGCATCGCCCTGCTTACTTTTCATGGAAATGCCCATAAAATGCTGCCTGTCCCCTGCTGTGGCGCAGATTCCACCCCCTGGTCCCTCCCACCCGGTGAGTGCAGAAATGCACATCCGCAAACCCCGACTATTGGGGCTGGGGACAACTTCGCATAACAACAAGTGATCCTGAATTGGCCCCAATGTGTACAGGCAAAACAACACAAATCACTTAATGAAAATATAAAGCAAAACAAGATGTCATAGTGGAAAAGGACAGAGGTTCTCATTACCAAGGAGCACAGGTAGATGTCATAGCAGTATAGGAGAGAGGGCCTCATTACCAAGGAGCACAGGCAGATGTCATAGCGGTAAAGGAGAGAGGGCCTCATTACCAAGGAGCACAGGCAGATGTCATAGCAGTATAGGAGAGAGGGTCTCATTACCAAGGAGCACAGGCAGATGTCATAGCAGTATAGGAGAGAGGGTCTCATTACCAAGGAGCACAGGTAGACTTCATAGTGGTAAAGGAGAGAGGACCTCATTACCAAGGAGCACAGGTAGACGTCATAGCGGTAAAGGAGAGAGGGCCTCATTTCCAAGGAGCACATGTAGACGTCATAGCGGTAAAGGAGAGAGGGCCTCATTACCAAGGAGCACATGTAGACGTCATAGCGGTAAAGGAGAGAGGGCCTCATTTCCAAGGAGCACATGTAGACATCATAGCGGTAAAGGAGAGAGGGCCTCATTTCCAAGGAGCACATGTAGACGTCATAGCGGTAAAGGAGAGAGGGCCTCATTTCCAAGGAGCACATGTAGACGTCATAGCGGTAAAGGAGAGAGGGCCTCATTTCCAAGGAGCACATGTAGACGTCATAGCGGTAAAGGAGAGAGGGCCTCATTACCAAGGAGCACAAGTAGACGTCATAGCAGTAAAGGAGAGAGGGCCTCATTACCAAGGAGCACAGGTAGACGTCATAGCGGTAAAGGAGAGAGGGAGGACAGGAGAAACCCGACATCAGGATCCCGACTGTTAAAACACCGACGGCCGTCAGCTATTCTCCCTCGTGGGGTCCACCCTATACGTGCCCGCAGCGTGGCGAGTGCAGCTTGTTGCACTGGCCACGCTGTCTGAGTCCGGCCAGTCGGGATCCCGACGTCGGGCTAATGACTGTCGGGATCCCGACTGTCGGAACGGCATACCACACCCGTCATAGCGGTAAAAGACAGAGGGCCTCATTACCAAGGAGCACAGGTAGACGTTTATAAACTTAGGGTACACAAAGAAGACTATATGGAACAGATCAAAACTATGACCCCCCCACATCCTATAGTGGGCTGGATGTTTGGAAATCCTCCATGGACACCAGATCGCGGCCAAATGTTGTTTGTTTGAGTAGGATAATATTAAAGGTTGTTAGGCACAAGAGTGACATTGTGCCATGAAAAACACATGGCGACCTTTTTCAGGTGTCCACCATTGACACATCAACCTTATGTCGACCTTTTGTCAATGTCAACCTTTTACATGTCAACCTTGTTCCGGTCAGTCATCCATGATTGACCCATCATCTGGATAGCAATATTACATGAGAAATAACCATGTTATGATCCAGTGGGGAGCAGATAGGAACAAACCGATTTCCAGTGAGTTGGAATTTCTCTGAAGCCCAGATGAGAGTTCTATTGAAGATGGAATGTTGCCCATAGCAACCAGATTCTATTATCTAATCTAGAAGGTGCTAAATAAGTCAAATCTGCTTATGTGCACTTATGCCCCATTACCATGTAACTATGCACTAACGTTCCATTACTAGGTTACAATGCACTAACGCCCTATTCAGTGGTCGAAGTGGAAATTTTGAAGTGGGGGTATGGAAATTTTGAAGTGGGGGTATGGAAAAGTAAAGAGTGAATATAGTGCGCACCTTCGGACACCCCCCTGTCCATCAACGTCCCCTGCCAGACTGCCCCGTTGTACAGGGGTATTACAAAAGCACAATATGCGCTGCTTTTTTTTATCTTCAGATTAAAGTGGCGGTATGGCATACCCCCGTATACCGCCCCACTTCGACCACTGGCCCTATTACTATGTTACTACGCACTAACGCCCCATTACTACGTTTCTGCACACCAACGCCCCATCTTACTACGCAATAATGCCCCATTACTATGTTACTACGCACTAACGCCCCATTACTATGTTACTAGGCACTAAGGCCCCATTACCATGTCACTGCACGCTAATAAACCATTACTATTTTACTAGCCACTAACGCCCCATTACTATGTTACTGTGCACTAAAGCCCCATTACTATGTTACTAGGCACTAACGCCCCATTACCATGTTACTGTGCACTAACGCCCCATTACTATGTTACTGCGCACTAATGCCCCATTACCATGTTACTGCGCACTAACGTCCAATTACCATGTTACTGCTCACTAAAACCCCAGTACCATGTAATTGTGCACCAAAGCCCCATTACTATGTTACGGCGCACCAACGCCCCATTACCATGTTAATACGCACTAACGTCCCATTACCATGTTAAGACGCACTGACGTCCCATTACTATGTTAATACGCAGTAATGCCCCCTTACCATGTAGCTACGCACTAACGCCCCATTACCATATTACTATGCACTAACACCCCATTACCATGTAACTACGCACTAACGCCCCATTACCATGTAACTAAGCACTAACGTCCCATTACATGTTACTGGGCACTAATGCCCCATTACTATGTCATTAACGCCCCATTACCATGTAACTACGCACTAACACCCCATTACCATGTAACTACGCACTAACGCCCCATTGCCATGTAACTACGCACTAACACCCCATTACCATGTAACTAAGCACTAACGTCCCATTCCCATGTTACTGGGCACTAATGTCCCATTACATGTTACTGGGCACTAACGTCCCATTACATGTTACTGGGCACTAACGTCCCATTACATGTTACTGGGCACTAACGTCCCATTACATGTTACTGGGCACTAACGTCCCATTACATGTTACTGGGCACTAACGTCCCATTACATGTTACTGGGCACTAACGTCCCATTACATGTTACTGGGCACTAACGTCCCATTACATGTTACTGGGCACTAACGTCCCATTACATGTTACTGGGCACTAACGTCCCATTACTATGTTACTGTGCACTAACGCCCCCTTATCATGTAGCTACGCACTAACACCCCATTACCATGTTTCTGTGCACTAACGCCACATTACCATGTTACTGCACACTAACACCCCACCCCATTACCATGTTACTGTGCACTAACACTCCATTACCATGTTACTATGCACTAACGCCACCATGTTACTGCGCACTAATAAAAAATGACCATGTTACTAGCCACTAACGCCCCTTTACCATGTTACTGTGCACTAACGTCCAATTACCATGTTACTGCGCACTAAAACCCCATTACTATGTTACTAAGCACTAACACCCATTACCATGTCACTGTGCACTAACGCCCCATTACCATGTTACTATGCACTAACGCCACATTACCATGTTACTATGCACCAACGCCACATTACCATGTTAATAAGCACTAACGTCCCATTACTATGTTACTGTGCACTAATGTCCCATTACTATGTTATTGTGCACTAACGTCCCATTACATGTTACTGGGCACTAACATTACATTACTATGTTACTGGGCACGAACGCCCCCTTACCATGTAGCTACGCACTAACGCCCCCTTACCATGTAGCTACGCACAAACGCCCCATTACCATGTAGCTACGCACGAGCGCCCCATTACCATGTTACTCTGCACGAACGCCCCATTACCATGTTACTCTGCACGAACGCCCCATTACCATGTTATGGGTCACCACACACAGTGCAGGTGACACAACCACGCCACAGACACACAGCGCAGTGCCTTGAGTCCTGTTGGAAAAAGTGTGCTATATAGATGAAACTTACTTACAGGTGACGCAACCACACACACAGTGCAGGAGATACACACCACACACACAGCGGAGGAGACACAACCATACCGCACACACAGCGCAGGAGGCACACACATCACACACAGTACGTAGGTGACACAACCAAACCACACCACACACACAGAGCGCAGGTGAACACACCCACACCGCACACACTGCGCAGGTGACACAACCACACCGCACACCCTGCGCAGATGACACAACCATACTGCACACACTGCATACTTGCCTACCTGACCCTCTCCATGCAGGAGAAAATGCTCTGCTCCTGGACTTCCCTGGTAATCACCTGTGGTGAAACAACTTTACCTAGCTCCCCACAGGTGATGGCAATCATACATTACCAGGGAAGTCCAGGAACAGAGCATTTTCTCCCGCATGGAGAGGATCAGGTAGGCAAGTATGACACACTGCGCAGGAGGCACACACAGCGCAGGTGACACACACCACATAACGCAACAGCAGTAATGATAATAGTAATAGGAGTATGAGGCAGATACATCCCCTGACAGATGGCAGCTGGCACCCCTTCACAGAGGTACAATGAGGCACATAGGTACACTAAGGTACATAGAGGTACACTGAGGCACAGGGGTACACAGAGTAAGATAGATGTACACTGAGGCACATAGGTACATACAGGTATACTGAGGCACAGGGGTACATAGAGGCACATAGGTACGTACAGGTATACTGAGGCACAGGGGTACATAGAGGTACACTGAGGCACAGGGGTACACAGAGTAAAATAGATGTACACTGAGGCACATAGGTACATACAGGTATACTGAGGCACAGGGGTACATAGAGGCACATAGGTACGTACAGGTATACTGAGGCACAGGGGTACATAGAGGTACACTGAGGCACATAGGTACATACAGGTATACTGAGGCACAGGGGTACATAGAGGTACACTGAGGCACAGGGGGTATATAGAGGTACACTGCGACACACAGCTGTACAGCTGTACACGGAGGTACACTGAGGCAAAAAGGTACACAGAGCATACCTCACAACATGACCCTCACCAGGAGGGACACAGTGCTCTGTTTCTGGACATCCCACTTAATTTATGATTGCCGCCACCTGTTTCAAACAGGTTAATTACTCAGAAAGGTGCTTCACCAAAGGTGATGGTAATCCTAAATTAAGAGGAAAGTCCAGGAACAGAACATCGTGTCCCTCCTGGAGAGGGTCATGTTGGGAGGTATGCTTGATACACTGAGAAACGCAGCTGTACACGGAGGTACAGTGACTGAGGTACACAGAGGCGCACATACGGGGCTAGACCCAGGCACAGGTACGGGCAGGATGATACATAAGCGGTACTCACCTCTCCTCGTCTCCCCGCACAATGAGCCGCATTCAGACGTGGCCGCGGGTCTCAGGGGCTGGGCGGGGGCAGCGGCCGGCGCCGCCCTCACTGGGGTCTCCCCTGGCAGTGACGCCCTTACTGGGGTCTCCCCGGGAAGCTGCATCCCCGGGAGGAGGGCAAATTCTGCAGGACAGAGGGCATCAGGGGGACATAGTGACAGGACAGGGGGTACGAGGGCATCAGGGGGACACAGTGACAGAACAGGGGGGACATAGTGACAGGACAGGGGGCACAGGGACATCAGGGGGACACACAGTGACAGAACGGGGTACAATGGCATGGGGGCGGGGGCAGTGACAGAACAGGGTGGACAAGGGCATCAGGGGGACACAGTGACAGGACAGGGGGGACATAGTGACAGGACAAGGGGTACAGGGACATCAGGGGGGGGGACACAGTGACAGGACAGGAGGTAGAAGGACGTCAGTAGGGGACAAAGTGACAGAACAGGGGGGACAAAGTGACAGAACAGGGGGTACAAGAGCATCAGGGGGACAAATTGGCAGGACAGAGGGTACAGGGACATCAGGGGGGACACAGTGACAGGACAGGGGGCACAAGAGCGTCAGGGTGATACAGTGACAGAACAGGGGGGACATAGTGACAGGAACATCAGGGGCGACACAGTGACAGGACATGGTGTACAAGGGCATCAGGGGGGCACAGTGACAGGACGGGGGGACATAGTGACAGGACAGGTTGTACAGGGACATTAGGGGGGGGGGACAGTGACAGGACAGGGGTACAGGGACATCAGGGGGGGGCACAGTGACAGGAGGTAGAAGGACATCAGTGGGGGACACGGTGACAGGAAAAGAGGTAGAGGGACATCAGTGGGGACAAAGTGACAGGACAGGGGTACAAGGGCATCAGGGGGACACAGTGACAGGACAGGGGGTACAGGGACATCAGTGGGGACACAGTGACAGGACAGGGTACAAAGGCATCAGGGGGACACAGTGACAGGACAGGGGGTATAAGGACATCAGGGGAGGACACAGTGACAGGACAGGGGGTATCAGGAGAAGTAGGGTCATAAAGGGACAATGTCGCTTATTGGCCATAAGTTCGCACCCAGCCTGAGGCAATCCTATGAAAACAAGAAACAGATGAAGCAGCTGAGCAGTGACTCTGTTGAATGAGCACATTCGAGTGCATGGGGAGTACGATGGAAGTCGCCCATAATTACAGCTGCACTTCGTGCAGAGAACAAAAGTACTAATTCGGCAAGATTATAAAGGTGCCAACACACTAGAAAGATCTGAGATCTTAAATTGTTCGCATAAATTAGCCTTCAAATCTTTTGTCTGTCCTGGACAAAAGATTTCAGGCAAGCTCACATCTTTACCAAAGATTTTTCTTAAGATCCCGTGTGCATTCCTATGGATCTTTTGTTAAATCTTCTGATCTGACATGCCGCATGAAAGATCAGAAGATTAAGCAAAAGATCCACGGGAGCGCGCATCGGACCAATATCGGCCGATTATCTGTAAACATCGGATGATATATCGGCCGATGAATCGAAAAATTGGCCAAAAAATCGTTCTAGTGTGTGGGCACCTTTACTCTCAAGGGTGTAGGCATAGAATGGGAATGTGTGTGCTGAGCGTAGCGTGCCATGTGAGGGGATGCAGTACACTTAAGGTGCATACACACTGTACAATTTTCTTGACCAATTGTTTTGACCAATTTTGTTCATTTCAGCCATTCTGAACGAAATTGGTCAAAATATCTTTCAGTGTGACTGCGGCGAACGACAAGTGATGATGCGCATATCCGCCAGTTGTTCATTAAGATTGTTCGTCAACATGGTTATTAAAACCCGTGAAAACTCATGTCGACCACTACCACATCGACCTTTTGACAATGTTGATCAAGTGCACCTTAATCCTCACCCCTTGCTTCAACTAGAAAAGATTAAAGCACTAAATATAGGCAACCCTATGAAGATTCAAGATCGTCAACCGAGTCTACATAAGAGCAGAAGAGCAAGTCATACCAATCCTAGAGAAAACATGGAGTGACCCTAGAGGCAGGGGTGCCGAGAGAGGGGGGGAGCAGGTACAATTTACCCGGGCCCGGGCCTGTCAGGGGGGCCCTGGTCTGGACACACAGGTTTTTTTTTTATTTGGTGGCAAGTACCCCCAACAAGACCCATTCCATAAGGTACAAAATGCTCTGTTTCTGGACTTCCCTGACAGTGGTAGTTACAGAGGTTGGACTCCAGCACAGTCCAAAATTCAAAGAGGGGGGTCATATCAACTGCCAATGAGTCCAGGACAGTGATGATTGGGGTGGCAGTATATGTGACCCCCCCTTTTGAATATTGGACTGTGCTGCAGGCTCACATCTGTAATTGCCACTGACAGGGAAGTCCAGGAACAGAGCATTTTGTACCTAATGAAATGGGCCATGTTGGAGGGTATGTGTAAATCCTTTGCAAGGAGCATGTAACCCCTGGCAGAGCATGTAAATCAGGGCAGACAGGTTAATCCCTGGCACAGAATGTTAACTCCTGGCAGAGCATGTTAACCCTTGGTAGAGCATGTTAACTTCTTAATATGCAATGAGCATTACAGTGTGTGGCATAACATGTAATGAGCATTATGGCATGTGGTATAATATGTAATGGGTGTGTTACATGTGTAATAGACATTACAGTGTAAATTTTTGTACGTGTATCCACCTTGGAAGCAGTGGCGTAACACCGGGTCCGCAGAGTGTGCGGGGATCTCCGTCCGTGGGGGCCCCAGGAAGTTGTTGTACTGGGGCCCAGGATTTCTCTTGGCGGCCCTGCCTAGAGGCGCAGGAAGAGCAAAGGATCTCAGGACAAGGTTTAACCCTCTCCCAAGGTAATAAACAAATTGGCCCCCACAGGGAAAAAAAATCAAACATATTGGCCCCACAGGAAAAAACTCGAACATATTGTCTCCAACAGAAAAAAATGTAATAAAAAATAAAATTGTCTTCAGCAAAAACTATATATTAAATAGCCCTAGCCCCCCAAATAAAGGATGAGATGTCAGTGTAGAGCTCCTGCGCTTTCTGTGCCCTCAGCCCATCACCGGGACAGTGGGCAGCTCTGGGTATCACTATGCCCGCTAGCCTTGGTTGATAGAGAAACCCAGCACCGGTCGCAGTGCCCCCAGCCAATCACCTGTGACAGCCCAGCCAATAAAAATCTGACTGATTCCTATTGGCTGTTGTCACAGTGACAGCAGGGGTTTTGGCTAGCTGCACAGCTAGGAGGTAATAATCGCCCTGATTCTGAACAATTTTGGTAGATATTGACCATTTTTCGCTGGAAGACCCAGCAATATTAGCCTTGCCACCGTATACGACAGTGGGCACAACATCAAGTACGTGTTCTGTACGCCTCACACTCATTTTACTTCTGTGTGTACTCAGGGAACCTACCAGTTATATTGGGGGAAATTTACTAAAGGAAATTTGTAAAAAAATAGGTGTATTTGTATCCAGAAATACACTTATTTTTGACATTTTCTATCCCGAAAATACGGCAATTTGTATTCCTATAGATGTGCTATCAATACGAATACGAATTGCCGTATTTTCGGGATAATAAATGTCAAAAATAAGTGTATTTCTGGATACAAATACACCTATTTTTTACAAATTTCCTTTAGTAAATTTCCCCCATTACGTCATAAGAAGATGGTATATTTACACAGCACAGACAGCATGTGCGGGTGGAATGTTTGCTGCAAACACAGACATTTGTGCAAGGTGTTCCATTGCTATGGGGTCCTGAGGCTTAGGGGGGCCTGGACCCAGGGTATAAAGTTGCATACCTATTTCCCAGATTTGCCTTTTAAGCAACTGGATCGGATCCATTGTCCAGCCTGAAGTGTGTGACATTACATAAACCTCTGAGCGTCTGATGCTCCCGCCATTCTTTTAACCCTAACAGACTAAGAAACCCACCATTGAAACCGCCCCTCCCTTTTCCCTTCACCTGGAATAATCAAACTGAGTCATTTATTTTGGCGAATTAAAGGTCACATTTATTAATCAGATTACAAATATAATCTTACTCGCTTAGGTGGCAAAGATAGCACTGCGGTCCACCAGCCCTCCAACGTAACTGAATCAAGCCGCCCGGGGAGGGGGGCCCCTTCTCGCAACTGAAACCTGTACCCGCCCGGGGCCCCCCAATTGCCCCCCTCGACGCCAGGCCTTGGATCTTGCACCCCCTCTTCTGGGGTGCCTCCGTTTCCTGGCGCCAAACTTTGGCTGGCCCGCAGTACTTCCGCCTCTGTTAAGACAATCTCTGCTGTATCTAGCACCGCCCAGGGTCCCCCAATTGCCCCCTCCGATGCCAGGCCTTGGATCTTGCACCCCCTCTTCTGGGGTGCCTCCGTTTCCTGGCGCCAAACTTTGGCTGGCCCGCAGTACTTCCGTTTCTGTTAAGACTATCTCTGCTGTAACTAGATGCTGTTTGGATGTTGCTCCTTCTTCGTCCAAGGGTGGGTGGGTGGGACAATCCTTCCTGCGTGCCCTCTTGCTCTCTCTGATCCTCCCCCATACCTGTCCTGTCCTTAAGTATGGGTCTACTCCCATGGGGAGGCGCCTATTACCTGCTTCTCTCTTTCCTTCCCCCTATTCAGTTCCTGCTACCTCCCTGCCCCCATCCTGATAACAGCTAGACAATGGGAGCACATCATGGCCTTTGGTAGCCCAGACTTAATAGTTTATGGTCTCTCCTGGCTATTCGCCGTTCGCTCCTTTTAAACCTCTGAGCGTCTGATGCTCCCGCCATTCTTTTAACCCTAACAGACTAAGAAACCCACCATTGAAACCGCCCCTCCCTTTTCCCTTCACCTGGAATAATCAAACTGAGTCATTTATTTTGGCGAATTAAAGGTCACATTTATTAATCAGATTACAAATATAATCTTACTCGCTTAGGTGGCAAAGATAGCACTGCGGTCCACCAGCCCTCCAACGTAACTGAATCAAGCCGCCCGGGGAGGGGGGCCCCTTCTCGCAACTGAAACCTGTACCCGCCCGGGGCCCCCCAATTGCCCCCCTCGACGCCAGGCCTTGGATCTTGCACCCCCTCTTCTGGGGTGCCTCCGTTTCCTGGCGCCAAACTTTGGCTGGCCCGCAGTACTTCCGCCAACGCTAGGTTCCTAGAACCATAGCCCGCCACCTCACCGTGACCTTCCCTCGCCCTATTAATCTAGAACCTACATGTAACCATCTGCACGCTCGTCTCTGCTCCTGAACTGAACTGCTTCCCCACCGTATCTCACCCTTGGACCCTGTTCTGGGAGTCCCCATTTTCCTCCTGTAAAGAAAACAGACCGCTGGAGACCCCTGTTCCTGAAGGGTGTTGCGAATGCCTCTCTGAGCATCACTGCCTTAACAAGCTCTTTGCATGCGCCCTTTACTGCCGCCATGAGCTGCAGCTTCTCCCTGACACAGGCGCTAACGAGTCTTTCACCAGCTTGTTCATGCCATCTTCACAACCTTCCATAAATGCGGTGGACATGTTAAACCTTGCGGCTGCGCATGTGATGCCGCTTCCCTAAAGGCTTCCAACTTTCCCCTTGAGTAGGCATCCGCTCTGATGTTATCTACCCCTGGGACGTGCTTGGCGCGAAAGTTAATGTTGTGCCGCAGGAAAACCAATACCAAATGCCTTATCAGGTTGATCGCTAGTGGGGAGAAGGCACTCTGCCTGTTGACTGCTTGAACCACCCCCATGTTGTCACACCAGAAGGTTATTTCCTTGTTGGCTAACCTGTTACCCCACAACTCCAACACTACTATGATCGGGAATAGCTCTAGCGGCAGCATGTTCCTTGTCAGCCCTGTTCCGACCCAGCTCTGCGGACACTGGGATGCGCACCATTCTCCCACGAGATATGCCCCAAAACCACAAGACCCTGCTGCATCGGTGTACAGCTGCAGCCTCAGGCGGTGCCGGAGAGATGCGAATACCATTAAATTCCCTTAGAAATGTTTCCCACATCAACATGCCTTCTCTGATTTCTGTTGTCAGCTTAATCGGATGATGCGGCTTTCTTACCCCTGCTGTGGCCCTTTCCAGTTGTCGGCAGCAGGGCAGGCGACAGGGGGGGGGTCACTTGTACCGGGTCTCAAGCTTGTGAGGGACCCCAAGGTTCTGAGGGACTCGGGGGCTATAAGCATGGCTGTGTCAGTGCAGTGCCTAACAATGGTTTAAAAGGCACCTGCCTGGATTCCTGGGTACTTGACTGGAACCTCACTCCGATATTAGTGAATATTAATTCTATTTCCTTTGTAACAATAAAAAACATGTTTAATATGCATAATACTAACAATGTTCTGCTCAAGGGGGCGGGGTATTGGGCCCCCTAGATATATCAGTGTACCAGGCCCCAAGATTTCTGTTGCCAGCCCTGGTCGGCAGAAGATTCTGCTCATTGGGATAACCCTGCATGTGAAATCCAGTGACCCCAGCAATGATTGGAGATGTTTCAGTGTAATCTTGTCTGCTCTGGCATGCTCCCCAGTCTGCCTCATAATGCCAGCAACCTTGTCCTCTGGTAACCTACACAGCCTGTCGGTGGTATCTATTTCTATTCCCAGATACGGCAGTTTGTTCATAGGCCCCTCTGTTTTCTCCGTTGCTATGGGAACCCCAAAAGTGTGGAACAGCGCCTACATGGATTTTAACAAACGCTCGCATGTGTCAGTGTTCGCCTGGCTGACCCTTAGAAAGTCCTCCAGATGGTGCGCAAATGTCCTGCAGCCTGTCCCCACCTCAACGCACCAGTGCAGGAACGTGCTGAATTTTTCAAAATTGGCGCCATCCATGGGTAAGCATAGATCCACATAATAACTGCCCTTGAACTTTAGTCCCATGAATCCGTGACTATATGGGTGAAGGGGGAGGAGCCTAAATGCTGATTTGATATCTTCCCCAATTGGGCCCGTACCCCGCAGCTGCGCACTATTCTGAGCGCCTCTTGAAAAGACTGGTAAGCGACGCTGCACTGTTGCTTTTCCAAGGCATCGTTCACTGATTTTCCTGCTGGGAATGACAGGTGTTGGATGAGCCTGAATTTCCCATGACCTGGCCTTTCGGCATGCGCTTTGGACTCCCTGCGCTAACACGTCTCCGACTGACCGGCAGCTGCTCCGTGGCGCTGTCACTAATGCTTTCTTCGCTATGGCAATACAATACTTTATGCACATACAATGTATGGGCCATTGGAACCTGGTTATACCATCATTTTGCCACCACACTAGAACTCATTCCTGTCAAGAAAGAGTCCGTTTGCATACTACGCTTTCGGCATTGCCGTAGCTCAGCGTCCGTCAGGGTCATCAGCCTGCCCACCTCCTCCGATCATTAGGCATCTGCATGTGGAAGAAAAAGGGTTGCACTGCGAGGTGACATAAAGCATGTTAGTTTGTTCTGTGTGTAAATACGTTGGACCATGCAGCCTCCCAAACCTGAGCAATAATCCTATAATGCCACCTCCATGCATTCTCCTTTTTCCCTTTTCTACCCTGCCTCTATCCATATACAAGTGACTGAATAGCTACCCCCATGGAAATTTGTAACATCCCATGAAGCCCCGTTGGCATTGGACATTTCACTAAGCTGTTTACCACCCAAGTCACACAAAATGACTTTCATTTTACTGTGATTATTCTGCTTTGCTTATTCCTTTTCCGAATTTCCATCACATTCCGCCTAATTGGCAAGCTAACGTGCACTGAGCGGTTGGTTACCTGTACTGTGCAGTTATGTGTGCACCCATTTATTTATTTATTTTTTAATGTATAATCTGTTAAAAGGGCCCATCTACTTTGCACCCAGCGTCAGCAGTATTACTTCCCTGCTAAGGCCAAGCATGTACCCCTTAAAAACTTAACTTATAAACTTAGTTGCTGTGAGAACTATGGTTCCACCCCTGTGCCCTAATTATATTCATTACTTCTTATACATTAATTGACTTAACAAAATTCTAAACAGCAACAGATTTTGTATACAGCAGCAGATTAACCCAGCGCTTTTCATGCAATAACAGTAAGTTTGGATCTGCCAAAGATATAAAAGTCTAATATGAAGTAAAATGCTTATGCACAACCGTAATGAATTCACTTATTAATCTCCTGTACTACTATTCTTATTGTACATACCCGCATGTAACAATGAATTTACTAATTTGTATGTGACACCATATTATATTACTGACTGCAGCTTAATGTAACCTGTTACCATTTATCATTCCCCCAATCATCAACATCTTTGTAATACTGTCTATTATACCCCTATGATGCCTTGCACGCTGAAAATTGCACCACATAATGAATTTTCTTGCCTTATATTGCATTATATTAACTTCAAAAACAAAACCATGTGTTCCCATATTTGCATTCTGCCTATCTAAACTTATGCTTTGCCATATCCTAATAACAGTGCTGCACAATATTATATTATGTTACTTAAAACTATGTAATTCCCCTATACATGTGATCTGAAATAACTCAGATCTGTAATCATACATTTCATGTTTGTACGGCGCTGCAAAACACTTGTGGCGCCTTATAAATAATACTATGATAATAATATGGTTTACATTGCTGGGCAGCCAATGTTTGCTCTGCCTGGTGGGCGGGGTAGGTGAAGGTATTGTCATGATATCTGCATGCTATGCTATGTAAATAAGCCCTCAGTAATTTAATTAGGGGGAGGGGGGAAAGGGGACATTGTTTGCAACTTGCCTGAATTCTTTGGGCCTAATTCTTTGCTGTTTTTCTAAAGGCTGCAGCAGGTATAATAATAATAAATCCATAAGTACTAATTGTTTGGCCTTAAACTACTGTGCATTGATTTAGGTGCGTTTATTCCTTAGGAGAAAGTTACCCGGCATAATATATAAACATGTGATAAAATTCTTGCTGCATTAAAGATTGAATTCATAAAATTACAGAGACATTGGGAGTTTGTAGCAGGGTAGCAGGGTGCCTAATATGGAATTAAGTAAAAGAATAAGAAGGAATACAATTGCAAATAAATATTCCCAGATATACCCCAAATAACTAACCCCAGATACTTATCCTAATATTTCTGGTTCACTATTTGGGATTCTGGATGTTCTTGCTGGATAAAGACAATCCTTACTGCGTGCCCTCTTGCTCTCTCTGATCAATCCTTACTGCATGCCCTCTTGCTGGATAAAGACAATCCTTACTGCATGCCCTCTTGCTGGATAAAGAACATCCTTACTGCATGCCCTCTTGCTGGATAAACACAATCCTTCCTGCGTGCCCTCTTGCTCTCTCTGATCCTCCCCCATACCTGTCCTGTCCTTAAGTATGGGTCTACTCCCATGGGGAGGCGCCTATTACCTGCTTCTCTCTTTCCTTCCCCCTATTCAGTTCCTGCTACCTCCCTGCCCCCATCCTGATAACAGCTAGACAATGGGAGCACATCATGGCCTTTGGTAGCCCAGACTTAATAGTTTATGGTCTCTCCTGGCTATTCGCCGTTCGCTCCTTTTTGTCAGTGGGAAGAGTATGTAGCTGATGTTACAATGGTAAGGGGACACTGTAATGTGGTAGAATCTGTTGCCATCAGGCTTCTATTGGCTAGGTAACCTTCTACCCACCCTATCAATAACGTCTAGCCTGGGGGTGGGCAAAGGATGAGCTAGCCAATAGCAAGAGGTGGGCTGATTAGGAGTCTCTGCAGGCCACCGATAGGGAGTCCTGGAAGGCAATGTTTGTCAGTGTTTGGGGAGCAGTTCTTGTGGCCCCTTATTACAAATCTGCAGTTCTCTCTGATGGGGAGGGGAGCAGAGCCGAATTTCTCATTAGGCACGTGAGGCACGTGCCTAGGGGCGGCACATGTTTGGGGGCGGCACTTGGATGCCTGTGATAGTACTGTCAGCCCAAAATGTACCAATAACTGCAAAATATCCACTGTACTGTACTATATTCCATCTTAAATAGAGTGTAAATGGATAGGACATGCAGATACTGCCCCTATAAACTGTCCTACTTAGTAAACATTATTGTTGTGCCTAGGGGCGCCCTCATCCCTAAATCCGCCCCTGGAGGGGAGTGTGCATCTGTAGCGCATCTGTAGCGCAGCCCCCTGTCTGCATAGCCTAGCTGCGATGGCAGGTGCACACCCCCCACCACCAACAACGCGATGTTGACACCCCAAACGCCATGTCGCCACCTCCTGCAGTCACAGTTTCCGGGATAGTGTTTTTTGCTATCAATTATTTCTATGGCTACAGGCGTTTTATATGAGGAACCACGCGCAATACATGGACAAGCCCAGACACGTATCAGTGTCTGCTCTCCAACTAGTATGGTAGATCTTACTGACTGCTTTGGGGGTCATCTCCATTTGGATGTAAGCGATTATCTGATAGTCCTCTTATAACCACTTATGGTATAAGAACTGTGCCCCTCACTGTCAGCAATGCTACATCCGTGTGTACACATGTAAGTTACCAGTTATATTACGTCAAATGAAGATGATATATTTATACAGCACAGACAGCAGGTGGAGGTGGAATGTGTATGATTGACAGTCTGCTTTGTTAGGTAATGTATAGAACAAACATTCTCTGTAGGTCACTGATGATATGCAGTATCTCCGGAAAATTAGCTGATACTGGAATACATACTCAGTGTCGTAACAACACAATAGCGCCCCCCCCCCCCCCACCCCCATTGTTCATATCTCCAAACTGTCCCCCAATACAGAGGGACAGTGCCACAATTTGGAGACTGTCCTGCTGTCCCACGGGCTGGGGCGGGGGGGAGGCAGTCGGGGAGAGCCAGAGATCACAGCTGGAGAGATGCCATGCACCTGCCCACGGCATCTCTTCAGCGCACAGAGGAAGGTTACCGAGGGATGGACATGCCCCCTACTGTAGAGGCCATGCCCCTGCTTGGTAGCTCCACCCCTTTTGGGCAATGCAAAGGAAGCATCATATCACAGTACCACACAAAGGTGGCATGCTATCACATTACCACACAAAGGTGGCATGCTATCACAGTACCACACAAAGGTGGCATCATATCACAGTACCACACAAAGGTGGCATGCTATCACAGTACCACACAGGTGGCATCCTATCACAGTACCATGCAAAGGTGGCATCCTATCACAGTACCACGCAAAGGTGGCGTTCTATCACATTACCACACAAGAGTGGCATCCGATCACAGTACCACAAAAAGGTGGCATGCTATCACATTACCACACAAAGGTGGCATGCTATCACATTACCACACAAAGGTGGCATGCTATCACAGTACCACACAAAGGTGGCATCCTATCACAGTACCACGCAAAGGTGGCATCCTATCACAGTACCACGCAAAGGTGGCGTTCTATCACATTACCACACAAAGGTGGCATGCTATCACAGTACCACACAAAGGTGGCATGCTATCACAGTACCACACAAAGGTGGCATGCTATCACAGTACCACACAAAGGTGGCATCATATCACAGTACCACACAAAGGTGGCATGCTATCACAGTACCACACAAAGGTGGCATGCTATCACAGTACCACACAAAGGTGGCATGCTATCACAGTACCACACAAAGGTGGCAGCCTATCACAGTACCACAAAAAGGTGGCACCCTATCAAATTACCACACAAAGGTGGCATCCTATCACAGTACCACGAATAAAAGGGGGCATCCTATCACAGAACCACGCAAAGGTGGCATCCTATCACAGTACCACACAAAGGTGGCATCCTATCAGAATACCAGGGACAGAGATCTTCAGTAAGACCCATTCTGTAGGGTCGGTAAAATTGGATAACAGCTGTCACTATTGCTTACCCCTTGCCTTGGTTCTGCAACATATCACACCCTCTCCCTGATTTAGGTTGCCATTGGGGGGGTGGACACACTATGCCCATAGCCAGTCTTGACTCCGCTAGTGACAGCTTTGCTCAGTGACACCTCAGTGATGACAAATAGCTGGAATTTTTACAGCACAGTCTGTAGCACGGCAGCTAGGAGCTGATTGGTTGGTACTTTATGTCTCCCCTAGGCTTAGTACATAAACCCCACGCTCTGTAACATGGCAGCTAGGAGCTGATTGGTTGGAACTTTATGTCTCCGCTAGGCTTAGTACATAGACCCCACGCTCTGTAACATGGCAGCTAGGAGCGGATTGGTTGGTACTTTATCTCTCCCCTAGGCTTAGTACATAGACCGCACAGTCTGTAACATGGCAGCTAGGAGCAGATTGGTTGGTACTTTATCTCTCCCCTAGGCTTAGTACATAGACCGCACAGTCTGTAACATGGCAGCTAGGAGCTGATTGGTTGGTACTTTATCTCTCCCCTAGGCTTAGTACATAGACCGCACAGTCTGTAACATGGCAGCTAGGAGCGGATTGGTTGGTACTTTATCTCTCCCCTAGGCTTAGTATATAGACCTCACAGCCTGTAACATGGCAGCTAGGAGCGGATTGGTTGGTACTTTATCTCTCCCCTAGGCTTAGTATATAGACCTCACAGCCTGTAACATGGCAGCTAGGAGCGGATTGGTTGGTACTTTATCTCTCCCCTAGGCTTAGTACATAGACCGCACAGTCTGTAACATGGCAGCTAGGAGCGGATTGGTTGGTACTTTATCTCTCCCCTAGGCTTAGTACATAGACCTCACAGCCTGTAACATGGCAGCTAGGAGCTGATTGGTTGGTACTTTATCTCTCCCCTAGGCTTAGTACATAGACCCCACAGTCTGTAACATGGCAGCTAGGAGCTGATTGGTTGGTACGTTATCTCTCCCCTAGGCTTAGTACATAGACCGCACAGTCTGTAACATGGCAGCTAGGAGCGGATTGGTTGGTACTTTATCTCTCCCCTAGGCTTAGTACATAGACCTCACAGCCTGTAACATGGCAGCTAGGAGCGGATTGGTTGGTACTTTATCTCTCCCCTAGGCTTAGTACATTGACCTCACAGCCTGTAACATGGCAGCTAGGAGCGGATTGGTTGGTACTTTATCTCTCCCCTAGGCTTAGTACATAGACCGCACAGCCTGTAACATGGCAGCTAGGAGCTGATTGGTTGGTACTTTATCTCTCCCCTAGGCTTAGTACATAGACCGCACAGTCTGTAACATGGCAACCGGGAGCTGAGTGGTTAGTACTTTATCTCTCCCCTAGGTTTTGTAAATAGACCCCACAGCCTATAACATGGCAGCTGGGAGCTGATTGGCTGCTACTTTATCTCCTGTAATATATTGCTCATATCTTCTACCTTGTACACTCAATATCGTTAATGATGCGCGATCCCACACACGGTTAGCAACGTCTTCTGTCCTCTGAACATGTCAGCCATGTACAGGGCCGGCGCCACCACTAGGCAGTTTTAGGCATTTGGAGGGCAGTAGTGAGCTGCTGGAGGAGCAGCAGCAAAACTCCCACCAGGAGAGAAGGAAGCAGCTGCCCGCCCAAGTACTATTCATCCTGCATGCAGGTAAGCCGAACCCCTGCCCCCACTGGAGCCCGCCCATGGATCAGTGCCGCTAATCTGCACCCGCTGCCCGCCCGCACCCCCCCCCCTGCTGATGGTCAGCGGCAATCTGCGGCGGGTAGCGCCCGCCCCAACCCCCGCTGGAGTCCCCGTGGAGCGTGAGCACCGGGACGCCCTCCTCCTCTCCCACCGGAAGCGGTACATCTGTCAGAACAGACTTAGGTCTACAGTCATTAGGTCGACCACGGAAGGTCGACTTGCCCCAAGGTCGACAGGATTAAAGGTAGACATTGGTCAAGGTCGACATGACTTAAGGTCGACATGGGCCAAGGTCGACATGGGTTTAGGTCGACAGTCATTAGGTCGACGTGAGTTTTTTGCTTCTTCTTTTTTTAAGCCGAATGTCGACACAGTCGACATGGACACAGTTGGAGATGAACCGCAGCCCCTCGCTTCGCTCGCCATGCTTCAGGCACGGTGCCTCGCTACGCTCGGCACACTATTTTGTTCTCCCACCACGCCCTAGTGGATGGTAGGGCATGAAATACCGCCTGTCGGCACATGTCGGCAAAAAAAACAGTGAAAAACTCATGTCGACCTAATGACTGTCGACCTAAACCCATGTCGACCTTGGCCCACGTCGACCTTAAGTCATGTCGACCTTGACCCATGTCGACCTTTAACCCAGTCGAACTTGGGGCAAGTCGACCTTCCGGGGTCGACCTAATGACTGTAGACCTAAGTCTGATCTGACAGATGACCGCTTCCCCTCCCACCTGGGCCGCCCAGGTTTTTTGAACCGGCCCTGGCCAGGTGTTGACTATATAATCTACGATGGCATGTTCAGCGGGTGGCCAGGAATGTTTCTGCACGATATCATTCAGTGCGTATGCAATAGATCATTAGTCCGGAAGCACCGCCACCGCAAATCGTCTACGTATTACTAGCCTAGTTATATCTTGTTTATTCTCCAAAGGAATTTTAAAATGTGTTGGTTCCCTTACAAAAGACAACAATTGGATTATAGTGATGTTTTAGACAAATTGCTGTTCTGAAACATAATCACTGGTGTCTTCAACCTTATCTAGCGGTTCTCAAACTCGGTCCTCAAGACCCCACACCGTTCTCGTTTTCCAGGTCAACCAACAGGTGCATTTATTACTGACTGACACATTTTAAAAGATCCACAGGTGGAGATAATTATTTCACTTGATTCTGTGAGTAGACCTGCAAAACATGCACTGTGTGGGGTCCTGAGAATCGACTTTGAGAACCTGTGCTCTAATCAGTCGTTCTCCCTATTTAGAGAGAAATAGTCACTGTACTGTTTGGTATCATTGGGGCAGATGTATCAACCAGCGTTAAGTGCAAAAATGCACTTAACGCTGGTTAACTGGGGGGGATTACGATTACTCCAATGTATTACTAGCGCACCTAACGTGCGCTAGTGACAGCCCGCCGAGTTACGCACGGCGGGGCTGTCCCCTGCAATCCCCCCCAGGGATTAACGGCCGGGGCAATGTATTAACAGCCTTCAAGGCGTTAAAACCCCTCGGCAGCTTCGCCAGCTCAGGGCTAGCGTTGTCCTATCCCCCACTGTGGGGACAACGCTAGCCCTGCTTCTGGCTTGGGCTGCGCAGGAGATCTCGCGGTTTTTGCGAGATCTCGCACATGCCCATTAGAGCCGGACCCGGGGGAGAAGCGCACTGAGCATGCGCAGGACGCCGGGGGAGCCGAAAAGGAGAGCCGTTAACGCTGGGCATAACGGCTCTCCTTATTGGCTAGGGGGGGGGGGGTTAATACATTAGCAAATAACGGGTGCCTGCTTCTCCTCATTATGCAGGAGAAGCGGGACCTGTTATTTTAGAAGCGCAAAGGGGGGGGGTTAGTACATCTGCCCCAATGTGTGCACCACTCTGTACATAGGACCTGATTCCGAGTTGATTTCAAATGCAAAATCTTTTTTTAAATGGACAAAACCATGTGCACTGCAAGTGGGGCAGATGTAACATGTGCAGAGAGAGTTAGATTTTGCTAGGGTTGTGTTCAAACTAAAATCTAAATTGCAGTGTAAGAATAAAGCAACCAATATTTACCCTGCACAGAAACACAATAACTCACCCAAATCTAACACTCTCTGCACATTACATCTGCCCCACCTGCAGCGCAGCATGGTTTTGTCCACTTGACAAAGATTTTGCATTTGTGATCAACTCTGAATGAGGCCCATAGACATGAGAGAGTTGTCTGAAGAGGTCAAAAAGAAAATGATAGCCAAGCACATTAAATATGTCTATGTACTAAGCCATGGAGAGACATGAAGTGGACGGAGTTAAAGTACCAGGCGATTTAAAGGGGCCCCCCAAAGACCAGCACACATTGCACTGCAACGCATTGTTGCAAATCATGCAGAGTGAGGAGCCTGGATGATGTGTTTTGCCTTGCCCCACTCATTTCTCTAGAAAGAGGATACTAGGCAAAAATGAAGACATTTGTCATGCCATTGAGATTGCAGCCATGTGCCATGATTGTGGCGTGTTTCTCCACCTGCGTGTCCTCCATGTCCATGTAGCTCCTGAGTAGAGAAGAGCAAAGTACTGTAGCTGGGACGTGCATGGGTCCTAATTATAGCCTTACATATGTGCACGGACCAAGGGAAAGGATCATGTCAGAAGTAGATAACGATGCAGTCGCTGTCTATGGACGGAACCGGTACATCTGTCAGACCAGGTTAGGTCTACAGTCATTAGGTCAACCCCGGAAGGTCGACTGGCCCCAAGGTTGACAGGGTTAAAGGTCGACATGACTTAAGGTCGACGTGTGCCAAGGTCGACATGGGTTTAGGTCGACAGTCTAGAGGTCGACATGAGTTTTTCACTGTTTTTTTTTACCCGGATGTCGACACAGTCGACATGGACACAGTTGGAGTTGAACCGCAGATGCTCGCAATGCTTCAGGCACACTATTTTATTCTCCCACCACGCCCTAGTGGATGGTAGGGCATGAAATACTGCCTGTCGGCACATGTCGGCTCAAAAAATAGTGAAAAGCTCATGTCGACCTAGACCCATTTCGACCTACACCCATGTCGACCTTTAACCCTGTCGATCTTGACCCATGTCGACCTTTGACCCTGTTGACCTTGGGGCCAGTCGACCTTCCGGGGTCGACCTAATGACTGTCGACCTAAGTGTGGTCTGACAGATGACCGTTTCTCCTATGGACAGGGGTGTTGCAGGACGGTAACAGAAGCTTTTTGTAGCATAAGAAAAATTGTTCGAACAAAAACAGCAAAAGTTAACATAGAAAAATCAAAGCTTTTACTGTGTAGCAAGAACAAATAAAGCAAATTCCACGCCCTGAGTTTGAAATAGGGTTACCACCTAGTCCCTTTAATTCCGGACACATATTAATTACACAGGTTCTGTGGCCTGCTGACTTCAAGACTCCACTTCACCTGATTTTAAACTGCCACAGAACCTGTGTAATTAATATGTGTCCGGAATTAAAGGGACTAGGTGGTAACCCTAGTTTGAAAGGACAAATACTGGAGGTTTATGTTGGCGTTTTATTACGATATATAAATCAATTACAAGCAACATACACAATGTAAAATAAAAAAGTCATAAAACAAAATAGATGGAATGCAGCGGTACACGGGCGAGGAGGACAGCGAGGCACAGGTGCGAATAGCGATGTAATCTCCACCAGATCCAGGGTTTGTTCTGTCCTCCGTACTGGGAATATGGGGCGTAGAGGGTGTGGATCACTAGTTCAACAGTGTCTAGGTCATCAAGTCAATAGGTCGGCAGGCAGAAGGTGGACTCATCAAAAAGGTACAAATCAAAAAGGTACATTTTTTGGGGTCAGTGTTTATTTAACCCAGGCTAATTTATGTCCTTTGATTAGCTGGTCATGTGACCTCAGCTGTAGCCTCTCTTAATTAGACCTGGTATATCTGCTCACTGAGGGGGTTATTCTAGTTCACTCTTTCTGACAAAATCCTTCTTAGATGGACAAAACCATGTGCACTGCAGGGGGGCAGATGTAAAATGTGCAGACAGTATTCGATTTGGGTGCATTATTTTGTTTCTGTGCAGGGTAAATACTGGCTGCTTTATTTTTACACTGTAGATCTCACTTTGAAGTAAAACCCCACTCAAATCTAATTCTCTCTGCACAAGTAACATCTGCCCCACATAGGCGTGCGCAGGCCATCTTATTTGAGGGTGCACAATTTGAGGGGCGTGTCTATTGCCCCTCAAATTGCCACCCCCCGCCCTCTCTCCCCTGACATGCTGCCTGCAGCAGACACTCAGTTACTGCTGCAGCAGCTCCTGTCCCCCGGCAACACTGTAAAGTCAAGTGACTTATTATTATTTCTATTTTTTCTTGGCTATTCACGACATTACCGTTACCCCCTTGGATGAGGAACACCTGGTGACCACTCAGTTGATTGCAGCCCACATACAGACACAGACAGTGAGGAGTCAGGAAGTCACTTCTGTGAGGTCCGGTCACTCTGAGCCAAGGGGGCAGGCGCGCGGTGTAAACCGCATCACGCTGTATGCTGCGCAGGGATGTGACGATAGAGGTGGTGGACGAAAGGGCAGCAAAGGATCTAGCGCTGCAGCACCCTGCGCAGACCCGGCCGCAATGGCGCTGAGTGTGTGTGATGGTTTTTATCTCCTGCGCGCTGGAGGCGGCAGGCAAGTACTGGTCAGAAACGGCGTGTAGATTAATTTAGCAGCGTGCGAGTGTGAGGGAGGTGCCAGGTCATTAGAAGGTGCCTGTGCACACCCGGCACCCCCCGTGCGCACGCCTATGCTGCCCCACCTGCAGTGCACATGATTTTGTCCATCTAAGAAGGATTTTGTCAGAAAGAATAAACTAGAATAAGGCCCCTAGATGGAAGTTCTTTGAGGGGCGCATTTATCATTAATGTGCGATGCCGGCGTGGTGACATCGCCGGGCATCGCATTGCGGTTGCTTTTAATACTGCCGGGATGTATCATTATGGGGATGCAGGGACAGGGCTCCGATAGGAGCACGTCCCTGTGAAGCCCTGACCCGGAAGCCGGGGGTCTGCGCATGCGCGGTTATGCGCTGACCCCCGCCGACCCCTGTGACTGTACTGCCCCGCTTGGCAGTGCGATGTGTAGACATAGGCTACAATGGGCTATCGCCATATCAGAATGGCGATAGCCCAGGGGTGCGATGCCGGGCTGCCCGATGTAATACATCGGGCAACTTCGCATCCCCCATAGAAACCTATGGGGATGCGGCCCGCGGCGCTGCTCGGGGGGATCGCAGCAGGGATCGAAGATTCCTGCTGCAGTCCCCTGTGATACATTTGGGGGATACTTAATATTTGCGGCTAACCCCCGAAAACTGGTGTTTTCGGGGGTTTAGCCGCAAATATGGTTTGATAAATGGACCCCTAAGTGAGAAATTACAAAGTGGGAATTAAGGCCCCCATACACTATGAGTTTATCTGACCTGTAAAATTGCATCTGATTTCCCTTGAACTGCCCTGGCAGCTTCTCAGGAGGCTTAAGGTGCCCATACACTAGTGAGATTTATCTTCAGATCTGGCTGGTTGGAACAAAAACATGGTTATGGATGAGTGACAGTTTGTCAGTTTTCCAGCATTTCCAAGCAAATGGTCAACTGTCATTTGCTCTCACCCATAACCAGGTTTTTGTTCCAACCAGACAGATCTGCAGATAAATCTGCGTGTGTATGGCCACCTTAACTGTACATACAATTTGACACTTGATGTGCCATTTTGGTAATCACGTGATTTATCTGACGCAAATTGGATGTACCATGATTTTTATCTGATGGGATGGCTCTAGGGCAGGGGTGGCCAAACCTGTCCTCGAGATCTACCAATGGTGCATGTTTTCCAGGCAACCTGTGGATCTATACTAGTAATGAATGCAGCGGGTGAGATTTAATAGGATGAGAGATTCAGAAAGTGAGAGATTTGGTGAGAAATCTCCAGGTTTTTTTTAAAGCGGCAATCATTTGCAAAACCGGTTTGATTTTGAAGTGTAAATGATTGCCGCTTTAAAAAAACTGGAGATTTCTCACCAAATCTCTCACTTTCTGAATCTTTCATCCTATTAAATCTCACCCAGCATGTTTTAAAATGTGACAGTTAGTAATGACTACAGCTGTGCAGCAGCTAGGTAACCTGGAAAACATGGACCGTTGGTAGATCTCGAGGACCAGTTTGGCCACCCCTGATCTAGGGAGTGGCCTGAACAATGCTGTTCTGAGAAAAGGAGAATGGCGGTATATTAATCGTACATGAAGATGGCATGAAGCTGTTGCTGTGTTTTTTTGGAGTGACAGCCTAGTTTGGGTGTGTATATATATATATATATATATATATAGTTCGGGGGGTGTCGGCACTCATACAAAACACACGAGGCATGGTGCCGCGGCGGGAGAAACAATATTTATATCACTGGTTATACACCGTTTATTTGATTCTCTCTGCACCTTGATAGGGGCCACTTGGCTCTGAAACATTGGCTTATACTCCTTGCCTGGTGTCTTTTTGTACGATTGCAACTTTGGTTGTGTTTGGTCCTGATGAAGGGCAAATGCCCGAAACGGCGTAGACTGTTAAGCACATAGTAAACTTATGTTTTTTTGCTATACAAGACCCGGAGTGACGCCTGTTCTTCTTTTACTGCTCTCTCTCTCTCTCTCTCTCTCTCTCTCTCTCTCTATCTATCTATCTATTTATCTATCTATATATATATATATATATATATATATGTGGGTAGGTTATAGGGATAGGTGGGTAGGTTTATCGGGTTGGCACTCTGGTCTTAGAATAAAAGTTCCGGTGCCAGGTACATAATAGAACAATAGATAGCACTTACCCCCTCATGGAAAGGATGGAACCGGCACACGGATGTAAGTGAAGAAAACGTGGTTTATTTAGGAGTGCAGCATTGCACAAGGGGCCTTATTTTGGTTCATTCTTTCTGACAAAATCCTTCTTAGATGGACAAAACCATGTGCACTGCAGGGGGGCAGATGTAACATGTGCAGAGAGAATTAGATTTGGGTGAGTAATTTTGTTTCTGTGCAGGGAAAATACTGACTGCTTTATTTTTACACTGCAATATAGATCTCACTTTGAAGTAAAACCCCACCCAAATCTAATTCTCTCTGCACAAGTAACACCTGCCCCACCTGCAGTGCACATGGTTTTGCCCATCTAAGAAGGATTTTGTCAGAAAGAATGAACCAAAATAAGGCCCAAGAAGGTGACAGCTGCCGACCTGACAGCCGTTTCAACTGCGTCCAGACTTGTCAGTCTGGTGGAAGTCTTGCTGGGTAGAAGTCACCTCAAGGTATTTGCACCTGTTATCCCGACATCGAATCTCTACAAACACTAAAGGACCCTACATACGCAGAGATGTGTGCCAGAGATACATAACGGGAGATTCAGCACAAGAGATTTCACTCTTGTGGCTCATTTCAGACAATGAGCCACATACAGAGAGATTTGTGTCAGAGATTCAACTTGGGAGATTCAGCACGGGAGATCTCAAATCTGTCACGACTGTCACAGCCGCACATGCCATCAAACTGCACTGTGTGTGTATATATATATATATATATATATATATATACACACACACACAATCAGGATTATATGTGTGAAGTAACTGAATGTTCCATCATGGACAAGGTAAATAAATTATTTAATTATTATAATAACATGAGCCCTATAGATATTAAATGCAGCATTTAATGATTTATTACATACAGTGGATTGCAAGCTCTTTGGTACATTGAGATTAGGAGGTAGAGATCGAAAAGTACAGAGAGAATAGGGGTCCCCCACCCCATTCCCAAACATATTACGTTGGTGGTATAGTGATATTCGCCCCCCAAACATTGGTGGCACAGTGGGAAGAAAAAAAAAATACTTACCAACGCCGGAGTCCAGCATCGCGGCCTCTCTGTCCCGCGGCGTCATCAGGAGGGGCGGTGATCTCCGGCGGTGTGATGTCATCGGCTCGGCGGTGGTCTCCAGCGGTGCCTGATGTCATCGGCGGCGGCGGTGCGTCCTCTCAGGTGCGTCCTCTCAGGTGCAGCGGCGGTGTCATGCGGGCAGCGTTCAGCGGGGCTTCAGTCGCTCAGAACAGCCCTGCTCATCTGCCCGCGGCCACACATGCGGGAGATGAGCAGGAGCTTTCTGAGCGACTGCTCTGAATTGTACAGCCCGTCCGTTCTGAATCTTGGACAGATTCAGAGCGGCGGGTGCGCGCATGTAAATCGCTGTGTGGGCTATATACACAGCGATTTACATGCATTTTCAGGCATTTTCTGAGCAATTTAGTAAAATCGCTCAGAAAATGCCTGAAAATTGTGCTGTGTGTGGGGCCCTTAAGACCCTTCCACTGAATTGTGTGATAGGTCTTTTTCTACATATGGCCTTCTGCCATACGTGATACACTTATTGCAGAAGATTTAAAGATACATTTCCTGGGCTTATGCCACCGGACCTTCTTAACCATTAGTGTGGGAAGTTGTACTTAAAGTCATCACTCCCAGCAGTGACTGATTGTATACTGGTACTGTTCGTTCCGTGTACACCTCTTTTATAAAAAAAAAACCCTGATGAAGCCCCTGTAAAAGGTGGTTGTTTTTGGCGTCTTGAAGGAACGAATGCTTCTATAAAGTTTTAAGAAAATTAATTTTTAATAAAAGATTGCTGTTTAATCTAAAGCTGTTTTCATCTCCCGCTAACAGGGGGGACTTATAGAGTAGCTGCTCTCGTGTGGCGCACTTGGGGTCATCACCCATTTATTTATATATATATATATATATATATATATATATATATATGGTACTTGTGAGTTATCCGGGCATCCGATTTTGAAATCGGGTCGGATCGGGACATCGCATCGCATCGCATGCGACCATCGGATGCGATGCGATGCGATGCGATGCGATGACCCGATTTTTCCATAGGAATCAATGTTAAAATGGACTGAGTCCATTTTAACATGGAATTCAATGGGAAAAAGGGTCCTTTTCATACCCCTACTATCCAAGTGGGCATGGAGTTGGATATAAACCTGTGGCGAGCGTAGCGAGCCACCGAGCCCGAAGCGTGGCGAGCGTAGCGAGCCCCGCGAGGGGACACGGAATACCGTCCGCTCGCCACGCTTCGGGCTCGGTGGCTCGCTACGCTCGCCACAGGTTTATATCCAACTCCATGCCCACTTGGATAGTAGGGGTATGAAAAGGACCCCTTTTTCCATAGGAATCATTTTAACATTGATTCCTATGGAAAAATCGGGTCATCGCATCCGATGGTCGCATGCGATGCGATGCGATGCGATGCGATATCGCATCGCATCGCATCTGATTGTATGCCTTAACTTAAGGCATACAATCAAAAAATCGGACGCCCGGATAACTCACAAGTACCATATATATATATATATATATATATATATATATATATAGCACTTGCCGGTATTTGTTGCCAGAAGTTGCGTCATCAAAAGGCTTTGCGTACCACTCACTCGCAGTGAACGCATGTTTACCCAGTGACCGGAAACTCCTGTGGCGTCTACAAGCCCCGCCCTACAATGGAGCCAGGAAGATCATGCGTACATGTTATCTAGCGTCCCACATATAGAGTACGTGGAACGCAGGCCATTTAAAAACGGACATGGTCAGTTACTCTGTAAGGCTTGTTTACCACCAGAATAGCAAGTGGAACGTGCCTCCTTCATTGGTATTAAATAACCATGGCAACCAGACCAGCATTACTTAATCACACCATCAAAAACAGGGTTGTGTGTACTTGGCACCCCTCCTCCCAGCGAAACCGCTGGTCCGAAGGGTACCGCGTACCTCACAAACCTCTACATTTATGCAGAGTCCTGGGTAATTCTCCTAATTATAAAATGCAAGTTCTGTCATAGCAGTTTGAGAAAAATATTTAATATCCAGCAGGGGGGGGGGGGGGGCTCTGCTGCCAACACCACCACTGACCTCCAGCAGCAGGGTATAGGGGGTGTGGGGTGGACTCTGTTGCCAACACCACCACTGACCTCCAGCAGCAGGGTATAGGGGGTGTGGGGTGGACTCTGTTGCCAACACCACCTCTGACATCCAGCAGCAGGTTGGGGGGGTCCGGGCCCTGCTGCCTGCGCTGATTTCCAGCAGCAGCAGGAGAGAGGGGGAGGGGGCTCTGCTGCCCGCACTGATATCCAGCAGGGGAGAGAGGGGTCCGGGATCTGCTGCATGCGCTGATATCCAGCAGCAGCAGGATATCTTTACTCATAAAGAACAGTTACAAAAATAAATAAATAAATAATAAATAAAAAAACAGCTGAAAAACATTGAACAACTTCAAGCAAGGTAACTACAATACTTTTACACAATATTACTCAGGGTTGCCGACCCTCCCGGAATTTCCGGGAGTCTCCCGAAAATCGGGTCCCCCTCCCGGTACCCCGGAAGGGTGGGCAACCCTCCCGGATTCAGGGGGGACCCCCGCTATCCCCCGGATCGCGGCACCGGAATTCTCGGGTCTCAGAGGAGGGGCGGAGCTAAAATGACACAATCGCGTCATTTTAGCCCCGCCCCTCCACGGAGATCCGTGAATGCACTGGTTTCCCATCATGGGGCGGGGCTTAGTGATGTCACGCTTAAGCCCCACCCCCTGAGCGACTGCTGAAACTCTCCTCTCCGGGCTTCTCCCGGAGAGGAGAATAATAAAGTCGGCAACCCTGATATTACTATACTTATCCACTTATACCTATCTCTAACATACACCAATCACATCAGGCTCACCAAACTGCTACAGTACTTCTCATTTCATTACATGGAATACTCACCAAACTTCAACCATCCTATAATCTCCCTGACACTCACCACACAGTACACATAGGGCCTTATTCTAGTTCACTCTTTCTGACAAAATCCTTCTCAAATGGACAAAACCATGTGCACTGCAGGGGGGCAGATGTAAAATGTGCAGATACATTTAGATTTGGGTGAGTTATTTTGATTCTGTGCAGGGTAAATAATGGCTGCTTTATTTTTACTCTGCAATATAGATCTCACTTTGAAGTAAAACCCCACCCAAATCTAATTCTCTCTGCACAAGTAACTTCTGCCCCCACCTGCAGTGCACATGGTTTTGTCCATCTAAGAAGGATTTTGTCAGAAAGAGTGAATTAGAATAAGGCCCATTGCCTCTTCCATTATTCACTCCCCTCTTCTAAACACTCATGAGCTCTTTACTTACTTCTCTACTTGTACTTTCACATCCACATCCACCACCAATACAAGAAAACACGAACATCCACCTATATCTATCTTTCCTTTACTGGATGTAAGCCTAGAAATTCAGTTAACCTCTGGGGACGCTGCGGGGGACACGGGCAGCATAGAGCCGGGCAGGGGGAGCCGGCGGGAGCAGTCAGCAATTGGCTGAGAGAGCGCTCAGCCAATCACAGGATGCCCATTCATTGTATAGGCTTTTTTTTTTTCTAGCACTGACAGCTCCCGGCTCTATGCCGCCTGTGTCCCCCGCAGCGTCCCCAGCCCCCCCTGCGCCCACCAGCAGCCCTGCTCTGTAGCCCTCCCCCCCCCCCCCCCCCCCCCCCCCGTGCTCCCCGGGTTTTTTACATGTGATAAATCGAGAGGATTTATCACATGTAAAAAATGGCACATCAAGTGCCAATCTAATCAAGCTCCCCCGGGGAGCAGCCGGGGAAGCTCAGGGGGCCTTAAGAGTGCCCCCAGAGAGATTCAATCTCGCCCCCTGCCCCCCCTCCCCCGGGCCTAAGGAATCTCCCATACCCCAAGTTTATTACTATGTTTATTAGCATCATTAATTAGCTGTAAAAAAAAATCCACCTTGAACAATGAGATAACAGGGCAGCACGGGCGGCAGCAGAAAACCTTGTCCTCCTCCAGGCTACAGCCAGCGCTTGGGAAGGCTGATGACGCTGCTGTAGCCAGGGAGGAGGGAGTGAGTCACTCTGCGTAGCAGAGGCAGGTGACTCTAGGAGGAGTCTGCTCGGTCCAGCTTCCAGGCAGTGCAACGCAGCAGCAATTTAGAGAGGACAGAGGACGGAGTGAGTCAGCTGTCCTGCCTCATCATTCGTGACGTTTGGCGGCAGGGAACACCGGGCGGGCAGAGCAGGAGGCAGGCGCCGGGCAGGGCAGCTGCCGGCGCACGCTGCCTGCCGTTAGTACTATTTAGTATGATCCTTGTGCAGGGATCATTTGCGGAGGGGGGGGGGTGGCGGTCCGGCGGCGCCATTCGACCAATCGGCACCCGGAGCATGAGTTCCGGTGGCTCCGCCCTCCCTACGCCTCTGGATACAGTGGTGCAGCAGCAACAACCTCAATCTAAAGCCCACCAAAACAGTTGAGATGGTGGTCAAATAACAGGAAAAAACCAAATGCACTAGTCCCACTAACAATAGCCAACGCAGTGGTGTAGCGGGTTGAATCCTTCAAATTCCTAGGGACAACCATGTCCAGCGACCGAAGATGGGGATTAAACATAACCACAAAAATCAAAAAGGCCCAACAGCGCCTGTTCTTCCTGAGGCAACTCAGGAAATTCAACATCCCACAGGAGCTGCTGTGCGTATTCTACACCGCCATCGTGGAGTCTGTCTTATGTTCCTCGATCACATTCTGGTACGGTGGCGCAAGCGAGAACGAGAAACAAAAACTGCAGAGGGTAGTGAAGACTGCGGAAAGGATCATAGGGACCGACCTCCCCCCTATAAGGGATCTGTTCTCATCCAGGGTAAGGAAACGTGCTGAGAAGATCGCGAAGGACAAGCTGCATCCGGTCACAACCTGTTCGACATCCTACCATCCGGAAGACGGTTCAGGTCCATCCCCGTCAAAACGTCCAGATCCGCAAGAAGCTTCTTTCCGTTAGCCGCCCATCACCTGAACAATCCAATCAAAGCGAATGCAATCCCAATATCAACAGCCAAACAATGTGTCCCTACTTGGCAACCTGACCACCATAGTCGTAGCAAGAAATCGAATGCATGTAATGTCTTTATGTAATATATGTAATCCCCCCCCCCCTTTTCATCCCTGCTTGATGCTGCAATGTAATCCACAAAAAATTCCTAGTGTGCGCAAGCATACATGGCCAATAAAGTTGATTCTATTCGATTCTAAAAGCGCTCAGACAGTTTGAAACCTATGAACCTGAATGAAAAGCCAATGAAATGCTGATTCAATATCTTAACCATCAGATCGCTGCAGCCCATGAACAGAAAGATCTCCAGGGCATCCTCCAATGATATGCTACAATACAACAATCAAACAGGTTAGCATAATTGGCTGTACTTGTGTAGTTTCACGGAACCAGTTACGTAGTTAGCATAGCATCCCTTTGAAAACGTAGCGTCACTGTAGTCGCGTAAGCGTCCCTGTCAAAACCGGCGTAGTGTTCCCGCTACTAGCGTATTCAGTCATAAATAGCGTGCTGTTGACCAGCTTAGTCAGCGTAGCCAGTCATCTGCGCGGCACTTACATAGTTAGAGTAGCGCGTTAACACCCTGTTAGATGCAGCGTAGTGTTCCAATGGACAGCGTAGCGTAGTCAGTCAGCTGGTGGATTGAGCGGTATGCAGCGTATAACGTAGCATCCCTGTAGTCGCGTAAGCGTCCCGGTCAAAACCGGTGTAGTGTTCCCGCGACTAGCATAGTCAGTTAGAAATAGTGTGCTGTTGACCAGCTTAGTCATTGTAGCCAGTCATTTGCGCGGCACTTACGTAGTTAGTGTAGAATGTTCACGCAGCCGCTTAGAGTAGCCAGCGTCCCTGTCAGATGCAGCGTAGTGTTCCTGCGGACAGCGTAGCAAAGTCAGTCAGCTGGTAGATTGAGCGGTACGCAGTTAGCGTAGTCATTCAGCTGTTAGATACCCTGAGAGTCAGACATATTTCAGTCATGGCTGCTGAAAGGCTGACACTGTTCCACCTGCCACAGATGGAGGAGGAGTCGGTGGCATTTCTGCAGAGCCACAAATTCCTGGCTGACACCCAGGCTGAGTGTCAGGGAGCGGATGTGGTTCTGCCATATCCACAGCTGCAGAAAGAAGGTCAGCGTCAGGGCTGCGCAGTGGTTCAGAGGGTGCCATCTGACCTTTGTCACCCTGATCAGATTCATCTTCTGCTGGGCAGAGGAGCTGACGAGAATCCGCTTCTGCAAGCGACACCTGTCCATCTCGCAGAAGACGCCCCTACTCTATAATAACTTGATGCGGGAGGCCCGCATCATCGACCTCCTTTCGCAGCCTCACCGGCATATTGGCGGCCCAGGCACCATTGTTGAATTGGACGAGAGCCTGTTCGCCAAACGGAAGAGCCATGTTGGTCGCATGCTGCCCCAACAGTGGATCTTCGGAGGCATCTCCAGGGAGACCGGAGAGTGCTTCATAAAGGCAGTTGAGAGATGTGATTCCAGCACCCTCATGGCTGCCATCAAGAGGCAAGTGCAACCGGGGACCACCATTTATTCCGACTGCTGGCGGGCCTACAACATGGAGCAGCTGGAGCAGGCAGTATGAAAAGGTCAGTAGGACGCGTACCGCATCAGCTCGCCACGCTTCGGGCTGTCGTGGATAGTGGAATAAACAAGGTCGACAGCTGTTACATCGACAAGTGTCATTGTCAACAGGTTTACGAGTGTCTTTCACATTTTTTGGAGTCTGTGTCTTTTTTGGAATAATGCTGCACCCCTATACCCGACTAAAATTTAGACACTCTAGCATCTAAATTTAGATGCACCCTTGTTAGCGGTTTGCAGAGCATCTAAATTTTAGATGCGCCCTTTAGTTAGCGGTTTGCCGGCACTGTACTTCGATGCTATAGCGTCTAAGTACTAGACGCACCCTTCAGACACCTTCTTAGTTAGCGGTTTGCCGGGGTGTCTACTTTAGATGCCGCCTTTGTTAGCGTTGTGCTGGGCTATCTATTTCTCTGTGGAACTACAAGTGCCAAGCGCTGGGCTGCCGTGGAGTCACTACGCTGACAACGTAGCTCAAGGTGTCGCCGTGAAATGACGCAAGTTAGGCAGCCTATGAGCTACGCTGATAACATAGCTTCAAATTAACTACAGCAGTAAGGCAGCCGTTAGACTACACTGATAACGTAGCTTCAAACAAACTTAGCGTAGCGCTGCTGCCGGCGCTACACTGATAACGTAGCTTAGAGAAGTAAGGCAGCCATTGGGCGTACAGCTGCCAGGATTCAAACATAGCGTAGCGTAGAGCTGGCGTCGTGAAACTACACAAGTACCTAATTGGCTGATGCCTCCACTGGGTAAGAGAGGTACTGCATCAGCTGATACTTGTCCAATACCATTTTGGACACCTCCTACAGACAAAACCACTAGAACCACCAGGGAAGCAGAAGCAAAAGGGACCACTATGTGGCCGAATTAAACGTCCTTCAGTACCTTTCACAAACCACCTTTGGCAATTCAAATTTGGGAAAGCTGCATGGTAACAAGTGAAGGAAAATGAAAAGGTGAATGACAGAATAAGAAATATAACACTAAGAAAAGGAACAGAAGCAAAGTAAACAATAGTCACATATAGTGAGGTGCCACTATTATACACAATGGGTCTTCCTTATCAGGGTGACAGCCTCAGGACAAAATGGCTGACCAGGAAGTTACAAAAATATTCAGCAAACAATGAACAAGAGCCTCACTAAACCGCCAATCACCACTGACAACAAATAATAACACAACACTGATGCAAATCTTTTAACCTCTTCCTGTCCCCAGACCCTAAACACATGGCCATGTCTGTTAATGAATCAATGGCCTAGAGCCTTGATGGCTAACCTTGACACTCCAGATGTTGTTGAACTACACATACCAGCATGCTCTGCATCAGATTTAGCATGGCCAAATAGCAAAACTGAAGCAGAGCATGCTGGAATGTGTAGTTCAATAACAGCTGGAGTGTCAAGGTTAGCCTTCAAGGGCCTAGGGGGTTTAATTACTTTCAGGTTCAATTAAACCTTCAGTTGCCTGGAAATCCTTAAAGACAAGTCGTACTGATAATAAGCAGGTGCCTGGAAATAGTGAAAATACATAGGACGCAGAGATGGCGGCACACTGCAGGAGCACTTATACACTTCCGTTACCACAACAGGGGCAACAGGAGAAAACAGGCCAGCAGAGTTATGCTATCCAGGAAATCACCAGCTGTGGTATATAAGAGGTACTTTTCGTCAGTGGCATAACTATGAATATTGCACACATACACTGACCCCCCCCCCCCTCGACCATGACCCTTGACCTTGCGTATTTCAAAACCTTTTGGGGCCAACCTATTGACTGTTGACCCAGACATTTACAACCTATCATCCAAATTCCAGATTTAAACCAATGGTGCATATTAGATTTAATCTAAGGCAGCGATTCTCAAACCCAAAGCGGGTCCCGACCTTCTCAGCATGGAGTTGCGACTCCATGTTGCTGACCATCAGGCTGATGACTTCTCTAATCTCAGTCAGTAATTCAAGGAGACTGAACAATCTGTTGAATTGTCTTCTACGTTAGACTCCTCCCATCATGTTGTGCCTCCACAATGCTGCCATGTATGTGCTGTCTGCTGACCACACATGTGATGACCTTCTGCAGTAACTTGCTGGGGTCCTGTAATTATGTGTATTGTCTGATGGGGTCCCAAAGTAAAATAGATTGAGGACCCATGTACTAAGGGATTGATTTACCAAGATGAAGTTCTATTGAAATGGTATGTTGCTATGGGCAACCGTTCACATTCTATTATCTTATAGAAGGTGCTAAATAAATATGTAGATTCTGATTGGTTACTATGGGTAAAATTCTATCTTCAATACAACTCCCATTTTAGTAAATAACCCCCTAATAGTGTTATAATGTCTGGGTTACTTTATTGTGTATAGGACTTATAGCACCCCCTAATAGTGTTATAATGTCTGGGTTACTGTACTGTACATAGTGCCACCTAATAGTGTTATAATGTCTGGGTTACTGTACTGTGTATAGCGCCACCTAATAGTGTTATACTGTCTGGGTTCCTGTACTGTGTATAGCGCCACCTAATAGTGTTATACTGTCTGGGTTACTGTACTGTGTATAGCGCCACCTAATAGTGTTATACTGTCTGGGTTACTGTGCTCTGTATAGTGCCACCTAATAGTGTTATAATGTCTGGGTTACTGTACTGTGTATACCGCCACCTAAAAGTGTTATAATGTCTGGGTTACTGTACTGTGTATAGTGCCACCTAATAGTGTTATAATGTCTGGGTTACTGTACTGTGTATAGCGCCACCTAATAGTGTTATAATGTCTGGGTTACTGTACTGTACATAGTGCCACCTAATAGTGTTATACTGTCTGGGTTACTGTACTGTGTATAGTGCCACCTAATAGTGTTATACTGTCTGGGTTACTGTACTGTGTATAGCGCCACCTAATAGTGTTATACTGTCTGGGTTACTGTACTGTACATAGTGCCACCTAATAGTGTTATACTGTCTGGGTTACTGTACTGTGTATAGCGCCACCTAATTGTGTTATAATGTCTGGGTTACTGTACTGTATATAGCGCCGGTACTTGTTTCCTAGCACGGCGCCCAGATTTTCTACGTACGGCACCGTAGGGAAATCGCATCGCATTGCATGGGCCATTATAGCAGCATGTGATGTGATGCAATGGGATTTTTTCATGTAATTTTTATTTTTTTTATTTGACACCACAATATCGCATCGCATGTCCCGCAAAATTGCATGCGATTTTATAAGGTGTGCGATGCCATGACATTAGGTATACAATAACATGATTGTATGTCCCAAAAATAGATTTAACACCCCCCCCCCCCCCCCCCACCCCCATTATACACGCCACCACGCTTCGGGCTCGCCACACTATATAAAATCTACTCCACGACGTGGATAGTGAGGACATGAAAAAGTCGGAGGGCGCGTTCCGCCGCCGCCGCCCCTCGCGGGGCTCGCTACGCTTGCCACACTTCGGGTTGACATGGAAAGTGTGGGGGGGGGGCTTGCCTACCCTCCCGGAATTGCTGGGAGGCTCCCGAAAATCGGGTCCCCCTCCCCACCCCCCGGGAAGGTCAGCAATCCTCCCGCTTTTGCCTGGCAGCCCCCGCACCCCCCTTCCTTACCGCACTAATTACTGTTCTTTCACGGGTCCGCGGCAAGGGGCAGGACTAAAATGACGCAAATCGCGTAATTTTGCATCATTTTAGCCCCTACTCGCGGACCCGCGAATCGTGGCGTTTGCCTGTATTGGGGGTGGGGCTTTCAGTCATCAGCCCCCTCCCCGCCCCCTGACCTGAAGATCCGGCTGTCCTCTCCGGGCTTCCCTCGGAGAGGCTATCCGAAAAATCGCCAAGTATGCCCACACCATCGGCCCATTAGCATGAGAACACCCAGGGTTCTCATGGGAAAGCCCATGAAACTCTGGGTGTTCCCATATGCTTTGTGTATATCTGTCTAGACCAGGGCTGGGCAATTGCGGCCCTCCAGATGTTGATGAACTACACATCCCAGGATGCTTTGCATTAGTCTTGCTATGTGGCCATGCTGAAACTGATGCAAGGCATGCTGGGATGTGTAGTTCATCAACATCTGGAGGGCCGCAATTGCCCAGCCCTGGCCTAGACCTAACTACTCTCATCAGATAACAGGTTACACAGGACCCAGGCTGGAAGGAGGAGAAGCTGGGAACCCTGCCACAACTACAACTATCATCCCCCTCCTATCTCTCCTCTGGCCGGGGAGCTCTGTTGGGAGCTCAAGAAACAAATATTCATGTGTTGCTTTCTGAACTACACACTGGCCCTTATTCAGATCTGATCGCAGTACAATTTTGTACTCAAAATGGGCAAAACCATGTGCACTGCAGGTGGGGCAGATGTAACATGTATAGAGAGAGAGTTAGATTTGTGTGAGTTATTTGGGTTTTGTGCAGGGTAAATACTGGCTGCATTATTTTTACACTGCAATTTAGATTTCAGTTTCAACACACCCCCATCCGAATTTAACACTCTCTGCACATGTTACATCTGCCCCACCTGCAGTGAACATGGTTTTGCCCATTTTGAGAACAAATTTGTATTGCGATCAGATCTGACTAAGGGCCACTGTCCTGCTTGCAAAAGAGGGCGAGCTAGTGATGTCATAGTGCTCCCTGGGGGGCCGTGACAGAGAAAGGGGGCCTGGGTTACAGTATACCTTGCACCCCTCCTGCTCAATATTAATATGAATTCAGTTTTGCAAACACATACCTACCAACTGTACCACCTGACCCATGGGCTGCATGTGTGGGGTGGTGGTAAAGATGGTAAGTATGTGTCAACCATTGATGGTTGCCAACTATGCTGTGGATGACCATCAATGCCAGGTCTGGACACTTTTGCTTGGTAAGTAGCTGGCTGCAGGTGGGTGGTGCCCAGCTCCGCAGACATGGTCCCTCCAGAATTTAGGCATGGAACAAAGAAAAGACAGTGTCCAGGTAGACCGTAAATACGTCTACACCAAAAGGTCAACATGCAAAAGGTTGACACAGACAAAAGGTGGACATGCAGTAGGTCAACATTGACAAAAGGTGGACATGCAGTAGGTCAAGATTGACAAAAGGTGGACATTAGGGCGGAGTGAAAAAACTGAAATGGAGAAATTCAAAATCGGCTAGTGTGGAAAAGTTGTGACTTGACCTGAATAAGAAACGTGAAAAATCTTTGATCTTCTGTTCTGGCAAGAGACCTAAAGTTTCACTTTTTAGGTGAAAATAACGAAACCTGTGAAGATGCTCCGATCTAGTTATAATTATGTCAGGATGCCTTAGAGTGGTTCATTATTATACTTTAGCATAGTAATAGAGAGTACGAGCTTGTCCTAGTGCAAAGTGACTGACTTTGGCGGGAGAATAAAATCCCTAATAATTGACCCATTTTCATGGTCACAATTGTGAATATTGTGTGTTTTCTCCTGAACGTGTTTATAATAGAAGAAGCACAAATACTCTAAATGGAATTTCAGTGACACTGTGTGAAATATAACACTGCATAATAGCCCTTAATCAGACCTGATCACAGTACAAATTTGTTCTCAAAATGGGCAAAACAAATGCTGCATTGCAGGTGGGGCAGATGTAATGTGCTGAGAGAGTTAAATTTGGGTGGGGTGTGTTGAAACTGAAATCTAAATGGCAGTGTAAAAATAAAAATAATGCATCCAGTATTTACCTTGCACAGAAACTCACACAAATCTAAAGGTGGCCATACATCTACAGATCGATTGTCAGATTGGGCCGGTTGGAACAAACACCTGGTAATATCTGAATGGGTTTTTCAGCATTTCAAAGCAAATGGTCAACTGTCATTTGCTCTCATCCATTACCAGGATTTTGTTCCAACCAGACAGATCGGACAATAAATATGTAGATGTATGGCCACCTTAACTCCCTCTGCTCATGTTACATCTGCCCCACCTGCAGCTGCATTACAGCATATAATTATGCCAAAGATAAGCCAATATATTCACAGTTAAATACGTTAAAGTGCATTATGCTGTAATAAGTGTAATAAGTATTGCTGATCAATCCTGCCTAGAAATAAACACAGTGATTGGCATATATGTACTGCTGGACACCACTCATAGAATGATTAATCTGTTATTTTTCTAAACATTAGATCAGTGGTTCCCAAACTTTTTTGCATCACGGCACCCTAGATTATCAGAATATTTGTCATGGCACCCCTAGGTGCAAAGTTTGCTACCGAGAATTTCAGAAAACAATATTAAATTAAATAAGTTGTGCTTATATTTCATCTTTAGGTCCAGTTATGTGGTGAGGGACAGGATTCACTTCTGTTTATCCATATATTTTAAAACTGGAAGCCACAAGCCCTGATTTTGCCTATTACATTGACCATACATAATTTGAATCAATTCTGGACCACCAAACCGAGGCACCCCTGCAAGTGCTCTGAGGCACCCCAGGGAGCCTAGGCACACAGTTTGGGAACCACTGCCCTAAGGGGCTGATCTTTCATTTCCTGTATGTAGCCATGTATGAAGTGCATATGAACAGGGAGGTGCAGATTTCACTTCTTTAAACAGAATACATCAATTAATAAAAATTTGTCTACAAACAAAAATGTGTGAAATGTTTGTAAATCCAACTTGGCTTTTCTTTACGCCTTGCTGTTTGCTATGCTACTTTGCTTTCACTATATACTCTTCCGGTTGCTTACATAATTTTGTAGTTATTCATTTGTCACTCACATAATATTCCCAGGACACCTTTCCATGTGACCACTAATTATACACCTCTACAAACTGTGCAATATTTTACGGTGTCCTTTATATCGGATTTATATTATGATTGAAATAAAACTGCACAAGAAAAATGAGAAGCTCTTATCTTTGCAAAGAAAAATATCTACATTCAAAAATCTCTTCTACCAACACTAGTCAAGTTCCAAAAAAAACAACAACCCTGCTTAATGACCTTGTTAAAAAGGTTGATGAGTTTTTCATGATTTTTTTCTTTTATCTGTCTTGATCAGTCTTTACGATCCATATTGATTACTATTGAGAACAGTGCCGGAGGTGTCAACCGTTAGTCAATGTCACTCTTAATTTTCCTGTTTCAATTTCAACCATTAGTGGTTTGCCTATTCACTGTCGACCTAATAGTTCACACCCTTACTTGGTTTATTTGTTCACATGATCATTTTTTATAAAGATCCAATTTAAATAAAAATGTAGATTTAAATACAAAAAAAATGGTTGTCCATCACATAGTTTATAACTACTGATGGCTGGTTGTAGAAATGCCATTGATGGCAACCATCGATGGCGACTGCACCGATGACCATCCCTAGGGTAAGCTGGGCGGTGGGCAAACTTAACATAAAAACCCCCCCATACAAATGACTGGACAGCCAGTGATTGGCTAAGAGCTCTCAGCCAATCACTGGCTTCCCATTCATTTGAATATTTGGGTTTTTATTTTATTTGCAGCTTGGCTCCCGGGTCCCCATGCCTGGTTCTCCGTGAAGTCGGCCTAATGTATGGGGGGGCCTTTAGTCCAGCACGTTTTCTCTCTCATGGTCCTCATCTGCCCCTCCCCCCTTTCCTGCCCCCCCCACCGCACAGGCACCACATAAAACTCCATACACCCAGCAGCCCGCAGCCAACGCTGCCCATTATCTGCATCCAAGCCTCTACTCCAGCAAAAGGTTGGTGCTGGACTGCAGTGTCTGGCAACCTCCACGCTCTGCAGCACACGCTGAAAGCAGAGCTCAGTCCACAGTAGGAAAATGGGACTTGTGGGGCCCAGTCAAGGGAGAGAAGATCAGACCAGTCGACCACCAATCATCAGCTGCTGCAGATGCTCCATGCCTCCTCCCACAGAAAAGTGCACATGGCACCGCGGCGGGGCTTTAAGTTGGGATGGCCATCGGTGCAGTTGTCATCGATGTTTACCATCAATGGCGATTCTGCACCCAGCCATCGATAGTCAGAAACTATGTGATGGATAACCATTGATAGTTTTAGCTATCGATAGTTATCCATCACCTTTGACTGAATGGCCGGAGGACCAATCAAAATGTGGGGCAGGGTGTCAGGGGGAGGGGCCATGCTCAGGGATGGCCATCAGTGCAGTCGCCATTGATGGTTGCTATTGATGACGATACTGCAACCAGCCATATTGTTTTACATACGTATGTATGACATTGATCCCTGCTTAGGGATGGCCATCAGTGCAGTCGCCATCGATGGTTGCTGGCGATACTGCAACCAACCATAAATAGTTATAAACTATGTGACAGATGACCATCGATACTTTAACCTATCGATGAACATCCATTTTCTTTGCCTGACCAATCAGAATGTGGGGGAAGGGCTTTATGGGTGTCAGGTGCTCCGTGTCCCTCTGGAAAGAAAAAAAATGCCATCTGGTTCTCCCCCATGAACGTTTTTTTTTTTTAGACAACATGTCCCAACAGGCAGTATTTCATGTCCTACCATCCACTAGGGCTTGGAGGGAGAATACAATAGTGTGCAGAGCGTACCGAGGCACCGAGCCCGAAGCATGGCGAGCATGGCATGGAGATCTGGCTGGTTGGAACAAAAACCTGGTAATGGATGAGTGACAGTTTGACAGTTTTCCAGCATTTCCAGGCAAATGGTCAACTGTCATTTGCTCTCATCCATAACCATGTTTTTGTTCCAACCAGCCAGATCTGAAGATAAATCTGCGTGTGTATGGTCACCTTAAGATCCTAGATCCGATCCGAAGCGCTGTCCCATGCGCATCAGATTGGTGCATATTAATCCTATCTACTTTTCTGTCAGCTGTTTCTATCCCATTCCCTTCCTTATAGGGCTCTGCATATTGAGCTAACACCTTCTATATTTTCCCCACTATATTTTCCACAATAACTGTTTGCATTGCCTAGATGACATCAGTAGCTCATTTGCATAAACAATGCATCACAATCAGCTTGTGATGTCACGAAGCAGGGAGAACCTTTGACTACAACTGCCAGGACTCATTTGCTATCTGGGATAGAACCAGGAAGCATCATTCACATAGTGCTGGAAACAGACTGTGACTATCAGATTGATTTCTGCAATCAGTACCACCGCAGATCACAAATCAAAGACAGATTTGCTTGCAGGTGCCATAAAGATCAGGACAGTGATTAGGAATGTGGAATTGCTTGCCAGTTCCGGGCCGCCGCAAGGCAAGCCGCCCCGATGTAGACTCATCAAGTGGGGCCCACTGCACTGCTAACCAGACTGGAAGATCCGCTGAGAGACGTTCACTCATCTCGCGCTTTAGTACATTTTTGGCTATACGAAGACATCCCAAAATTGTACCTATCAATGTTAAAAGTGAGAGACTGCAGGATCCCGACTATAGTGTTTTCTTACCAACCGAAACACAGGTCTCACCCAAGAAGCCTGCATCTAATGACTATGACCCTGATAAAGATCAGCGTAAGGACTCGTCACCAAAATGCAAGATGGTGGAGGCATCCACCAGTGACCTGCTGACATGTCTTGCGGAGTTCATCTGTCGCAGGTGTAAGCAGCATGTATTACCAGCAAACATTGCTGAATGGCTGACCGCGCTTGACAAGTCTCTCATTGGACCCTGGCAGGAAGGCCGCTTCATCACTCCGGCCAACATAGTGTTTCTCTATATGCTATGCCGTGACGTCATTTCATCTAAACTGGACAGTGTGCAGGAACTAAAGGCATCGCTGTCAACATGTCTCTACATATCCTATGCATACGTGGGCAGTGAGACCGCCTGCCCAATTACGCCTTTCCTACTCGGAAGCTCAATAGACGCCTTTTGGAGCCGTTGCATGCCTGTTATCAACCGAATGAGTCCAAACATGCTCCGCATCCATGCTGACCCCCATTATTTCGCCCAGGTCTTTTTGGATCTTATAGCTGAGGGTGGACAGCAGGATATAAAATCAACTGTTGCCATGAATTAAAGCAACAGCTCTGGCTTGGGAACCATAAAGAGACCCAAATACAGGCTTGGGAACCTGAGACCAAAGAGACCCAAATACAGGCTTGGGAACCTGAGACCAAAGAGACCCAAATACAGGCTTGGGAACCTGAGACCAAAGAGACCCACATACAGGCTTGGGAACCGAAGACAAAGAGACCCACATACAGGCTTGGGAACCGAAGACAAAGAGACCCACATACAGGCTTGGGAACCTGAGACCAAAGAGACCCACATACAGGCTTGGGAACCGAAGACAAAGAGACCCACATACAGGCTTGGGAACCTGAGACCAAAGAGACCCACATACAGGCTTGGGAACCGAAGACAAAGAGACCCACATACAGGCTTGGGAACCTGAGACCAAAGAGACCCACATACAGGCTTGGGAACCGAAGACAAAGAGACTCACATACAGGCTTGGGAACCTGAGACCAAAGAGACCCACATACAGGCTTGGGAACCTGAGACCAAAGAGACCCACATACAGGCTTGGGAACCTGAGACAAAGACACCCATCCCATCCCACTCCCCCTTCCCCTCCCCCCCCCCACCCGTGGCTGTTATTGCATGGCTATCGGGCGTGGCCCCTTGGCGATGGGGTTACCAGTTCTTTAAGAATTGGTAGTGGCACAGCCACCATGGACCAACGCAATATTCATTGTTTGGTGTTACGTTAGAACAGTCTAAGGGGGTATTCAATCCGACGGGGAAAATAGCGGCGGGTGCCTATTCAATGCTGTCTTTCCCGACAGACATCTCAGCAAAAGGAGCACGACTTCAAAAGCAGTCGACGCTTGTTTTGACGAGACCGGATGTGGATTGTCGAGCTCACGGACAGATCTCGATTATCCACGGCCATTTCTCGTGGCGCTCGGCAGGAGGGACATTGAATCCGGCCTGCTGATTATCAGTCGAGCAGGCCGAGAACGGAACAGGGTCACAGCTGTCAGAACGCCCCGACAGTCGTGACCCGGGATTGAATATCCCCCTAAGGCAGTGGTTCCTAAACTTTTTTGCATCATGGCACCCTAGATTATCAGAATATTTGTCATGGCACCCCTAGGTGCAAAGCTTGCTACCGAGAATTTCAGAAAACAATATTAAATGAAATAAGTTGTGCTTATATTTCATCTTTAGGTCCAGTTATCTGGTGAGGGACAGGATTCACTTCTGTTTATCCACATATTTTAAAACTGGAAGCCACAAGCACTGATTTTGCCTATTACTTTGCCCATACATAATTTGAATCCATTCTGGACCACCAAACCGAGGCACCCCTGCAAGTGCTCTGAGTCACCCCAGGGAACCTAGGCACACAGTTTGGGAACCACTGCATTAGATGTATTTGTTTATTTATTTACACTTTCTTATATAACAGCAGATTCCGTTGTGCTTTACAATAGTAGACAGTGATAAAACAAACTGGGTAACAACAGACAGACTTGGAGGTTAGAGGGCCCTGCTGCAAGCTTACAATTTATTACATCATAATAAACTTCAACGTATTTAACTGTTAATATATTGGCTTAATTTTGGCATAATTATATGCTGTAATGCAGACCAATCATGTTCCCAGTATAGGGGATGCAACACTGTTTTTCTGTCAATAAACAGAAGTAATATGTAATATGATATATTAGACAGTTTACACTGTTACTTGTAATACTTATTGTAACTGTTACTGTTTTTCAATAACAGACTGCAACAGTTATTTCTTACTTTGGGCAGTATTCAATGCGAAAATTCTCCGTGCACGGCGAGCATTTTTTTTTGCTCGCCGTGCACTCTCCGTGTTCCGGAGGGCTCGTTGCCTCTCCTGCTGCCACTATTCAATGTTTATAAGACTCGCCGCCACTCGCGGCGAGTCTTAACCCCTGCAGCGGACGAGCGTCCGCAGCAGGGAGCTGACAGGGACGTGGCATCCAGGGAGATTAAAGTCTCCCTGGATGCCACAGAACATATGTGAGGGTAGGGGGCCCCCCTGGGACCCAGGCAGCACAGGCTGCCCCCCTCTATAGCCAGCGGGGGACCCAGTATTCACTGTACCCGAACGTGCTTCGGGTGCAGTGAATATATGAATATCTAATGAGCGGCTCGAGCGCTCTGGCCCCCTGCTGGCTGCACTGTGTAAAAAAAAGAAAAAAAAAAAAATGTAAAAAAATATTTTTTTAAAAATTAAATATATATTCATGTGCTATAGGCACATGAATAAAAATAACATGGCCCTCCACAGAAAAAAAAACCTGATTTTTTGACACCAAAATTAAAAAAAAACACCCTTTTAGTTTAAAAGTTCACATTCCTGCTCTCCATCAAAAGATGGAGAATTTCTTCACGGAGAGAGACGGCGAGAATCACTAAGAAAGACGGAGAATATTTCACATTGAATAGGGTGGCTCGCCTTTGGAGAAAAAAAACCTCTCTCCACGGCGAAAAAAGCACAAGTTCTCCACAAAAGACGGAGAACTTTTCTCATTGAATACTGCCCTTACACAGGATTGTCTATCTTTGTATATGCACTGCAAAGAGCAGCATAAATCCAATTTCATGTATTTCAGTGACACTGTGTGAAATATAACACTGCATAATGGCCCTTAATCAGACCTGATCGCAGTACAAATTTGTTCTCAAAATGGGCAAAAAAAATGCTGGACTGCAGGTGGGGCAGATGTAACATGTGCAGAGAGAGTTAAGGTGGCCATACATCTACAGATTTATTGTCCGATCTGTCTGGTTGGAACAAAATCCTGGTAAAAGATGAGAGCAAATGACAGTTGACCATTTGCTTTGAAATGCTGAAAAACTGTCATTCAGATATTACCAGGTGTTTGTTCCAACCGGCCCAATCTGACAATCGATCTGTAGATGTATGGCCACCTTTAGATTTGTGTGAGTTATTTTGTTTCTGTGCAAGGTAAATACTGGCTGCATTATTTTTACACTGCCATTTAGATTTCAGTTTCAACACACCCCACCCAAATTTAACTCTCTTAGCACGTTACATCTGCCCCACCTGCAATGCAGCATTTGTTTTGCCCATTTTGAGAACAAATTTGTACTGCGATCAGGTCTGATTAAGGGCCATTATGCAGTGTTATATTTCACACAGTGTCACTGAAATTCAATTTAGAGTATTTGTGCTTCTTCTCTTATAAACACGTTCAGGAGAAAACACACAATATTCACCATGAAAATGGGTCAATTATTAGGGATTTTTTCTCCCGCCAATGTCAGTCACTTTGCACTAGGACAATCTCGTACTGTTTTTTACTATGCTAAAGTATATTAATGAACCACTCTAAGACATCCTGACATAATTTTAACTAGATCGGAGCATCTTCATAGTTTTCGTCATTTTCACCAAAATAGTGAAACTTCAGGCCTCTTGCCAGAACAGAAGATGTTGACTCAGTTCAAAATGCTTTTGCACGTTTCTTAAGGTGCGTACACACGGGGGGAGATATATTGCTAGCAATATATTGCTCAGTGTCTCTTTTTCAACAAGCGACCAGAGATGGTCGCTGTTGAAAACGAACCTCTGCTGGTGGTGCCGCAGAGGTAATTAGCTGGTCGCAGGAGCAAGCTCCTGCGACCAGCGATTACAATGGGGCAGAAAACGGGAGCGCGCACCCGGCGATTTATCGCCGGGGCACACTCCCAATCACTGTCAATATGGTCGCCTGCGACCATATTCCCAGCGATTATAGCACCTATCTCCCCCGTGTGTACACAGCATTATTCAAGTCAAGTCACAACTTTTCCACACTAGCCGATTTTGAATTTCTCAATTTCAGTTTTTTCACTCCGCCCTAGTGGACATGCAGTTGGTTGACACGGTCAAAAGGACAACATGAGTTTTACGCATCTTTTTAAATGTTTGGGACTTTTTCACAATCATCCACGTGGACTACAATAGGGAATAGTAACCTTTGCTGAGCGAAGCAAGGCAACAGGCCCAATGCGAGGGTGTCAACAGAAATAAAAAATAAAAAAACAGAAATACTCATGACAACCTTTTTATGTGTTGACATTTAAACCATTTTGCCCATGTCAATTTATTGCACGTCTAGATTTTGTCAATGTCAGCCTAGTCTCCTGCGAGGCCACATCCCCCATTTTTCTGCTATGGGGGTATGGCCAGCGCTCTGAGAGCTGCTGGCCATGCACCCAGCCTCTCTGAATAAATGCTGTGCAATATATACACATACCACCAGCAGTGCCAGTTATACAATGCCCCCAATACCCACAGTAATGGCATAAACACAATGCCCCTCTGCACTGCCAGATACAATGCCCGCCCGATTGTGGTGCCTAATTCTAAACAAATACTCTGGGGGTACTGAGATGTAGCCACATGGGGTGCGGCCAATGAAAATGGGGGTGTGATACACATATGCCTCCAATAGTGCAGTGCCAGATATACCTATGCCCCCACACTGCCACAAACTGCTATGCCCCCACAGTGCCAGAAAGCTGATATGCCTCCACAGTGCCAGAAAGCTGCTATGCCCCCAAAGTGCCACAAACTGCTATGCCCCCACAGTGCCACAAACTGCTATGCCCCCACAGTGCCAGAAAGCTGGTATGCCCCCACAATGCCAGAAACTGCTATGCCCCAACAGTGCCAGAAACTGCTATGCCCCCACAGTGCTAGTTTCCCAGCAGCAGCACTCCTCATCGTTGCTGCTGCTCCCGGGCAGGGAGAGGACAGTCAGGCGTCCCCCTGCAGTGCTGTCAGGTTGTTGAGGGGAGGAGAGCACAGGATACCACGCGTCTCTCCTTCCCCCCTCACTTTTCTGTGACTGGGCCGCCCGCCATTTAAAGCTCATGGGAAAGCTCCTGATTGGCTGCCGGCCTGCGAGCTCTGATTGGCAGACGGTCCAGTCACAGGGATGCACAGTGAAGGGTAGGAGAGACGTGCAATGCGCTCTCCTCCCCTCAGAGGGAGAAGGGAGCTGCCGAGTGGTCTAGCCACCCAGATTGCTGCTGCGAGCTACCAGTAGCTCGCTCGCGAGGGGTTGGTGAGCACTGGTCTAGGGCACGTGTCAACTTATTTCATGCAAACCTTTTGGTGTCGACCTATTGACTGTGTACCTAGAAATTGTAGACCTTTCAATCCACACCCATACAAAGCCGCATCTTCCATGGAGTAGAATAGTATTGGCATCACATGCCAGAATGAGCCCTCCTGGGGAGCTGTAGGGGATAAAACAGGTCAGACGTGTGCCTCATGCAAATATTACCTCTGACCACACAGGTTTTACTTGTATGAGGCACAAGTCTGACCTGTTTATAAGTCTGGCCTTATACTCTCTGGTTGGGGCTAGGACAGGTCACCACGGCGTCCAGATTCTGCTTCCTGGCGACCAGATTTTTTGAGGGAGGAAGCAGAATCTAGTTGTGGCCCGATGCGCTTGCAGTAACAGCCAGACAGAGAGTTTGTCAATCCACCTGGCTGTATGAGTCTGCAGGTCCGCCACTGCTATTTCAAAACTCGAGCTGGCCTTCGGAGCCAATCGCAGTTTGCAGTTCGGCAGCTAATCAGGAGTTACAGCGCTAGATCCTAACTGTCAGACCGTGAGCTCCGAATGTCTCGCAATCTGGCGCGAGTTTCCAAATAGCCGCGGTGGACCTGCTCTCAGCTGGGTGGATAGACGATCTCTCTGCCTGGCTGTTACTGTTACCGCGGAGGAGAACAGCAGGGAGGAGGAAGGATAATCCCCCATGGCAACTAGCATTTACCCCTGGCACAGCATGTCACAGCAGGTTAACCCCTGGCAATGAGCATTAACCCCGGCACAGCATCTTAACCCCTGGCAATGAGCATTTACCCCTGGCACAGCATGTTAACCCCATGGCAAAGGGCATGCAACCCCTGGTATCAAGCATGAAATCCATAGCAACGAGCATGTAGGTAAGCGGAACATGTGTGGCATAAATGTAATAGGCATTACGGTGTGTGGTAATCATAATCACCTCTCTTCCTCGGTTTCTCTAGTAAAAACATATTCAGCCTGGTTAACCTATCTTTGTATTCTAATGATTCAAGACCTTTTACTAGCTTAGTCGCCCCTCTCTGTACCTGTTCCACTTCATTTATGTCCTTTTTAAGGTGCAGTGCCCAGAACTGAACACAGTATTCCAAGTGTGGTCTCACCAATGCCTTGTAAAGAGGCACTATCAGCCTTGTAAAGAGGCACTACCAGCCTTGTAAAGAGGCACGTTTATGTAATGGTTAGTGTCCATTTATTCTGTTATAACCAAAGCTGGGAGGAGTGTTGTCCTGGGTGTGGGCTGATGGTATGGTCCATACAGACCCCAAAACAAGTGAGAGCACACATTACCAGCTTTAGAAAAAGGAAAAAAGCTTAAAGCAACTGGACACACAATATTAGCTGGATATTGAGCCTCTAATTGTGATTAAATAGCGCACTCTATAATGAGGAAAGGAGGAACCTATATTCCTTTAATGTTGTGTCACACTGGATCCGATTTGAAGCAAATTGTTGCATTTATGTATTTTTGGACCATTAGTGACTGGCTTAATTAGGGTCTGCTATTAGGAGCAACATGGGTTACTTAGCAGAGATTAGAAATTTTGATTCCATTTTTAATGTTTTGGCCGCCGCAGTCTAAAAAAATATATATATATATTTCACAAAATTAAACCAAAACAAATCCTTTAATTACAAAGTGGTTTGAAAAAAAATATATATATCTAATACAAAGGTGGTACTCAGCAGTGAGGGAGTACCCACTGCCAGATAATGATAGCAGCGGTTACCCCATAATAACATGGACCAGGTTATATAAGGTGCCATCGGATCAGCTCTGGTGCTGTTTGCAGTAAGGCTGCAGCGGAACCGCTACAGTCCTGAATACTTGGTTCTGAAACACAAAGATTTTGACTCTCTCAAAGACCCAGAGGAATATGAGCAGGATGCTGACGTACTGGACCCAGGCGCCTTTGATCATCTCCCAGAAGCCAGGCTGGTACGTGTGGATTGTTAAGGGCACAACTGGGACTGATGTATTGCAGGAAATCAAAAGCAAAGGAGACAGGAAATAAATGCAACATTAAAATTCATCTCTAGGAACATTTGCAGAACAGAACATGGAGATGAGACGTGGACCCGGGGTTATGTATTAGGGTCGGGTGCAATAATGTCCTGTGTTATTCTAATGGCACCATTCACAGATGCAGGACAGAACACGGAGATGAGACGTGGACCTGGTGTTATGTATTAGGGCCTGGTGCAGTAATGTCCTGTGTTATCCTAATGGCACCATTCACAGATGCAGGACAGAACCTGGAGAGGAGACGTGAACCCGGGGTTATGTATTAGGGCCTGGTGCAGTAATGTCCTGTGTTATCCTAATGGCACCATTCACAGATGCAGGACAGAACCTGGAGAGGAGACGTGGACCCGGGGTTATGTATTAGGGCCTGGTGCAGTAATGTCCTGTGTTAGCCTAATGGCACCATTCACAGATGCAGGACAGAACCTGGAGAGGAGACCTGAACCCGGGGTTATGTATGAGGGCCTGTGGCAGTAATGTCCTGTGTTATCCTAATGACACCATTATCAGATGCAGGACGGAACCTGGAGAGGAGACGTTGACCCAGGGTTATGTATGAGGGCCTGTGGCAGTAATGTCCTGTGTTATCCTAATGACACCATTATCAGATGCAGGACGGAACCTGGAGAGGAGACGTTGACCCAGGGTTATGTATGAGGGCCTGTGGCAGTAATGTCCTGTGTTATCCTAATGACACCATTTACAGATGCAGGACAGAACCTGGAGAGCAGACCTGAACCCGGGGTTATGTATGAGGGCCTGTGGCAGTAATGTCCTGTGTTATCCTAATGACACCATTATCAGATGCAGGACGGAACCTGGAGAGGAGACGTGACCCGGGGTTATATATTAGGATAACACAAGATATTACTGCACCAGGCCCTAATACATAACCCTGGGTCATGTCTCCTCTCAAGGTTCTGTCCAGCATCTGTGAATGGTGCTATTAGGCTAACACAGGACATTACTGCACCAGGCCCTAATACATAACCCCAGGTCCATGTCTCCTCTCCAGGTTCTGTCCAGCATCTGTGAATGGTGCTATTAGGCTAACACAGGACATTACTGCACCAGGCCCTAATACATAACCCCAGGTCCATGTCTCCTCTCCAGGTTCTGTCCTGCATCTGTGAATGGTGTCATTAGGATAACACAGGATGGACATTACTGCACCAGGCCCTAAAGGCACCATTCACAGATGCAGGACAATTGAAGGCCCCAAATACACCAGACACTGGTCACTATGGGGGAGATGTATCAAACCTGCTACAGGATGATCATAGAAACCACATCAGCTTCTCAATACCATCTTCTACATGAATGATAGGAACAGATTTGTTGCTAAGAGCACCTTATCCATTGCTCCACTTTTGAAGGTTTGAAACATCTCCCCTGTTATCTTCTTCAGCAATCCTCCATAATAATAGATGAATTGTGCCATTGCAGCGGCCTACAGTAGCAGTAGCTTGTATTGTCTGCTCTATGAGAGCAACATAGCGACCTACAGTAGCAGCAGCTTTTATTGTTTAACCGTGAGAGCAACACAACCACCTACAGTAGCAGCAGGTTTTATTGTCTGCTCTACAAGAGCAGCATATCGACCTACAGTAGCAGCAGGTTTTATTGTCTGTTTTATGAGAGCTACACAACCACCTACAGTAGCAGCAGCTTTTATTGTTTCACCACGAGAGCAACACAGCCACCTACAGTAGCAGGAGGTTTTATTGTCTACTCTGCAAGAGCAACACGCCAGTGACCCCAAGTAGTGTACCATGTGCCCTAGCCACACTGGGTCTTATTCTAGTTTACTCTTTCTGACAAAATCCTTCTTAGATGGACAAAACCATGTGCACTGCAGGGGGGCAGATATAAAATGTGCAGAGAGAATTTGATTTGGGTGAGTTATTTTGTTTCTGCGCAGGGTAAATACTGGCTGCTTTATTTTCTCACTGCAATATAGATGTCACTTTGAAGTAAAACCCCACCCAAATCTAATTCTCTCTGCACAAGTAACATCTGCCCCACCTGCAGTGCACATGGTTTTGTCCATCTAAGAAGGATTTTGTCAGAAAGAGTGAACTTGAATAAGGCCCACTATGCCAAGGCAACACGCTCCACCACCGTTGCACTCGCCACAGGCTATTAGTCACAGTGGTAGTCCATGTGCATGTCGACCACATTTGGTATTTACCCCCCCTGTATCCAGTGTCTGGAACCCATCTGGCTCATTTCTGTTGATGTGCTCACACATAACATCTCTGCTGGTGAAGGTTCTGCTTAGTAGTGTTACATGGTTCCATCTTTGTGTGTAACGCACAATGGGAAACAATGCAGTCAGGAAGGGAACGTCATTTCCAAAGGTCATCACCTGGGCAGAACATTTCCAGCACATAAAACCCTTTATGGAGGCTGGCTATAGTACAATTCAGTAAGAAAAGCCGAATATTAGTGCAGCTATAGTATATAATACAGCGGCTGTCTGTGGCCTGCAGGTACGGTAAGAATTGTAGAATCAATGATGAATGCAGAGGACATTCCACGGCCAATCAGTCTATTTCACCCAGATCTCCATAGGCTATGTGCCCATGCACATAGTTCTAGAAGGCTGCGGTCTCACTCGGTAACTGCCCCATAGAAGACTTTGATACATTTTAAGTAAAAACAACAATGGAAGTACCATAAATGTAAGGTTTAGAATTCCTATTATAAAAGGATATGAAATGGTCTCCACAGGGTATCGGATGACGCAGTTTACCACAAATGGATCGGACGCACCTCTTCCAACAAGCCAGACTGGGCTAGGATTGCTCAGGACTGTGGTCACTTTAACGACATACCGTAAAAAGTTCAGATAATGGAGGGGGGCACTTAGGCCTGATGAAGACTTGGAGGCTCGTGGAAACACAGATGGGTCTTCAGATTTCAGCATTCCGTGAATAGGTTACCAAGAAATCAGACACTGTGCCAGAGTTGGATCAGACATTCGCACATGGTGGAGATCACTAGTGTGCATGCATGGGCTCACACGCCCATCAATGTACCACACTTACCATGAAATGGGCTTTTCAGGGAGGAACTGTTGCATAGAAACATAGTTAAGTTCCATCAAGTCTGCCTATTGCAGTGTTATGGAAGTATTGGGGACGCATAAAGTCAGCATCTGCATCGGCCGTATTGTGTGGATATAAATGGATGACAGCGCTTTTGTAAACAGTATGGGGCTGGAGCATGTCCAACAGTAGACAGATAGGCCGCCACATGCAGACACATGGACGCAACTCGGTCATATAAAAGCCAATTAAAGCTGGAGGAACATTATGGGAAGCCAATCAAAGCTAGAGAAACATTGCGGTAGAGCCAATCAAAACTGGGGTAACATTGCAGGAGAACCAATCAAAACTGGGGAACATTGCGGTAGAGGCAATCAAAGCTGGGGGAACATTGCGGTAGAGGCAATTAAAGCTGGAGGTGAATTGCGGGAAGCCAATCAAAGCTGGAGGAACATTGCGAGAAGCCAATCAAAGCTGGAGGAACATTGCGAGAAGCCAATCAAAGCTGGAGGAACATTGCGAGAAGCCAATCAAAGCTAGAGGAACATTGCGAGAAGCCAATCAAAGCTAGAGGAACACTGCAAGAAGCCAATCAAAGCTAGAGGAACATTGCGAGAAGCCACGTTCTGACCAAGGTTGGACTCACTAGTGCTACTCTCAGTTTGCATACTACAACAGTGTCATATCAGAAAGGAGCCTTAAGGGCAACCACTAAAGCTAAACCAAGTAGCAGATTCCGCAATAACCTCTAATTTATCTTGTGGCAGTTACCCCAGCAGATTTGGTTAGAAAGGCAGAGGGCCCCATAGTAAGCTCCTGGGACCACAAGTTGTACAAAAACATACTGGAAGTCACTACACATAAAATTGGGCACATTTTCTGTACTTACCGTTCCGCTCCTGATAAGCGGATACGATGTTCGTAAGATCATAAGCACTTGCAAAAGGACTGGTTCCGTTAATTACTGACACCTAGGACATGAATGGGAATAGCAGGGAAAAGATCAGTACAATGTAGAGCCCATCTGTACCCCCCTGCCCATTGGGGCATTGTTATACCAACATTCCAGTGCACTGGTGCGGGGGCATCATTACACTAACATTACACTGTACTTGTGCATCGTTACACTAGCATTACACTGTACTATATTACACTAACATTTCACTGTATTAGTGTGGGCGCATCATTGAACTGTACTACAATACACTAACATTCCACTGTACTAGTGTGGGCGCATCGTTACACTAACATTCCACTGTACTAAGTTACACTAACATTTCACTGTACTAGTGTGGGTGCATCGTTACACTAACTGTACTAGAGCATCGTTACACTAACATTACACTAATACGTTACACTTACATTCCAATGTACTAGTGTGGGCGCATTGTTACACTAACTGTACTAGTGCATCGTTACACTAACATTACACTTACATTCCAATGTACTAGTGTAGGCGCATTGTTACACTAACATTACACTGTACTAGTGCAGGTGCATCGTTACAATAACATTCAACTGTACGGTACTTGTGTACTATCATGGCACCCATCGCATGCCATATGTAGTGGCATAAGATGGCATGCGATTTTTGCCGGTTTTAAGCATTTTTTTGACAAAAAATCGCATGCCATCGCATCGCATGCAATCGCATTGCATGCGATTTTTAACAGAAATGCATCCAAATGCATTGAAATTAGTATCAAACATGTCCAATGGCCCCCAAATGTCATTTTTCAGGCTGTACCACCCCCACTATCAACGCGAAGCCGAAGCGTGGCGAGCGCAGCGGGCCCGCGAGGGGCGGCGGTACGCAACCTTTTCATACCCCCACTATCCACATCGGCGTGGAGTTGAGAATAGAAAGTGTGGCGAGCGCAGCGAGCCACCGAGCCCGAAGCGTGGCGAGCCTCGCGAGGGGACGCGGAAACCTGTGAAGCCCGCGAGGGGACGCGTATACCTGTGAAGGTATCCGTGTCCGCTCGCCACGCTTCGGGCTCCGTGGCTCGCTGCGCTCGCCACACTTTCTATTCTCGACTCCACGCCGACGTGGATAGTGGGGGTATGAAAAGGTCGTAGGACGCGTACCGCCGCCCCTCACCACGCTTCAGGTTCGCGTTGATAGTGGGGGTGGTACAGCCTGAAAAATGACATTTGGGGGCCATTGAACATGTTTGATATTAATTTCAATGCATTTGGATGCATTTCTGTTAAAAATTGCATGCGATTTTTTGCTATGCGATGGCCATCGTGGGAGCCGTGATTCTAAACAAGTACCAACTGTACTATATTACACTAACATTACACTGTACTAGTGCAGGTGCATCATTACTAGTAGTGCGGGGGGCATAGTTACACTAACATTCCACTGTACTAGTGCATCATTACACTAACATTCCACTGTACTAGTGCGGGTGCATCGTTATACTAAAATTACACAGTAGTAGTGCGGGGGCATAGTTACACTAACATTACACAGTAGTAGTGCGGGGGCATCGTTACACTAACATTGCACTGTACTCCCTGGTGCTCTGTGACTCGCCGGTTAAGAAATTACTAAAGGCAGGCGGCTGCTCTAATGCTATTTCCAGATTCTATACAGATTTTATTATCCTCGCTACATGAGCGGGATTTGCCTCAACTCAAGGCAGCCTGGGAATTAGATATGGGCCCCATAACGGAGGAGGCCTGGAAGATAGCTTTGGGCAGCCCCCGTATCTCCTTAACACCCTCTAGGTATCAACAAATCCTGCTGTATATACTACACAGAGTTTACCTGACCCCTACTAGATTGCTGAGAATGGGGGGTAGAAATGACTCTAAGTGCCCCAAATGTGACTCCCCCGACGGTTGCTTTTGGCACTTACTTTGGGACGGTCTCGAAATTCTGGAAGGAAACCACATCCATAATAGCATCTACCGGTATTCCCCTTACAGTTTTCACCCCGAGGTTATGCATTCTAACCATAGTCGAGGAGGATGCCTTAGATAAACCTACCCAACGCTATATAATTAATATGTGCACTCTGATAAAGATCTGCATTTCTAGATCATGGTTAGCCTCAAGGGGTCCTGCACTTGATGATTGGTTGTCAGTAACGAATGAGGTGGTACGACATGAAAAATATGTCTACCTATCTAGAGGATCTGAAAAGAAGTATTACGATATATGGAATAAATGGATAGACTCCCTATGTAGGCACCAGAGATAGATAATCGTGGGGATATTATTATTATAATTTTATTTATAAGGCGCCACAAGTGTTTCGCAGCGCCGTACAAAGGAACAATACAGGGAGACAAAACTTGGCATAACATTGAATAAATAACAAAAATACAGTACAAATAAAAGAGCACCACAGTTCAATACACATTACAGCTTAAATGTAAGTAGTGAGGACCCCGGGTTTGTTTGGGGTTTTTCTTTTTTTTTTTTTTCCTCTTTTTCCCCCATGCGTGTGTTTTGATCATGGAGGTATGGAAGTCTGCCCTCAAGCATGTGGGGAACTTTGAAGACAGGGGACTACAGGGCATAAAGCCTGATACAGGGTGGTAGGGACGACCTGGGGAATTACGGAACCGGGTAACGCGGGTGATCGAGCTGAGCGGGAGGGTTCGGGAATAGGAGGCTGCAAGTCTAGAAAGGGGAATGGGAGGTGGAAAGGGCCGGGCGTATCAAGAGGAGAGGGTGCTGTGAGGAGGGGACGATACGCCTTTCGGGAAAGGACGAGGGACAGGGAGCGGGTTTTGAGTTAACATTATGGTTCTGTAAAGGGCGAGTTGGCTAGAATGGGGAAGCAGATCCTAATAGAGTGGTTTGTGCAAAATGTCTTGTGATATTAATTTACTGCTGTGATGTTTGTTTGTGACTGTATTGTATTTTTTTGTTTGTATGGGAAAAGTAAATAAAAACGCAATTAAAAAAAAAGTAGTGAGGACCCAATCAACATACAACTAGAGGCTTGAGGCCAATGATGGAGATGAGTATGAAGATGGTCACTGGGTGTTGGAGTAAAGGAGAGCAGTGAGTGAAATGTGAAGTGAAGTGGGCTTTGACAACAGGAGGGAAGAGGGCCCTACTCGGAGGAGCTTACAATCTAGTAGGAAGGGGAGACAGACAGATTACAAGAGGTGCAAGCGAGGGGGTGGTGGTTATATAGCAGGATGTAAACAGGCATGTAAACGCTATCCTTCCTCATTTGGGGAGGGCAGGGTGATGTACAATCATGATGAACAGCACTGTACAATGCCGGGGCATCGTTACACTAATATTACGCTGTAGTAGTGCGGGAGCATCGTTACACTAACATTGCACTGTACTAGTGCGGGAGCATCGTTACACTAACAATACACTGTGCTAGTGTGGGTGCATCATTGCACTGTACTAGTGCGGGAGCATCGTTACGCTAACAATACACTGTACTAGTGTGGGTGCATCATTGCACTGTACTAGTGCGGGAGCATCGTTATACTATCATTACACTGTAGTAGTGCAGGTCCATCGTTACACTAATATTAGACTGTAGTAGTGCAGGAGCATCGTTATACTAACATTACACTGTAGTAGTGTGGGGGCATCGTTACACTAACATTACACTGTAGTAGTACGGGTGCATCCTTACTAACATTCCACTGTAGTAGTGCGGGGGTATCGTTACACTAACATTACTCTGAAGTAGTACAGGTGCATACTTACACTAACATTCCACTGGTGTAGTGCAGGGGCATCGTTACACTAACATTACACTGTAGTAGTGTGGGTGCATCATTACACTAACATTACACTGTAGTAGTGCAGGTGCATTGTTACACTAATATTACACTGTAGTAGTGTGGGGGCATCGTTACACTAACATTCCACTGCAGTAGTGCGGGGGTATCGTTACACTAACATTACTCTGAAGTAGTACAGGTGCATACTTACACTAACATTCCACTGGTGTAGTGCAGGGGCATCGTTACACTAACATTACACTGTAGTAGTGTGGGTGCATCATTACACTAACATTACACTGTAGTAGTGCAGGTGCATTGTTACACTAATATTACACTGTAGTAGTGTGGGTGCATCATTACACTGTACTAGTGCGGGAGCATCGTTACACTAAAATTACACTGTAGTAGTACGGGTGCATCATTACACTGTAGAAGTACGGGTGCATCAATACACTAACATTACACTGTACTAGTGCGGGGGGGGGGCATCATTACACTGTACTAGTGCGGGTGCATCGTTACACTAACATTACACTGTACTAGTGCAGGGGCATTGTTACACTAATATTACTGTACTAGTGCGGTGGGCATCATTACACTGTACTAGTACGGGTGCATCGTTACACTCACATTACACTGTACTAGTGCAGGGGCATTGTTACACTAACATTACACTGTACTAGTGCGGGTGCATCGTTACACTAACATTACACTTTACTAGTGCTGGGGCATCGTTACACTAACATCACACTGTAGTAGTGTGGGTGCATTGTTACACTAATACCCCTTTCAGTCTGAAAATCCTGGCAATTACTCTGTATTTCAAATGCCGCGTAATATTGAAGAGAGAAGCCTGACCCCCCCTTCACACAGAAGAACAAATTACCGTGTTGAAAATTTCTACCTGGTAATTTGCTGAATAAGAAAACAAGGGAAGAAAAGACTCTCTTTTTTTGGGGCACTCTTGGATTGTGATTACAAGCTGTAATCTATTAAGACATCTATAGGAATGTCTGTTGGAGTATCAACAGTAAGTTGTACATAAGGTGTTATGACACAAGTTTGAGAATGGTATAGATTGTTGCACCGCTCTTCAGAGAAAACTCTGAAGTGGGGACAGTGTCAGTTGGATGGGATTAGCTGGTAAGGGTGCTAGTAACACATGGGAGAATGGGGTGGATTATTCCATCCCGGAGTATGGCTATATTTAAAAATTAGCTTTTATTAGGTCTTACTAAAATAAACACTAGACAAAAACGTTTTTAGGCGTTCACACACAAACATATAAAACATATATAGAATCACACTGATTTATCGGTGCCCTGTGGGCATAAGATCCCCTCGTTCAGCAACACAAACTGTCTGCCTCAAAGCAGTGGGTATACATTTCTGATAGACAAATATAGCTTTCAGAGTGTATAAAATCAAAAGCCTGCTGAAACAAATAATTATACCCGTTACAGTTCTAACCATACAATGTATCCAGAGGGTAATATTTCCCTTGCAGAATTAATCTGCCTGTGGGTATTACTTTATCTGTTCTGAACAAGAGGATATGTAGGCTTAAAGTAGCCTTACTATTATGTTGCCAAAAAGGATGATATATATTAAATAAATTACAAAATTCTGGTATCTTACTTCAACATACTTCTCTGTACATTTTGCATCAATCTATTTCGTACAGATTATCAACAGTGTCTTTGCCGTCAAGCCGACAGCCAAATGAGCTATTACAGTAAGAGTTAGTGCTGTTTTTGCTCGCAGCTACAATATCAACATATTCATCTGTACTTTTGACATGATTGAATTCTGTACAGGTTAACAGTAGTGTATTGGCCTTAAGGCCGACAGGCTTCACTGCGGATATATGTGTGAGGTAAATATCACTTACTCACATGAGTCAAGCCGACAGCCAAATGAGCAATTTAAGTAGGAGTTAGTGCTGTTTTTGCTGGCAGCTACAATATCAACATATTCATCTGTACTTTTGACACGAATGGATTTTGTACAGGTTAACAGTAGTGTATTGGCCGTAGGGCCGACAGCCTTCACTGCGGATATCAGTGTGAGGTAAGTATGACTCCCTCACATGAAACAACCTGCTGTTACTATGTAGTAAATACTACTGGTATGCACAAATACTTTGTTTCATTTGTAGGTAAGTAAGATTACATGCAAAACGCTCCTGCGGTATGGTTGGATAGGGAGTGGGGGGATGGGGTTTGGGCAAAGAAAGGAGGGAGGGGGGGAAGAGGAAGAGGGGAAAAGACACAAGTGGAGATTAGGGATTTGATCCCACCGACTTTATATACCCGTGACAATGGCGGGATTGTCTGGTTTGAGGCTGAAAAGTCCCCTTTCCCCTCTGGCAGGCTGCCCTTTTCCAATTGTCGGCTGCCACTGGGTAATGGTGGGCTTTTATGGGTATTGTGGGGGAAGAACCCTGCCCGATATGGAGTCAGAAAAAGAGGAAAGGTCTGTGTTACCCTTTAGTGAGAAAGCGGCTGCTGCCCTGCTTTATATACCTATCACTCGGGGTGGAATATTGTATCTGGCTAGGAGAGGTCACCCGTCTCCTATAATACTTTCTGACGCCCCAAGCTAGTTACCATCACTTTAGTTGGTGGACTTTAAAGGTATGGCGGGTGAGCGGGCTTTGTTAGACACTGAGAGGGATTTACTGCACAGATCTATTAGTGGGATACTGCTGTCAGGTTATGTGCCAGATCCCCCCTGAGTAGACTGAGTCCAGCGCAGGGTAGGTCACTGGTTTTTAAGGCCTGATGAGTGATCCCTGAGGGGCGAGATAACGTGAGAGGGAAGAGTTTTAGTGCCGTTATAGGTGTGCTGCTATCCTCCACATGTATATAATTATACAGTGGTGGAGGGTGAGCAGCACCTGTCAGGCAGAGCAAGTATCAGTGGGGAGAGTTAGAGGTACTTAGGGGGGAGACGGAGGGTGGAAGGACCGGGATGGGAGGGAGAGCCGGGCAGGGTAGGAGGACTGGGGGGTGCGGGAGAGCAGGTACCTGTGTGTGCACACCGTGCACTGGGCGGCACCGTAGCCGTCCCGTGGAGAAAGCTGGAGCTGCTGCGGCTGCTGTGAGCGCACGGTGCACTGGATGTTTCCCAGGCCGTCGCGTAGAGAGGGTTGTGGCTGCTGGGACTGCTGCGGCTGCTCTGTGTGTACCGTGCACTGGACAGCACCGGAGCCGTCCTGTGGGGAGGCTGTGGCTGCTACTGCTGCTGATGCGGCTGAGACAGGGAGGCGCACAATGTCGGCGTCACTCCCCGGTAGAAACCAACGATCGTTTCACCTTTCGGCTTCTTCAGGGTTCAGGTGTGTGATTGATCCATTTCCCATTTTCCCCTCATAAATAATTTGCTGAATAACACAGGTATTTATTCTGTGTGAAAGGGTCAATCCGGTCATAAATCCGTGTCCTCGACCCTGGTAAATTCCAGGGTCGGAGACACAGGATTTACGACCCGGGTGTGCCCTTACACACAGAAAAAGGACCCGTGTTTTTCACGAAATTACCGGGTAGAACTGCTTCACCCGGTAATTTCATTTTCTGTCTGAAAGGGGTTTAACATTACGCTGTACTCAGAACATATTTCCTGGTTTGGTTTAGTAAATGCAGATTTATTGATTTACAAGCCGGTGATGCAGCTGAATATAGATCTCTGTGGTCAGGTAGAGCCAAAATGAAAAAGCCACAGGTACTTGTGTATTATAGCGGCGCCCCCGATGTGCATCGCGCAATGTTTTCATTGCATCGCATGGCATGCGATGCGATGTTTGCCCCCTATGCGATGAAAGATCGTATAAGCACCATAAAGGGTGCTTTTAAGCACCCTAATGGGTGCTTACAATGTGAAATGCACCCCCACGCCACCCCCCCCCCCACTATAAACGTGAACCCGAAGCGTGGCGAGCGCAGCGAGCTCGCGAGGGGCGGCGGTACGCGTCCTCCGACCTTTTCATACCCCCACTATCCACGTCGGCGTGGAGTTGAGAATAGAAAGTGTGGTGAGCTCAGCGAGGCCGAAGCGTGGCGAGTGCAGACAGCCCCGCGAGGGGACGCGGATACCTTCACAGGAGTCCGCTCGCTGCGCTCGCCACGCTTCGGGCTCGGTGGCTCGCTGCGCTCGCCACACTTTCTATTCTCAACTCCACGCCGACGTGGATAGTGCGGGTATGAAAAGGTCGGAGGACGCGTACCGCTGCGCTTGCCACGCTTCGGGTTCACGTTTGTAGTGGGGGGGTGCATTTCACATTGTAAGCACCCATTAGGGTGCTTATACAATGTTTAATCGCATCGCATGGCATTGTATGCCATGTACAATGTCATACAATTTTTAAATTGTATGACATTGTACAGTATGGCGCGATGTGGGGGAGGGGGGGGGGGGAGTGAGACAGGCTGGCTTATGTGACTATGGGGTTTATTCTGTTTGGTACGGTGGGACCGTATACGGGCGGATCGGGGTTCTTTTTCATCTGCGCATGCGTAGCTTTCGCTACGTGCGGCGACCTCACACCGCTCACGGACGGGTCTCTCTGTGCGAAAAAACCTGTCTGCAAGAGTACGGTCATGGTGGGCGGCATGTGGGCATATTTATGGGAGCGGCCGGAATAATGAGAAAAACTGGGCGTACACAAAATGCACGGTGCCACAACCGCCTTGATCGGCGAACGCGCCTTGCATTTTGGCCCAAAAACAGGCGGACGCCAAAGATAGCTCCTGACCACCCTAGAGGTGCACACACACGGGGGCGATTTTGTCCAAAATCGCAGGAAATATGGTCGCTGAGCGACCATATTGCCCGCAATGGGAGTGTGCACCGGCGATATATCGCCGGGTGCGCGCTCCCGTTTTTGCCCCTGTGGTGATCGCTGGTCGCAGGAACATGCTCCTGCGACCAGCTGATTACCACTGCCGGGCTCCCCCAGGCAGTTTCTTTTTCATCAGCGACCATCTCTGGTCACTGATGAACAGGAGAAACTGAGCAATATATTGCTCAGCCATATATTGCTCAGCAATAAATGGCTGAGCAATATATCTCCCCCGTGTGTACACAGCATTAGAGATACCGTATGAGAGCGGATGCCTGGGTCTGCTAATTAATGCTGATTACTACACCTGAATGTAATAAGCAATGCTGCACGCTATTAAATGAAAACCATGATTTCACTACCTGCAAGCCACACACAGCCCTCAAACACATTGGAACCTTATCTTTCTACACTTCTCTACATGTAAAGGTTTGTTTAATTTTAGGTAATATTCATTCTAAGACCTGCTTATATATGCCAATATAGTTATTTTATAACCATCTACACCCATTCAGAAAGTGTTTTTGTATACTTTAAAAAGCAGGACACTCAATTCACAGAAGTCGACATGTGTCAACTTTTTCACTGTAACACAAACATACATATTAGGAAAAAGACACATAAACCACATCTAAGACCAACAAGGATGTTTTTGGACTCAATTTCTACTTGCAATGGTGGAGCAATGTCCTAAGGCCATGGCCACTATTTTGCACACAATCTGTATATTTTTTCCCAAGAACATACATTTATGCACTTTCATATCTGCTATGAATTTTATGTAGCACACTCTGTATGTAAGATGCCACCAAGCCCATTATTGCAATCACATATCTCTAACAAAGGATCCCAACATCTGCCTATCACACTCTAAAGTCTTATTTTGAACAATATTAGAACAAGATATACGGAAGGTGTCGGTGGGAAAACGGACGAGATCCGTCCGTGCACTGTGGCGTACGCTCTGATGTAGGCCAGGTATCGGTGGCTAAGAGGGAGATCCGTCCGTACACGGTGGCGTACGCTCAAGTGTACGCCATTCCCCATTGTCGGTGTCTGTGACCGTCCGTGTGCGGCTGTTCTGTGGGCGGACTTACGCTCACCGTGTGCGTATGGGAAACGCACGGTGTGACGGACCATACGTACGTTTCACCGTACCAAACAGAATAACCCCCTATGTCCCTTATAGAGCAGTCCTAGTCTATAGCAGGTGGAGGAGGGGTGTATGAAGTAATGGGTGGGGGGGGGCACTATTCCGCACAAGGGTCCCGGCTGTCTATGTCCTTCACTGCAAGGCCACATGCTTATTTTCAGTTAATTACATTTATTGTATTTGCTCTATCCCTGATACTGTTTGTATGTGATATAATATTATTACTATACAAACCCCTCTGGGTAAATTGCTGATGGTCTATGCCGGGTTACACTGTATAAATGGCTCAGACACACTGAGGCAGCACTCTCCCCTCCTTACATTGTATGTGGTATCCAGTCCCTGGTGGCGCAGTGGCTGCCTCTGCTGCATACGCAGGTCCCCGTTGATGTACAGCTGCGCTCCAGGAATGGGAGAGGAATGCTGAATGTACACCATGCTCTGCATCACAAACGTCGACATCCTCTGAAAGAGCAACAAGTGCACAGATTTTATCAGCTCCCCGATAACGATGGGATGACAGTGTACCAGTCCCTAGTGGGAAATATCTCCTTCTATGACCTTTTATACAACAGAGGTGGTCAGGTGACATAGGGAACGTTTGAACAATAAATATTCCTGTCATCTTTTTATTTAGGTAGGATTATTTTCTAACATATTAATTTCTGATTCCATAGACATCAAGGAAGTTGATCAGATGAAGAAATTGGAAGCGAAGAAGGGTTGCTGGCACAATGAATGCTGACAGGAAAGGCTGGGCCTCTGGGAAGATGGCGGCAGGTGAGATGGGGAACAATCGGTATATGCAGCAATAGGCGCAGCAGTGCCGACCATGATGGTTTTATCCCTGCTGTGTCACACCAGCCTGTCTGCCCCTCCCCTTCAGAATGTAAGCTCTCATGAGCAGCGACCTCTCTCCTCATGTGCTTTTCTTAGACTATGGCCCTTATTCTAATTCATTTGCAAAGGCAAATTCCTTCTCAAATGGACAAAACCATGTGCACTGCAGGTGGGGCAGATGTAAACTTGTGCAGAGAGAATTAGATTTGGGTGGGGTTTTACTTCAAAGTGACATCTATATTGCAGTGTAAAAATAAAGCAGTCAGTATTTACCCTGCACAGAAACAAAATAACTCACCCAAATCTAATTCTCTCTGCACATGTTACATCTGCACATGGTTTTGGCCATCTAAGAAGGATTTTGTCAGAAAGAGTGAACTAGAATAAGGCACAAAGTGCACTGCAGGTGGGGCAGATGTAACTTGTGCATAGAGAATTAGGGTAAATACTGGCTGCTTTATTTTTACACTGCAATATAGATCTCACTGTGAAGTAAAACCCCACCCAACTCTAATTCTCTCTGCACAAGTTACATCTGTCCCACCTGCAGTGCACATGGTTTTGTCCATTTGAGAAGGAATTTGCTTTTGCGAGTGAATTAGAATAAGGGCCTATATCTGGGTGTAGTATGTTTCTCCGACAGTCATTATCCCGATGTCGGGATCCCGACTGCCCGGACTCAGACAGCGTGGCCAGCGCAACAAAGCCCTTTGAGGGCACGGTGGCTCGTTACGCGAGCCACCTATTCTATTCTCCCTCTATGGGGGTCGTGGACCCCCACGATGGAAAATAGCCGACGGCCATCGGGAACCTGGCCGTCGGTGTTTTAACAGTCGGGATCCCGGGTTAATGACTGTCGGGATCCCGTCCGGCACCCCTATTTCTCAGCCACCCTGATAATTGCATCAGTGTCCTGTCCCCTGATGTAATAGTCTACTTACCATGTACCTTGTAGTGTAATTTGTTATTTTAATGTTTTTCACTCATCTGGCGCAGAACCCTTGTGGTGCTATATAAATAAATGATAATAATAGTAATGGCACCAAGCTGCAGGGCCTCAGTACTTACATACAGCTGGTAGGAGAAGGTGAGGATGAGATGCAGCCCATACACATTCTCTGTGGATAGTAAGGGAAGCTCCACACTGAAATACAACTGGTCCATTTTACCATCCTGGTTCCTGTCCTCCTCCCGAGCCTACAGACAGTAACACATACAGGACACTGTCACTGGGGAACAATGAGAGAGACTGTGGTTCTGCCGAGCAAACAGACAGTAATACAGACAGTAACACATACAGGACACCCTGACTGGGGAACAATGAGAGAGACCGTGGTCCTGCCGAGCATACAGACAGTAACACATACAGGACACCCTGACTGGGGAACAGTGAGAGAGACCGTGGTCCTGCCGAGCATACAGACAGTAACACATACAGGACACCCTGACTGGGGAACAATGAGAGAGACTGTGGTCCTGCCGAGCATACAGACAGTAACACATACAGGACACCCTGACTGGGGAACAATGAGAGAGACTGTGGTTCTGCCGAGCATACAGACAGTAACACATACAGGATACCCTGACTGGGGAACAATGAGAGAGACCGTGGTCCTGCCGAGCATACAGACAGTCACACATACAGGACACCCTGACTGGGGAACAATGAGAGAGACTGTGGTCCTGCCGAGCATACGGACAGTAACACATACAGGACACCCTGACTGGGGAACAGTGAGAGAGACCGTGGTCCTGCCGAGCATACAGACAGTAACACATACAGGACACCCTGACTGGGGAACAATGAGAGAGACCGTGGTCCTGCCGAGCATACAGACAGTAACACATACAGGACACCCTGACTGGGGAACAATGAGAGAGACCGTGGTCCTGCCGAGCATACAGACAGTAACACATACAGGACACCCTGACTGGGGAACAATGAGAGAGACCGTGGTCCTGCCGAGCATACAGACAGTAACACATACAGGACACCCTGACTGGGGAACAATGAGAGAGACCGTGGTCCTGCCGAGCATACAGACAATAACACATACAGGACACCCTGACTGGGGAACAGTGAGAGAGACCGTGGTCCTGCCGAGCATACAGACAGTAACACATACAGGACACCCTGACTGGGGAACAGTGAGAGAGACCGTGGTCCTGCCGAGCATACAGACAGTAACACATACAGGACACCCTGACTGGGGAACAATGAGAGAGACCGTGGTCCTGCCGAGCATACAGACAGTCACACATACAGGACACCCTGACTGGGGAACAATGAGAGAGACTGTGGTCCTGCCGAGCCTACAGACAGTAAAAGTAAAAAATAAAGAAAGAAAAACTTATGTCTGTTTTTTCATGTATCAATCTTTTTGTGAATGTCGACCTACCATCAGAATCCCCTGAGAATATAGGACTGGAATTCTGAATGGCATAAATATGATGAATAACAGAGGACTATATAATATTTATAAGTTCTGCAGCATAGAACAATTACCAAGTATTCCGCCAACAGCCACAACGGTATCTAGCCAATCGCACAGGCCACCCAGTCACATCCTGCAGCATGGCTGGCCCTGCCATAGCCATCGAGCCACCACATGCCTACCCTGCTCTGTATGAGTGGTATCACTATGACCCGGTCCTCGCTGGATCAGCAGCACTTGACTCACAGAAAACATGGTGGCTTAAGGTGGCCATACACACGCAGATTTATCTGCAGATCTGTCTGGTTGACCATTTGCTTAGAAATGCTGGAAAACTGACAAACTGTCACTCATCCATAACCATGTTTTTGTTCCAACCAGCCAGATCTGAAGATAAATCTTACTAGTGTATAGCCACAGATGAACAGAACTGCAATGCTCAGTCCAAGGCTGGCTGCTACCACAATGGCTGCATCCTAATAGCAGCACAGGGCCTGCAGTTGGGGAGCACCTTTGTCTGTGTTCTACGTATTACACTCATGCACAGATTCTGTACAGCTGTATATGTTATATATCTTGCATTGAACAAACCGTCACTTGTGGCAACCTGAGTCTGCCTCCTACTAAGCTGTTAAACTGTTGAAACGTGCTCCAAGCGATATAATCCCCGCTGGTGCTGTTTAAGGCGATCAGCAGAACCTCATAGCGGAACCGGACATTGGGCTGTTCTTCATACGTACTCTGCTGCAACCAAAATCCTGCAAGGGATAACAGTACAGTTAGTGACCGGTATGTGCTACAATTGTGCCTCTATCTGTAGCAAAGTAAGGCCTCACCTTGGCTGCGATAGGCCACTAGTAATGGCGGGATGTAGGTTAGTGCCAGGGCTATGAGGAGAAACAGGGAGGCTTTGGAGCAGATGCTGGTTCTGTATCTGATAAGTACAGGATGGGAGTAGACTTCATAAATGGCCATTGTGGGGATGCCGGTCTTTCCAAACCTTAACAGCCAGAAACAGGACATTAGTCAGAGTATTCCCGGCACTATCTCTCATCCTGCCTCCGCAATACCCCTGTCTGATCATGTATTACACCCACTCCTGGTCTACACCCTGCAGCTTCAACATTATATTCCATAGTGCTACTATCTCCCATCCTGCCTCCGCATCACCCCTGTCTGATCATGTATTACACCCACTCCTGGTCTACACCCTGTAGCTTCTACATTATATTCCATAGTGCTACTATCTCCCATCCTGCCTCCGCAACACCCCTGTCTGATCATGTATTACACCTACCTACTCCTGGTCTACACCCTGTAGCTTCTACATTATAGTCCATAGTGTACACTCTACATGTATGCTCTACACCTACATATCCTCCTCCTGTATACACACCAGTGTGCCCTCCTTCCCCTGTATACGTCACACCACTGTACCCTCCTCCAATGTATACACCACACCAGTATACCCTCATTGTACTGTATACGCCACACCAGTGTCCCCTCCTTCCCCGTATATGCCAAACCAGTGTCCCCTCGTTCCCCTGTATACGCCACACCAGTGTCCCCTCCTTCCCCTGTATACGCCACACCAGTGTCCCCTCCTTCCCCTGTATACGCCACACCAGTGTCCCCTCCTTCCCCTGTATACGCCACACCAGTGTCCCCTCCTTCCCTATTATACGCCACACCAGTGTCCCCTCCTTCCCCTGTATACGCCACACCAGTGTCCCCTCCTTCCCTTGTATACGCCACACCAGTGTCCCCTCCTTCCCCTGTATACGCCACACCAGTGTCCCCTCCTTCCTCTGTATACGCCACACCAGTGTGCCTCCTTCCCCTGTATACGCCACACCAGTGTGCCCTCCTTCCCCTTTATAGGCCACACCAGTGTACCCTCCTTCCCCTGTATAGGCCACACCAGTGTACCCTAATTCCCCTGTATATGCCACACCAGTGTACCCTCCTTTCCCTGTATATGCCACACCAATGTACCCTCCTTTCCCTGTATACACCACACCAGTGTGCCCTCCTTCCCCTGTATACACCACATCAGTGTGCCCTCCTTCCCCTGTATACGCTACACCAGCGTACCCTCCTTCCCCTGTACACATAAAGCCAGTGTACCCTCCTTCCCCTGTATACATCATGCATACCTCCCAACATGACCCTCTCCAGGAGGGACACAATGCTCTGTTTCTGGACTTCCCTCTTCATTTATGATTACCATCACCTGTGCTGAAGCCCCTTTCTTATCAACTAACCTGTTGATGGCAATCATACATGAAGAGAGAAGTCCAGGAACAGAGCATTGTATCCCTCCTGAAGAGGGTCATGTTGGGAGGTATGTAACCTCCTCCCCTGTGTACACCACTGTACCCTCCTTCCCCTGTATACGCCACACCAGTGTACCCTCCTTCCCCTGTAGACGCCACACCAGTGTGCCCTCCTTCCCCTGTATACGCCTTCCCCTGTACCCTCCTTCCCCTGTATATGCCACACCAGTGTACCCTCCTTTCCCTGTATATGCCAAACCAGTGTGCCCTCCTTTCCCTGTATACACCACACCAGTGTGCCCTCCTTCACCTATATACGCCACGCAGCGTACCCTCCTTCCCCTGTACACATAAAGCCAGTGAGCCCTCCTTCCCCTGTATACATAAAGACAGTGTACCCCCTAACCCCCACCTACCCTGTACACATCACACCTGTGTACCCTCCTTCCCCTGTACATAACAAACCAGTGTATGGTTGGCACGGCACCCCTTCCTGTCCCCTGTCCCCTGTCACCTCCGCAGTGTATGATGCTGTGCTACCGCGATTAATACACCCAGAAAGCTGAGATCAGCGCTGTCTCCATGGTCCTCCTATCTCCATGACAACAGACGCCATCACCCGGAAGTGATGCGGTCAGAGCCGGACCTCGCCGGAAGTAGTTATCCTCCAATGACAGACGTCACGTGACCAGCACTTGATCTGTCGTCGTCATCTATAATACATATACCGAACATGATGACCCTCTCCAGGGGGGGACACAATGCTCTAATGCTGGACTTCCATGATAATGTATGGAACACCTTCCCTATAATTTAACCTGTTTTAAACAGGTGCTGGCATTCATACATTAAGAGGGAACTTAGTCCAGGAGCAGAGCATTGTGTCCCTCCTGAAATGGGTCATGTTGGGATGTATATAATACCATAATGTAACTGGCACCTATTGCCAGCTGTGCCCATGTTCTGTTCTGTAGCCTGCTGCTTGTAGTGCCAGCCGTGCCCATGTGCTGCACTGTAGCCCAGGGTTGCCTACCTGACCCTCTCGTTCAGGGAGAAAATGCTCTGTTCCTGGACTTCCCTGGTAATGTATGATTACATACATTAATTGTGGAGAGCTAGGTAATTGATAAGAAAGGTGTTTCACCACAGGTAATGGCAATCATACATTACCAGAGAAGTCCAGCAACAGAGCATTTTCTCCCTGGAGGAGAGGGTCAGGTAGGCAAGCCTGCTGCTTGTAGTGTCAGCCGTGCCCCTTTTCTGTGGCCTGCTGCTTGTAGTGCCAGCCATGCAAATGTGTACTGTAGCCTGCTGCTTGTAGTGTCAGCCGTGCCCATGTTCTGTTCTGTAGCCTGCTGTTTGTAGTGCCAGCCGTGCCCATGTTCTGTAGCCTGCTGCTTGTAGTGTCAGCAATGCCCATGTTCTGTTCTGTTACCATGCGGCTTTTAGTGCCATCCGTGCCCATGTTCTGTAGCCTGCGGATTGTAGTGCCAGCCGTGCCCATGTTTTGCAGCCTGCTGCTTGTAGTGCCCGCCGTGCCCATGTTCTGTAGCCTGATGCTTATCGTGCCAGCCGTGCCCATGTTCTGTAGCCTGATGCTTATCGTGCCATCCGTACCTGTGTTCTGTACTGTAGCCTGATGCTTGTAATGCCAGCCGTGTTCTGTTCTGTAGCCTGATGCTTGTAGTTCCAGCCATGTTCTGTTCTGCAGCCTGATGCTTGTAGTGCCAGCCGTGCCCATGTTCTGTAGCCTGCTGCTTTTAGTGCAAGCTGTGCCTGTGTTCTTTACTGCAGCCTGATGCTTTTAGTGCCAGCCGTGCCTGTGTTCTGTACTGTAGACTAATGCTTGTAGTGCCAGCTGTGCCCATGTTCTGTTCTGTAGACTGCTGCTTGTAGTGCCAGCCATGCCCATGTTCTGTTCTGTAGCCTGCTGCTTATAGTGCCAGCTGTGGCCATGTATTGTAGTATGCTGCATGTAGTACCAGCCATAGAAGCACCAGTAAAGGGATATAGGAGATATGTTTGGCCTGGGCTTATGTATTTGAAAACCTCAGGAAGATGTTTGTGGTTCATCTGCTGAGAGATTTTTGAAAAAGTCTAACAAGGGTTCCTGGGATTTGGATGTGAGAGAGAAGGGAGGACTCCATCCACCAGTCCCATTTGGGGTCTTTAGGCATTGAGCCTTAAGCTGGGTACACATATATACAATCCTTATTTTTTGCAACCGTTCGGCCGACCGTACACCCGTCGGACCGTCCACAAACAACAGCCGACATGCGCGTACACACCTCATACACACCTGTACAATTTACTTGCGACGTCCGATGTACTCCCGTCCAAACAGTCGCAAGAAAAAGATTGTACCACCGTACACACTCTCCCGATTTGGGCTAGTGACATGTCACATGTGACCAAAATTATCATAATGGGCTGGGTTAGGGCATAATTATAGCTGTCACCCTCCTATTAAAAAAAAAAAAAAAACGGCGTGGGGTCCCCCCCACAGCCATAACCAGCACCAGGCTGAAAGAGCCGGGGCTGGTATTAAAAAATCAGGAAACTCGACAAATAGGGCTTCGCTGATTTTTTAAAACCAGCCCCAGGCTCCAGGTCCGGGGCTGGTTCCCAAAATACGGGGGACAAAAAGACATGGGGTCCCCTCGTATTTTAAGAACCAGCCCCAGGCCAAACCAGCCAGCAGGGTAATGCCACAGCCGGGGGACACTTATTATATAAGGTCCCGCGGCCAAAGCATTCAGCCCTCTGACCGGTCAGCCTGGCCAGGGGTCCTGGAGGAGTGGGGACCCCCCCAATAAAGGGGTCCCCCCCCCTCCAGGACTTACCTGACCAGGCTGAAGCCTGGTGCTGTCCTCGATGCCCCTGGGCGGTGGGCATCGAGCTGATTTCAGTGTAAAAAATAGATGAAAACCTATTGTCTTTTCCTGTGGAACTATGAGTCCCAGCAAGCCTCCCCCGCATGCTGGGACTTGGAGAACCACAAGTCCCAGCATGCGGGGCATTAAAGGGCCCGCTGGCACCTGTAGTTCCACAAAAAAAAAAAAAAGTTAAATAAATACACACTTACACATTAGAAAAATAAAAGTTTAATACATACATTACACAAACACACTGATACTTACCTATCTTGATCCCGTAGGTAGGTCCCTGGTTCCGGGGCTGGTCCGGGGCTCCAGGGTTGAAGAGTCCGGGGTCCAGGATCCGTAGTAATCCAAAGGGGTACCTGTGGAAGGAAATTCTACTCACTCACCGGCGTCTCTGCTCAGAATGATTTCTGGCCAATCAGGAGCCGAGAAAGTCGGCTCCTGATTGGCCAGAAATCATTTTGAGCAGAGGAAGAAGGATCTCTGCGTCTCTAGTATGCAGCGGAGGCGGAACGGGTACCACTGCAGCCGGGAGCAGCGGGACTTCAACAGCAGATGCCGGGGTGGTCGCCACAGGAGCAGGTGAGTAGGATTTCCTTCCACAGGTACCCCTTTGGATTACTACGGATCCTGGACCCCGGACTCTTCAGCCCTGGAGCCTGGGACCTAACTACGGGATCAAGATAGGTAAGTATCAGTGTGTTTGCGTAATGTATGTATTCAACTTTTATTTTTCTAATGTGTCAGTGTGTATTTATTTAACAATTTTTTTTTCTGTGGAACTACAAGTGCCAGCGGGCCCTTTAATGCCCCGCATGCTGGGACTTGTGGTTCTCCAAGTCTCCAGGTTCTACAGGTAATTGCTACCTGTAACTACTGTGCATATGCCTGTGTTTGTGGTGGAGGGAGAGGCATTAGGTCCTACTACCCTGAAAGAGGGATTATATGTTTAGTTAGTGCCTAGATAGGTTAGTATTTATCTTTATGTATTGTTTTATGGGAATACATACAGATGACTTGCTGTCAGGATGTCGGTGTTCAGAATACCAAAGCTGGAATCCTGACTGTGGCCAGGTAACCGACGGCCAAGTGCAGTGGGCGTTTCGGGCGTCTCCATGAGGTAATTCACTCCGAACCATGTCATCATGATCCTGACCTCTGCTTACAATGCCATAATTATGTGAGCCTGGCACCATGCCCCCCCCCCCCCTCCATGCACCACAGGGGCAGCTGCCCATGGCCAGGATTGGGATCGTTTGGTCTACAGTATGTTGGTCAACACCATTAGGTCAGGTCGACATGGGTCAAGGTTGACAGTGTCTAGGTCGACTGTAAAAAGGTTGACATGGGGTTTTTCAGTTTTTTGACCCCCATGGCCACACCCCATGAATGAGGGTATAGGGGTCCCTGTGATGTCTTTCCTCAGAGCCTAAAGTGCAGTATATTTGGCCCCAAACCTTCCATAGAGCCGGCGTAAGCTTAGATGGTGAGATCGATGGTGGTAAGAACGTAACAGTCGGTATTACAGCGTGTATAAGTGCTGAAAGTGGGCATCTCTTTGCAAATTCCGCCACTTGGATGTACACAAGGGGAGGAGTTTGAAGCAGCATTTGCATATAGTTGCAGACAATGCTGGCCGGCAATGATAACAAAAAAGGCAGGTGTAATTTTGATGAACTGACGCATTTTCCCGCCTGCGTGTCTCAGCGGCTTTCTCAAAGCCGCTGAGACACGCAGGCGGGGAAACGCGTCAGCATCAAAACTACACCTGCCTTTTTTGTTATCATTGCCGGCCGGCACCGGAGCACCGAGTCTATTGGTATACAGCAACCTGAAGGTCTGTAGAATGGACTGATTGCCATCACAGGCATAAAGGTTAAAAAGAGAATACTCCAGCCGTGTTGGAATCTGAGGGACTTTACAAATCCGGGATCCATATGGTGCGGACTAAACAACATTGAAAGTGGTAACTATACCTCCCCTGTGGAGCATACTGTCAATGTCGAGTTTTATACACGCCATTTTAGGATAGTATGGCCGCCATTTTGGTTCGCAGAGTTGCGCAAATAAAGTTTCCATACCCGAGTCTGTGTGACAAAGTGGACCAGAAGTGCAGCCATACTATTACACATAAATTCATAATAACATACTTACACTAAATAAAAATATAGTTAAAGGTTTAGAGCACCACACATAGTTTAATCCGCATTACATACATCCGTCTGTATAATGTTTAGTACCGTTACGTTCCGTTTCTTATGCGCAGTATTCCGGTCATTGCGAATAAATCGCAATTCATACGGTCCGATAGTTATGGACAAAATCCATATTCCCAAGACTGTTTCTGTTAAAAAGTGTATAACAAAAGAATCTAGTTGTAACCGGTTCTTACTGCTATTTACAACCCCTGACGACGATACCAACAGACAAAGGACTCCAAAGTTCACCCTCCCCCCTGCACCTTTGCAAACCAGTTGTATTACTTTGCCCCAATCACAGAGGACTTGACATACGAACCCTGACCAATAGGAATGGCCTTTGACCTCCCCCTTCTGACCCTATAAGATAGGTGACCCAGGGCGGCCTCGGTCACTTCGGCACATCTTCCTTTCCCTGACCATTGACCGGACTATAGTTCAAACCTGAACATAGTGAGCTCCGACCGGACTGCGCTGCGCTATTTCCCCTGAAGGTAAACATTTGTATTCCCCTTTTATGTAATGTGGCTGATTATAATTGTATCTGTTTCTGCATCTTTGTAAGTGTTTTTAAAGTACTTATTATTGTTAGAGAATCGCATCACGTGTTATACCTGTCTTTCTTATTTTTGTAATCCCCTTTTGTCCATTAGGGACTAAATACATTATTTACGGAGTTTCTATCTCCGCACCTTTATACTGTGGTCTCGTCTGTTATTCGCATATAACAATAAAGGTATATTACGGACATTGTCCTTAAAGGTGTATTCGCAGATTAGAGACAGTGTACTGCGAAGGGATCTCTTATTAAGGTATTGGTTCTTTGGTGTATAATATACAATAAAGGTACGCTACGCTGTGCTACGTTTTGTTCGCACGTAGCTAGGTTTAAAAGGTACGCAGGTCACGGACATGATACGTAACCTGAGCTTTTCACTTATTGTTTCTTTGCTCATATTAGATCAACATTAACAATTGGGGGCTGCGTCCTGCCGTTTCACACTCTAGAGCTCAGTACCAAACGCGCGGCTTGACCTATACCAGCAAAAGGGTGGAAGTATTTATTATCCATTGCTGGATAGGCCAGGTCCGCGGCGGTGCAGGGTTCGAGAGGTGCTAGCGTTTGAACTCGGAGTACAATAAGTGAAATCCAAGGAAACATTAAGCCACGTGTTTTAAAGTATATTTAAGTGTTTAGTAAACTGTACTTCTGCCTGCCACAAGTAGTTTAACGGGGTATAGTGTCTTGAGTTGCTTGTTCATTACAGTATATGTGCCACGTGCGATAAGGTTCGCACACGTGGAGACAAAGGCCTGTGTTTATTATAGTACATAGAGGATCCCTTCTGTGCAAAACTATAACTTTTATTGTTAGTTACTGCAGGGCCAGGGACTCCGCCACGTGGCGATAAGTTCTGGGCCTTTTACAGTAACGTGAAGCGTCTATTGTGTATTACGCAAGGTGCGCGCGCACGTGCTCACATCGGGAAATTTTCGCATCTTGGTACGTGATTTACGGATTAAGTGCGGGATTTATTTCGCATCTTGATACGTAACTTTCGGACGAAGTTAAGGGATTTATTCCACATTTAGGCGCAATTACTGTGTATAGCGAAACCCGAGCGCAACCTTGCAAATACACTATAGAACACGTGGGTGGCCGTTTCATCGGCGGCCTGTGAACAACGCACGTACACACGTAGCTGTTCATTGGCACTGCACATGCAGCACACATAGGAACTCAAAGGTGAACAGTATTGATCACTAGCTTTATTTAAAACAGTATAGTAACATACTGTGGATAAAGCGATGATTAATAAGAGAAAATAAGTTTTTTCTTTTATTGTTCTTTTTCTCATAAACAAGCAACTCAAGCATTATTTTAATAGATTCCTATAGCTATTTAAAAGGGATTTATACCTGCATAAGTATCTAGTGAGAAACTACCAACCTGGGAAGACTTTTCTGTACAGAAATATTTCAAGTTTAAGCATAAGACCAAGGTGTAACTAGCACCCAGTGTGAAACAAAACTGAGGTGAACGGGTGTGTGACGGCACGACTCAAGCGCAGTGTAGTCCAGTGTAGGACAGTCCGGTGTAGGACAAGGTGCACGTGACGACGTGCCCATAGGAACTGCCCCTTCCGTGGAACTACCTATTTTGAGCCACTGGAAGGGTACAAGAGGCAAAATCGGAACCCAGTGATCCGATCAGCTACTTTAGAAATACCAGTTTTTGGGGATACAGGAAAAACAAGTTTTGTTGTGTCCTGGAAAAATTTGGCCGCACCTTGCAAGTTGACTAGTAGTTCGCTACTAGTTGAAAGACTTGGTGATTGATTACATTACCTCGTACCCTTCGCGCCTCACTTGATTGTGGGAACGTTCTAGGTCGCTGAGGAGTGAGTGTTTGGGGAGCTCTCAGAAAAGTAATAACCCACCGGTGTCTACTAGCTGTGAACGTTTATTCCTGTAATTATGGGTAATAACGGGTCAGGCAGTGATAACGTGTCAGTTAGGGAGGAATCTAGTCGACCCAAAGGGTCGGCGGCTTCCATAATGTGTTGGAGCACAGTGAACGAGCAGTTGTTTACAAAAAATGGAAAAGGATTGACACAAGGCAGCAAGTTAGAATTTCCCAGTGTTGGTGGTTTCGATCCAGAAGTCTTATCAGCAGTTAGAGATCAGAAATGTTTGCTCTTGCCACTCGAGGAAAGAGTTGAACAGAATGAATGTCTAAAATTGTGGCAGAAGGAAAGTACAATCAAAAAGGAACATAGTTATCTGTCAGATGCAAGTATAATCAGCCACAGGAATACAAATGTTTCCACTCACCAATATGTAAAAAAGGGAACAATTCAAGTCCGAAGTGAAACCAAAAATAACCTGAAAATGAATAACTTGTGTACTGTTTTTACCCCCTATAAGCAAGATACAAATCCACAGGGGGGATTCCTGACATCAGCCATCCCTTGTGAAGCTAGCGGAAAGGAGAGAGAGGCTGAGACAGCCCAAGCTGCTGCTGCCATTCTGGTCGAGGAGATGGCTGATGCCAGGAACACGATTGGAGACACAGGTAAGTACACACAACACAGCACAGAGATAGTTGTTCCTGGGATGTTGTCCAATGGTGCAGGGGGGATACAGATCCACCCTCTGCACACAGTGGAACCTCCTTGTGGACGGGGAGACAGGGATGAGGTAATGCCTGTAAAGGATAGTGACATGCACAATACGTGGACACGATTGGAACGTCATTCAATCATCAAAAATTTCCCTGATCCCAGCAAAGATCTGGCAAAGTGTCAGAAATTTGTAAGGGAGCGAGGAAATTCAGATGAGCCCACCAATAAGGATTGGCGATACATGTTGAGAGCTTGCCTCCCTTCACACATAGATGTCCAGAAGTTCATTCGAGACAGTGGTGTGGAGGGCGATAAGATTTTAACTGAACAGGGCAACCAGGAAAATATACGCCTAATAAATATACAATTGGGTGTATATTTCCCAGCGACGGTTGAAAATACCCTGAGGTTCACCATCAAACAGAAAGATGGTGAGTCCACCAGCGGATATTTCAACCGTGCTCTACAGGCGTTGCCAAAACACTCTGGTATCCCCGACCCCAGGAACAACATACATCTTAAGGGAGTTATTGTCTCTGTGCTGATACAAGGTCTTAGGGAAAATCTGAGAACCAACATAGAAACCATTCACCCCAACTGCAGACAGATGACAATACATACTTTAAAGAAATCTGCTGTTGATCTGGACAAACGATTTATGACAGAAAGACAGACAAACGGCATGCAGAAACTGATAACAGCCGATAGTCACACTTTTAGTAAGGATCCAACCTATAACATACCACACCCAAGGCAAGACACGGTAAGACAAAACCAAACGGTATGTTTCAAATGTGGAAACAAAGGACACATAGCCAGACATTGCAGGGTAAGTAACCATAGGAAACATAACACATATGTAAGTAACTGGGAGACACAATGGGAGAAGACAGGTAGGTCTCAACACATAGCCATAGCCCCACCTAGTAGCCAACGCCGCCCTAAGCATGACACATATATGCAAACAGGGAGTAGGACACACATACACCCCACAACCAGGTAACATAAGACAATATCTGAGGGAGGAGCCTCAGATATGGGTAAGTGGAATGGTTTAAATGTAAAAAAAAATTGTATCAAACCCGTTAACAACATTCCCTCCTGATCTAGGTTGTGCCAAGCAAATAGCAGTTACAATTGGGGTAACAGGAAAGGTGCAGCATTACCCATTGGTAAAACAAATAGAGATCATAATCGGGCCCTTGCATATCAAATGCTCTGTCTTATTGACTGCAGCGGCTACGATTGACCTTCAAATTACAGAACTACCTTGAAATATAAGTTATGTCTGCTACTGGACTCCAGAGAATTCATAACTTAGAGACAACAGGACCAGTATGCACGAACTAGATGCAAAATCGTTAGATATACCCCCATGACTAATGCTGCACTGTACTGTTATAGATTTTTTTTAACCCATCTAAGGTAGCTAAAAACTACAGCACAAATACCGAGTTCCCTTTGAACTAAAGATGGGAAGGACACAGGATTAATGGCAACAATAGCTTCAATAGAAACCCTGTTAAAAACAGAAAGCATAGCGCCCCAAAGTACAGCTTCACCATTTGAAACCTGAGGTTGAGCTGGAAAAATACCCAGTGAAATAACAAGGTTCTCAAAAGAGAACTTTTAGCTAAATACCCCTAGACACAGCCCATATTCACAACCCCACTGGGAAAGAGAAAAGAGGGAGGGCTTACAAATCAGAACAGGAGTTAAAAAGGGTCAGAACCAAATAGTTGAGAGCCAATTCCCCCATAGTGCCAAATCCTGGTGTCATCCAAATAAAAGAGAAATTTCCTGTTTGAAAATAAATGTACACATTACTGTCATTAATTTTTTTCTATTTTTTTTTTAGTTTCTCTCCCTCTCTTTTTCCAATTTTTTTCTCCTTCCCCTACTCTTCTGTTCCAGAAACCTCAGAGAGCCACCACGCCCCTCCCCCGGGTCTTGCAAAATTGCACACTGTCCTTACGGCCCACCAATGGGTAAATACCAATACAATGGGTTAATGATCTATTGTTATGTCCTTTCCTCATCCACAACACCAGCAGATGGCGATAGACAACTTCTGGTGTATCCTCCTGAGGCAGGACATAAGGTATCTCAGGACGGATTGCGGTTGCGCCTGAACAAGGAGGGGGGAGGGGAAAATCTGGGACACATTAGTAACCATAAACCCACAAATCATAGAAAAATAGTTCGAAAAATCTGTCGCACTCCCAGCAGAGAAATACCTATTGTGAATATGCGGTACCCCATAAAGCGAGTATTCAAAATATATATATTTTTCAGTAAATCTTGAACAAAGTCCCAGTAACTTTAAGCATTGCTCTTTATGTTACCCAGGGCAACCACAGCCTCCATCTTGTGAAAAGCAGTCCAAGTAGTGCACAAAGCATTCCCCTTCAACAGAATGAAAAGGGTTGTAAAACGCATTTACATATAAATAGGTGCAATCACAAAACCTATGTCTTCACAGACAGATGTGGATAGTAAAGAAGAAGAAACAGGCCTGATTACAGCCTTTTGCCATGGGTATGACTGACACAAGAGACCATGTGATTTAGAATATTAGACCTGCTGAGGGGGCGACAGATATAGTGACGTAAGAAACCTGGTGATGCCAGCCTGACCAATGTCGTACTGCAGTGTACAATTAAACCCTATTACTTGAGCACTTCCTACTTGTCTACACAGTGTAGTTGCCATAGCACTACTGGTAAACAAAACTGAGAATGTGGTGTTGGGGTGTGTTTTAACTGTTTATGCTCCTCATATAGTCTGGACACTCCTAAAATTCTGCCTAAACATGTGGAAAAATATTCATCAGCCAAGTTCACTAAATGGGAACTTGCATTGATGAATTCTATAAATGTTACCAGTAAAATGGGTAATATTGTAAACCCAGAAACACTCTTACCAGGTGTGCCCTCCAAGGCACAAAGGGTGGATTGGTGCTGAGGTTGCTGGAATGGTGGAATTTAGTGGGAGCCGAGACGAATATGATTGCATGACATGTTTGAATCAGACCTTTGCAGCATGCCCCCAAAGGGTGGTAACAACCCATTGGAAGAGGTAATTCATATTTTTTTTTTCTCTCCCTCGTTCTTTCCACAACACCGAGAGGGGAAAATTGTACACTGGCTATACCGTAATAGATGGAAAAGGCATAGTAGAGGCTGAACCCATTGGACGTCTCACTCAGCAACAGCAGCCTCATTAGTAGTACTGCGGGCTGAGAGAAAAACAGCCAATATTCATGCCGACTCCAAGTACGTTTGTTGGGGTAATGCAGAAGATCTTAGGCCCTATGGCGCCTCAGAGATGTTTTGTTTCAGTAGCTGGCACTCCAGTGGCGCAAGCGTTGTAAGTTTAAAAGATTCCTGACAGTCACACAGCTGCCGGACAGAGTGGCTGTTATCAAGTGTAAAGCCCACACCTTCGATAAGGATTCAGTGTCACTTGATAATGAACATGCTGGCAAGGCAGCTGGGTGAGCCATGCGCTCTGCGGATAATGTTTGTGTTCCCCCTGTAAATGTCAGTGTATTCACATAGAAATACAAGATTTGTGTCCCCTGCAGGAGAAGCAGTCTGGAAGCCGAAGGGATGTGGACAGGAGAAGAAAGATGGACAAGGAAAACCAGTGACTCTGAGAACATGCCAAACTGTCAGGGCAGAGATAGCCCATGGCCTGACTTGTCTTGACAGGGAAGGTATGTGGAAAATTAGTCCGAAATTACTGGTGTGCCCACAGACAGGTAAGACGACAGGATCATGCCTTACTTGTCTGGGGGAAAGAAACTGGAACGGCTGTTCCCACAGAGCCATCTCCACATCCCTCCTCCAGCAGGATTCTCTGCAGGTAATACAAAATTGGCTTTGTACAGTCCACTCTAGAAGCGTGCTAGTTAGTTATTTACTTATTTTTTTTTATTTATATATATATGTGTTGATGTTTGTGCGTATAGATATGGCAGCCCAGAAACACCCCTGAGTATGCAAGTTTATATGAAAGATTTTAAGTCATGTGTGAACCTTTTAGGGACTGATGGTACACCCCACAATCTCTTTTTGTAGTAGTAGAATCACTCTCAGAACTCCACCTCATTTGTCCCCATCGAAACATTGCTTGGCGGGCAGCCACACGTTATGGTAATCCCACAAGGAGATCCCAGACCACGGAAAAAAGTAATGCAAGTGATGTATCCACACCTGGAAAACTGCAGCAAAAGGACTTTGTTGACACCTGTTGTGAACTGTCATAACCATGAACCAGGAGATGTTGTTGTTTCCCCTGCTTTGCCATATACAGGTTGCTTGATAGACCTTTGGAAAGAACCACCCCAAGTCTTGTTGACCAGCACTACCTCAATAACAAAGTCGCAGAGAGAGAGATTCGGGTACGTTCGTCCTACTGCCAAAAGACCAGAAACCCAGAAGGTCCTTACACTCGAGGGCGAAAGAAAGAAATCGCTAAGAGGCACCATTTCGGGAGGACTGGAGAGCAGCTAAGGTCAAGCAACCTGTACAAGCTACAAAAGGGACTGTGACACACCCCACTGGTAACAGGTTGGAAGGATCACTAACAAATTTTTCCTTTCTCAGTTTTCTCTATTGTTGTGGGTCCTATTCTTGTCCCGCCCCCACTATCCGTTCTTATCTTCAAAGTCAAGGATACCGCCGCCGCACTGCTGCCAGGCATTGGACAGACGATAAAGAGTTCTGAGAGTGTGTTAACCGTCCCAGTTTAGGTCAAGGTAGAATCTATAAACTTGACACATTACCCAGGACCGGATGTTTGATAGTGATAATACCAGCATACTTAAAAGCATACCAAAAAGAGAGACAACAAAGAGTTCAAGGGTCTGTTGTCACAAACAATACCTACCAAAGGATGCCATATCTGAAAAACAATTGTATATAGTGTAACCTCCCCTGTTTTTATTTTTATCCCAAGATTTGTACATTATCCTTCGTCACCCTGAGTAGATTGTTCAATAAATGTGGCCCATCATTTATCCATGATCCTGGATCGGCCAAAGAGCAGATGGTTTACTCCCCTTATATGTTTAATTCACTGATCCCAATTTCTCTGTTAGGATTATGAATTTCTGTGTTGTTATGAAAAATGTTTGTACTGTGACAGTTTTATATTTACTGTCAAAGGGTGGACTGTCAATGTCGAGTTTTATACACGCCATTTTAGGATAGTATGGCCGCCATTTTGGTTCGCAGAGTTGCGCAAATAAAGTTTCCATACCCGAGTCTGTGTGACAAAGTGGACCAGAAGCGCAGCCATACTATTACACATAAATTCATAATAACATACTTACACTAAATAAAAATATAGTTAAAGGTTTAGAGCACCACACATAGTTTAATCCGCATTACATACATCCGTCTGTATAATGTTTAGTACCGTTACGTTCCGTTTCTTATGCGCAGTATTCCGGTCATTGCGAATAAATCGCAATTCATACGGTCCGATAGTTATGGACAAAATCCATATTCCCAAGACTGTTTCTGTTAAAAAGTGTATAACAAAAGAATCTAGTTGTAACCGGTTCTTACTGCTATTTACAACCCCTGACGACGATACCAACAGACAAAGGACTCCAAAGTTCACCTTCCCCCCTGCACCTTTGCAAACCAGTTGTATTACTTTGCCCCAATCACAGAGGACTTGACATACGAACCCTGACCAATAGGAATGGCCTTTGACCTCCCCCTTCTGACCCTATAAGATAGGTGACCCAGGGCGGCCTCGGTCACTTCGGCACATCTTCCTTTCCCTGACCATTGACCGGACTATAGTTCAAACCTGAACATAGTGAGCTCCGACCGGACTGCGCTGCGCTATTTCCCCTGAAGGTAAACATTTGTATTCCCCTTTTATGTAATGTGGCTGATTATAATTGTATCTGTTTCTGCATCTTTGTAAGTGTTTTTAAAGTACTTATTATTGTTAGAGAATCGCATCACGTGTTATACCTGTCTTTCTTATTTCTGTAATCCCCTTTTGTCCATTAGGGACTAAATACATTATTTACGGAGTTTCTATCTCCGCACCTTTATACTGTGGTCTCGTCTGTTATTCGCATATAGCGATAAAGGTATATTACAGACATTGTCCTTAAAGGTGTATTCGCAGATTAGAGACAGAGTACTGCGAAGGGATCTCTTATTCAGGTATTGGTTCTTTGGTGTATAATATACAATAAAGGTACGCTACGCTGTGCTACGTTTTGTTCGCACGTAGCTAGGTTTAAAAGGTACGCAGGTCACGGACATGATACGTAACCTGAGCTTTTCACTTATTGTTTCTCTGGTCATATTTAATCGCCATTAACAATACTTATCACCCAAACAACGACACTTAATGGGTATTGTAGAAGGGACAAAATGCCCCAAATGCTCCACAGACAATGCAGACTTTCTAAACTGTTTTCAACACACTACATGGTACTCTTACCAACTCCTTGCTAATCACAATCCTATCTCCTCTTGACTGATCACCCTGACTTTCCCTATACCTTCACCTAACCTTGACTAGATTGATACTCTGTGGATGGATCGACGGCTCCTGGAAGCGGGTAGGCAATAGGTTATAGTAGTAGTAGATGATTATTGTTACTAGTTTAAAATGAAAAAAAGGAAAACCTGTTAGACATAAGCTCTAATTTTGTTGCATTTTGACACACGTTTATTCTGAATGTAGCTAACAGACAATGTATGCCACCTTGCACACATCCGGCCGACAAGCCAACCGCTGGATGGAAACAGACATGTGGCATATGCTGACTGTCCCTCCCTCCTCGTTTAAGCTCCCAATTTATTTCTCTTTTTAACTACGTAAAATTTCAAGGTTACTGATATCATTGGATATATTGTATTTATATGGCTATAGTTTTAGTCGAAACTTTCACACCAAAGATTTGTACAACCGAACTACTACAATCCTTACTGTGATGCCTGAAAATGTTTCAGTTTGTAGTAGTAGTACGTTTATTTATAAGGCGCCGCAAAGTGTCCGCAGCGCCGTACATAGCAAACAAAAAAACAAATGACAAGGTAACGTACAGGGTGTGTTGAAAAATACAGTATAAATAGGGGTATAGCTGGTAGAAATAAAATCAGCATCAGTTCAGAAGTAGGTGTCAAAATTGTCGAGGAGACTGAAGATGAAGTAGAGGAAGGGAAGAACAGGACAGGAGGACAGGTGAGGTAAAGAGGTAGGGTGAGTACCTGAGGCAGGAGGACCCTACTCATAAGAGTTAACATACTAAAAATAGGTGGGTGGATGAACGAAAAACAACAGGATAAGTAGGAACGGAGGGGAACGGAGGCAGGATAGGAGGATCAAAAGAGGTTAGGAGGAGGGATAGGCTAGTCGAAAAAAGTGGGTTTTGAGGGAGCGCTTGAAGGAGGTAAGGGAATCAGAAAGCCTGATGGGTGGCGGGAGGTTGTTCCAGTGCAGGGGGGCAGTGCGAGAGAAGTCTTGGACACGGGAGTGGGAGGAGGTGATTAGGTGAGAGGTCAGTCGGCGGTCAGCGATGGAGCGAAGAGGACGGCAGGGAGTGTGGATAGAGATCAGTGAAGAGAGGTAAGGAGCGGTGGAGGCGGAGAGAGCCTTGTAGGTGGTGGTGAGGAGTTTAAAGAGAACTCGGAAAGGAATGGGGAGCCAGTGAAGAGATAGACAGAGGGGGGAGGTGGAGGTAGAGCGGCAGGAGAGGAAGATGAGCCTAGCAACAGCGTTAAGAATGGTTTGGAGAGGTGCGAGGCGGGTGAGAGGTAGCCCAGAGAGAAGGATGTTGCAGTAGTCAAGGCGGGAGATGACAAGAGAGTGAATGAGAATTTTGGTCGCGTCTCTTTCACCCCCCACATTCGTGCTCTCTCACAGTCTTGCCGCTTTCACCTACGCAACATCTCACGCATCAGACCATTCCTCTCCACTGACGCGACCAAAATTCTCATTCACTCTCTTGTCATCTCCCGCCTTGACTACTGCAACATCCTTCTCTCTGGGCTACCTCTCACCCGCCTCGCACCTCTCCAATCCATTCTTAACGCTGCTGCTAGGCTCATCTTCCTCTCCCGCCGCTCTACCTCCGCCTCCCCCCTCTGTTTATCTCTTCACTGGCTCCCCATTCCTTTCCGAGTTCTCTTTAAACTCCTCACCACCACCTACAAGGCTCTCTCCTCCTCCACAGCTCCCTACCTCTCTTCACTGATCTCTATCCACACTCCCTCCCGTCCTCTTCGCTCCATCGCTGACCGCCGACTGACCTCTCACCTAATCACCTCCTCCCACTCCCGTGTCCAAGATTTCTTTCGCGCTGCCCCCCTGCACTGGAACAACCTCCCGCCACCCATCAGGCTATCTGATTCCCTTACCTCCTTCAAGCACTCCCTCAAAACCCACTTTTTTCGACTAGCCTATCCCTCCTCCTAACCTCTTTTGATCCTCCTATCCTGCCTCCGTTCCCCTCCGTTCCTACTTATCCTATTGTATTTCGTTCGTCCACCCACCTATTTTTAGTATGTTAACTCTTATGAGCAGGGCCCTCCTTCCTCACGTACTCACCCTACCTCATTACCTCACCTGTGCTCCTGTCCTGTTCTTCCCTTCCTCTACTTCATCTTCGGTCTCCTTGACTATTTTGACACCTACTTCCGAACTGATGCTGATTTTAGTTCTACCAGCTATACCCCTATTTATACTGTATCTTTCTACACACCCTGTACGTTACCTTGTAATTTTTTTTTTTTTTGTTTGCTATGTACGGCGCTGCGGACACTTTGTGGCGCCTTATAAATAAACGTACTACTACTACTACTACATGCGTGAGATGTTGCGTAGGTGAAAGTGGCAAGACTGTGAGAGAGCACGAATGTGGGGGGTGAAAGAGAGGGAGGAGTCAATGATGACACAGAGGCAGCGCGTTTGGTCGGTGGAGGTGATCTCGGTTTCACCAATGCTGATGGAGATAGTGGGAGAAGAGGGGATGTTCGGGGGATGGAAGATTAGAAGTTCAGTTTTAGCCATGTTTAGTTTCAGGAAGCGTTGGGTCATATTTGTATTGAACGTATTGTGTTTAATGTGCAAAGTTTTCAATAAAACACATATTGGGGAAAAAAAAACTATACCTCCCCTGTGTTACAGGAGGAGTAATAAATTGCCATCACTACTCCAAACTATTGGATTCTTACTGCATTTGACATCATTGCTGGATGTCCTCTCATACCCCTTTCACATCGCACTTTTAAAACGGTAAATTGCCGATTTTTTTTTTCATTTTAAAACGTTTAAGCCTGCACTGTGAATGCACCAGAGCCGATTTACCGTTTAAAGTTAACTGGTATTTCGAACCGTGTAAAAAGCAGAGTCCTACACGGTTCCTTGCCGTTTTTTGAGCAATGTGAATGTGTACAATGTGTCTGAAACGGTATTTCAGGCAAACAACACAAGCTACAGAGCAGTGATAGGCTGTCCCCTTTAAAATGACAGGCAATGTTGACACTCTGGCTTGAAACGTGTTCGGGTTGAAACGGTTTGACTGCTATGTTGAATGAGACTTAACCGGTATTTAAAACGGTAATCTGCGGCAATGTTAAGGCTCTGACCCGTTTTAATTACCGTTTTAAAATACCGGTTTTTAAAACGTGTCGGCGATGTGAAAGGGGTATCACTAACCAGTATGAGGTCCGCTTGAACTAACCTGGATAAATTAATTAATTCCCAGCACTAACACATTTTATCTATTAATTTTAAAGAGCTGAACTAACTCAAAAGTATCAGCACTAATAACATTTACCTTGCTTTTTAATTTATAGGTTTTTTTATGTGTATATGAATAACCTTTATTAATGTATGTATGTTTGTAAACAAAGATTTCTGTATTTACTATTTTGAAGCGCAACGGAATCTGCTGCGCTATATGAGAAACCGCAAATAAATAAATAAGTAAATAAATATTTATATCTGAAATCATACAGTTCTGGTGATTATTATAATACCCCTTTCACATTGCAGCTGTAACACGGCATATTGCCGTTTTTTTAGTGCTTTAAAACGTTTCCAGCAGCAATGTGAAAGCCACATTGTCAATTTACCGGTTACAGAAAACCGGCATTTTGACACGTGTTAAAAGGAGGATCCTACACGGTTCTGAGCCGTTTCACCTGCAGTGTGAACAGCTCAGAAACGGTATTTGCTATAAATGATAACCACACTTGATCCCCGCCCACAAGCAGGAAAAAAAACATTTAAAATGACATTGTATTGCTTTCTATGGGTGAAACGGGTTGAATCTGAAAGGTACAAAACGGTATTTAAACTGCAATATACCTTTACATCATGCAATGTGAAAGGGGTTTAACTGGCTTTTGACCAGTTTTAAGACACGTTTAGAAAAACGGGTTGAAAGCAGGTTTTTGCAATGTGAAAAGGGTATTACTCCTCCCCTAATGAGTTGAGCGGTCCCCCTGTACGCATTTTGTAGGACGCCACTCCCCCTCATAGACGTCACTGTGTGGGCGGGGGTTATACGCCCCTATGCCTTCTGTACGCCACTGTGTGGGCGGAGTCGGCCAAGTGACAGAGAACGTTCTTCTCCGGAAGTGTTGTCAGAGGGAGACCACGCCTTGTTGTTGTTGTCGCCGCTGTCACTGCTCGGTAACATGAAGTGGATGTTTAAAGAAGATCACGCGCCTGGTGAGAGATTAGGGTCCCCCGGGGGCTGCCTCAGTGCCCCCCACTGTCACATCCGCGCCCCGCTGCCTCTACTCCATTATACTCCGCTCTGTGCTACGTCATATGCTGCCCTATGCCTCCATAACCCCCTCCCCCACTGCCCTATGCCTCTATACCCCTCACCCACTGCCCTGTGCCTTCATATCCCCCTCATCCGCTGCCCTGTGCCTCTATGCCCCTCACCCACTGCCCTGTGCCTTCACATCCCACCTCACCCGCTGCCCTGTGCCTCTATGCCCCCTCACCCACTGCCCTGTGCCTTCACATCCCATCTCACCCGCTGCTGTGCCTCCACACACCCCTTGCCCACTGCCCTGTGCCTCTACTCCCCCTATCACCCGCTGCCCTATGCCTCTATATCCCACTCACCCACTACCCTATGCCTCTATATCCCACTCACTCACTCACTCACTGCCCTGTGCCTCTATACCCCCCTAACCTACTGCCATGTGTCTCTATAGCCCCCCATCAAACACTGCCCTATGCCTCTATATCCCTCTCCCTCGCTGCCTTATGCCTATATATCCCCCACCTCTATCCCCCCCGCTGCCCTATGCCTCCGTAACCCCCCTCCCCGTGCCCCTATATCTCCCCCATCACCAGCTGCCCTGTGCTTTCATATCCTCCCTCCACCACTGCCCTATGCCTCTATATCCTCCCTCAGCCACTGCTCTTTGCCTTTATACCCCCCAATCACCTGCTTCCCTGTGCCTCCATACCTCCCTTCCCTGCTGCCTAGGGTTACCACCTCCATCCCTTTTAATTCTGGACACATTAATTACACAGGTTCTGTGGCTGATTAAAACCAGGTGGAATGGAGTCTTGAAGTCAGCCAGCGACAGAACCTGTGTAATTAATATGTGTCCAGAATTAAAGGGATGAGGTGGTAACCCTACCGCTGCCTTCTGCCTCTATATCCACACTCCCCTGCTGCCCTGTGCCTCTATAACCCCTCACTCACTTCCCTGTGCCTCTATACCCCCATCATCCGCTGCCCTATGCCTCTCTATCCTCTGCCCCCCACAGTCCTATGCCTTTATATACACCCCACCTGCTGCCCTATGCCTCTGTATCCTCCCCCACCAACTACCCTATGCCTTTATACCCCTCATCTCCCGCTGCCCTGTTCCACTATATTCTTTGTCCCCCACTGCCCTGTATCTCTATATACTCCACACCTGCTGCCCTATGCCTCTGTATCCACCCCTACCTGATGCCCTATGCCCCTATATCCTCCCATCACCCTTTGCCTCTATAGCCTCCCTCCCCTGCGTCTCTATATCCCCGCTACCCTGTGCCTAAATATACTCTCTCACCCACTGCCCTGTGCCTCTGTATCCACCCACTGCCCTATGCCTCTATAGCCTTTATTTTCACACTTGCAGCCGCTTTAACACATGGATCCGGGAACCTATCACAGATCCATCCGGCTACAGCGGAGTTATCCGATAATGACCAGTAATGCAGTTGCATCCCCCCCTAGTCTTCTGTTCTGGTATGAAATGGGGGGGGGGGGGTTGTATTGAGAGACATACAGATCAGCATTGGGAACTGACTGCGGCACAGAGCTAGTTATGACATTAATTATTCAACATTCTATTGTAGTCTCAATATGAGTTTTACAGGTTGAGTACAAAAAAAATCCATTATCTAAATTATTCCGAAAACCATAGGCTCCCACCAAAAAATATTTTTTCTTAAAACCTACTGGGACATCTGTAACTGGCACTACTGGAGAAATAATATGTAACTGGTACTACTGAGGAAATCACATGTAACTGGCACTACTGGGACAATCATGTACAGTAACTGGCACTAAATACATGCAAGAAAATTATTATTTAGCACTTGGTGCCTGCGATTGTAGACAAACCTTGTTTCATGCACAAATAAAATATATTTGTGTGTATTTCATGTGTTTGATGTTCTTATACAACGTTTAATAATACGTTGTATAAGCACAACTCATACCTCATTCAAATATAAAAATATTCCAAAATACAGAATAATCCATTATCCAAAATTCTTCTGGTCCCGAGCATTTTGGGTAAAGGATACTCATCCTGTCTTGTGTATTACTATGCCCACATTACGCACTCGCTTTACTTCTCCCAATTTCTATCATTTATTCAGAAATACAGTGTGACATGTTTATATCCAGTAACCTGGATTCCTATTGGCTACAGAGGAGTACGCAGCGCTCTGGTACTGATGCTGCACTGTGGGGCTAATGGCGCGTTCTGTCCCAGCAGCCGTAGGTGACAATGCGGCTATGTATTGCTCCCCTACTCCATTATACACCACTTGTGGTATCATGTTGATAGATCTTCAGTGCCTATGCCGACAGTCAATAGGTCAACATTAAAATGTTGGCATGCCAAAGGTCGACATGTGTTCCAGTTCCCAGTACGGCGTCCCCTTAGCTGCGCTCGGCACACTTTAAAGGTTACAGTCAGAGACCATGTGGATGGCAGTCTATGAAAAATATCCCAAAATACTCATGATATCCTTTGCATGTCAATCTTTGTGTCAATCTTTTGTCACTGATGACCTCGGCGTGATCTGTCAGCTCTCCGGAGACAAGTGTGCTGTTGATGAGATTGCAACGTATAGAATAACATCACTGTAGCACAGAATGGCTGCCTAGCACTGAGCGGGTAACGGATGTACATTATATGCTGCATCCTTTATCAATCGGGACCTCAGCACAAGCACCACTCCGTTATCCGCTGTAACCCTCCCCAGGTGGTGTACGGGGTTAAATCCACACCGATGACTACTGTGCTACAGGCACCTGGTGGTTAGATGATCCTATGCATCAGTAATGTGCTGAACATGACGCCAGACGTGTTTATAATGAGAATGTTCCAGTTACAGCTCAGGTTGTTGGACTAACTCTCTTTCTTCTCCTTTCAGAACACAGGTGCATGGAGTCGGCAAAAATCCGAGCCAAGTACCCCGACCGCGTTCCGGTAAGTCATTGTATTTTCCTGCTGTGTGTTTCCTGTGGCGGCTGATTAACTATTCATTGTATGTTGCTGGACTTTGTGCGCTGACCCGATATTTATAGTAGACGGCTGCCCATTGATTCCCCTCCAACCAATCAGGAAATCTAGTACAACTATGACACTTTCTGATGCCGTCACCAGCCTAATACATACCCACCCCATAGCCACAACCCGGGGACAGGCAGCTGTGATTTCTGGTTTTTCCAACAGCTTTGGGGTGAGTGCAATGACCAATCACAAGCTGAAATCTATTGATGGGATCAGTCCCCTCAGTGTCGCTTTAAATGGCGAATGGAGTGCCTAGCGGCTGCGCTGAGTCACCCCGGGTATAACGGCTGTATTAAGAAGCCTCCTCGCACAGAAGGGTAGTGGTTAGTATGTAACATGTAGGTGGTAATGCAGCTTTACATGGTTCCTGTAGTGTAATTAATCATTCCTCAGATTCCCCACATTCCACAATCCTTCATATACATGAGCTCATAGGGACAGGGACAGTCTCTGCAGCATTTGTTTTGTGCCTGCGGAATGTGCACCCCACATCCGAGCAATCGACATGTAGCTGTTATTTCAAGGACGGCGCCAGGTAAATGGCTGTAGCCGATTGGCTGCTTTGTGACACTAGTCCAAAGCTTAATCTGTCCCCCGCACAGAGGGTATAGTAAAGGTTCATTAAAAGTGATCTTAATCAATGTTGGGCTCCCATGGTTAAAACACATTTACTTACATTTTAATAACAGAGGCTGATTTTTTTTTTAAATGCGTGTGTTATAGAGGGTACACACGGTGAGATATGCACTATTTTTCTATTTGATTTGCTGGTACTTATGTAGTATCTGGGCGCCCGATTCTTTGATTGTATGCCTTAACTTAAGGCATACAATCAGTGCGATGCGATATCGCATCGCATCGCATGCGACCATATCGCATGCGATGCGATGACCCGATTTTCCCATAGGATTCAATGTTAAAATGGACTGAGTCCATTTTAACATGGAATTCAATGGGAAAAAGGGGTCCTTTTCATACCCCTACTATCCAAGTGGGCATGGAGTTGGATATAAACCTGTGGCGAGCCACCGAGCCCGAAGCGTGGCGAGCGAACGGTATTCTGTGTCCCCTCGCGGGGCTCGCCACGCTTCGGGCTCGGTGGCTCGCCACAGGTTTATATCCAACTCCATGCCCACTTGGATAGTGGGGCAAGGAACAGGACCCCTTTTTCCCATTGAATTCTATGTTAAAATGGACTCAGACCATTTTAACATTGAATCCTATGGAAAAATCGGGTCCATCGCATCGCATCCGATTTGGTCGCATGCGATGCGATGTGCCTGATCCGACCCGATTTCTAAATCGCGCGCCCAGATACTACATAAGTACCGATTTGCTTATAGAAGCAAAATCAAATGGAATGCACATCGAATACTTTTAGCAGCATTCGATGCAGATTTGATCCCAATGCGCGCTCCTGTGTAGTGTAAATCGAATAGAGAAATAGTCTTGGCAGCCAAGGCTATATAGTGGAAATCTTATGGTAGATAGTGCAAATCTAATGTGTTCTCTGCAGCATTCAATTAGATGTCCATCTCCTGCCAGAAGCCAGTGTTGATCTAATAGCACATCGAATGAAAGATTGGATAGAAAATAGTGGCAATCGGAAAGGAGTAGAAAAATCTTTAGAGCAGGTTGAATAGTCTATATATAGATGGGATTGGTTTGGTCATGGACACCCACAGAGGGACAAAGTGTCGGGATTTCAACTGCATTCCATATAGATATATAGAGAAATCGAACCATATGTACGCACCTTTAAGCCTGAAAGCCCATCGATTAAATGATTTTAATACATTTTGATGGATTTCAGTTCGTTCTTATTCACCCAGGTTCCAAGTATTCTGATGAGGGTAGGGGTACAGTAATGCCCCAGACATACTATACGATAAGCGGTGCCGCGACACAAAACGACCCGTGGGTAAACACTAGGCAGTGATCTAGTTCAGGGACGTCTCCGGGACCCCTGACATGACGTCACTGACAATATCGGCAGATTGGACTGGAAGTTCAGCCGATCAGGGGTTATAGCTAATGATCTGCGGTAGCACGCACCGCTAACGATATAGTGGGTACACATATCGTATAGTTTGTACCCACCTTGGTCTCGATTGGTCGCTGGGAATAAGTTACAGCTCACAAACACATTAATGATGTCAAAATTGTTATTACATCTGTATTCACATTTCCGTTTACAATGTTCCAGTTTCGGGGGGCAGTAATGAAGTCGCTGCCCCGGTGATTGGGAATGTTAAAGATTTAACCTTTCATTGTAGCAGATGTTCATTTACTTAAAAATATGGTACTTGTTTCCTAGCACGGCGCCCATCGTATGCCATCGCATACCACTAATTAAGGTATGCGATGGGACCCGATTTCACGTCGGTGTGGAGTTGATTTTATATAGTGTGGCGAGTGCAGCGAGCCCGAAGCGTGCTGAGCGAATGCGGAATACATGTGAAGTAATCCGCGTACACTCTCCACACTATATAAAATAAACTCCACGCCGACGTGGATAGTGGGGGTATGAAAAGGTCGGAGGACGCATACCGCTGCGCTCGTCACGCTTCGGGTTGGCATTCATAGCGGGGGTGGCGTTAACAATGGGGGTGCATTTAACATAGTAATCACCCATCAGGGTGCCTGTACAATTAAAAATCGGGTCTGATTGCGTCGCATGCAATGTGATCGAAACTATGGCATAAGATGAAAATCGTGGGCACCGTTCTAGGAAACAAGTACCAAAAATATATTATTTGGCAAACCATCTATATCTAAAAGAATTGATCAGCGGTGAAATGCATGATGGGTCTGTGTTCTAAGTTCTCTGCATCGACCGGTTATATCAGATACTACTAGTCCCCGTTAGTGTCGCTGTACACTCTCTGTGCGATGGCACACACTAAACCATTTTACAATTCCCAGGTAATCGTGGAAAAAGTCTCCGGGTCACAGATTGTGGATATCGACAAGCGGAAATACCTGGTTCCTTCCGACATCACGGTGGCGCAGTTTATGTGGATAATCAGAAAACGCATCCAGCTGCCATCAGAAAAGGCAATCTTTTTGTTTGTAGACAAGACTGTGCCTCAGTCTAGGTGAGCCCAGGATCTGCCACTACCCGGTTTCCAGTTGTAACATACATTGGTCAACATAGATACAAAAAAGTGTCACCTCTTTGACATGTCAACAATTTAAATGTCTGCATTTTGAACATGTTGGTATTTAGACTGTCTTCCAATGCTTGCCGGTATTCTGAATATCTGGAGATCATACCGATGCCCTGTGCTGCGTACCTGCAGCATTAGTCACTGGCACGGTGTTAGTCACTGTTATTATAGCATGCCGAAGAGGATTTCTACATCTTCTACAATGTCGTAATTTGAGTAATTGATCTGCAGTCATGTGACTGATACCATCATGTGACACTTGAATCTATTTAAAAGGTTGATTTTACACACAACAAAGTTGTAGCATTCTACAGCCAATAGGAAGTCATTAGCATACAGAATCAGGTTATCACAGGGAAGGTGAGAGGCCTACACAATGCCAGGAGTTGAAAGTTATGAAAGTACACACAGACATAAGTTCCATATAAAAAAAAAAAAACACCATTAGAAACAGGCAAACCAGAAGTGTCAGTACTGAAGGGTCTAGACCCACATTCACCTGGCACATGTCCGCCCTAACATACCAACCCTGCCACTACTGAAGGGAAGCCACAATGTACAATATATGGCTGGGATTCAGGCCAGATAGATCCCGATATAAGTGACTTCTTTAGCACTAGCCCCTGCAGTACCGCATGCGTGGCATATTCGCCTGCCAATCAGCCAACATGACCTTCGTGTGAGCGACCATTGTTGCTTGGGGGTTATGTGCATAGAGGTAACAGAAGCTGCCATTTGATCTGTCCAGCAATGCTTAGCCCAATGGTTCCCAAACTGTGCGCCTAGGCTCAATCTACTTAATTTGGTATAGATTTTTTGGGGGGCCTAGCGGTGCCGTGGAAGAATTCTGATACTCTAGGGTGCCGTGATTAGAAAAAGATTGGGAACCCCTGGAGCCTTAGCCTATTATGTTATCCCTAAATTTAAATTCAAATACATTTACACGAAGAGTCTGATCTGATTTGTATCTGGAACAAACCATGCTGCCATTTATATCTTTCTGTGCAGTGTAAATACTGTTTGCCTTTGCGTGTAGCTAAGGCTGTATACACACGGGGGCGATTATGTTTAATATCACGGGCAATATGGTCGCTGAGTGACCATATTGCCCGCGATCAGGGCCGGCAACAGAAATCTTGGGGCCCTATACAATAATATTTCTTGGGCCCCCCACCTAATTCCAAATCAATACAACCCTCTTCTGCATGAGCCTCATTGAACCGTTCACTGCTCCAGATCCTGCTTTCAGGTGCGGGCTTCATGGCCGTGCGTCTGCGGCCCCAGGCCGTGCGCACACACAGAGTAGATGGCTCTGAGTGCCAAGTGGCAGGGCACAAACAGGAGATGGCAGTGGCACACAGTGAGTCACACTCAGCCGCACACAGATGGTACACAGTAGATGGCTGGGACGCGAGGGTCACTGACAGGCCAGGTGGTACAGGCGCTGGTCATGCCGGGACATGGAAGCTCTGGGGCCCGCCAGATTGCTGGGGCCCGTCACACTTGTCCCCCTTGACCCCCCCTGTCGCCGGCCCTGCCCGCGATGGGAGTGTGCACCGGCGATATATCGCCGGGTGCGCGCTCCCGTTTTTCACCTGTTGTGATCGCTGGTCGCAGGAGCTTGCTCTTGTGATTTCCACTGCCAGGCTCCCCCGGCAGTTTCTTTTTCAACAGCGACTATCTCTGGTCGCTGATGCAAACGGGACACTGAGCGATATATCGCTCGGCGATATATCCCCCCATGTGTACCTGACCCTCTCCATGAGAGAGAAAATGCTCTGCTCCTGGACTTCCTTGGTAAAGTGATTGCCATCACCTGTGGTGACACTTTTCTTATCAATTACCTAGCTCCCCACAGGTGATGGCAATCATACATTACCAGGGAAGTCCAGGAACAGAGCATTTTCTCCCTCATGGAGAGGGTCAGGTAAGCAGCCATGGTTTACACGTTAGACAGATTTTGGCAGCACAGATGGTGTAGTGGTTGGCATTACTTCCTCACAACTCTGAGGTCATGGATGTGCGTGCACATGTGGTAGGGAATAACTGGGGCAGTGACTAATTGGACATGTGCACATGTGGTAGGGAATAACATGGACATGTGCACATGTGGTAGGGAATAACTGGGGCAGTGACTAATTTGAATGGTCATATGTTCTCTGAACTCTCTGCAGGAATATGTGTGCACTATATAAATAACTGGTAGCAATAATAATATTCTTACACTGCCATTTAGATTTCAGTACGGACACACCGCTCCATCTAAAGGTGCCCATACACAGGTCCAATGTGGGATGATTTCAGCCAATTCACACGGATCGGACTGATATATCGGAGGTGTTTGGTGCGATCGGATCTGATGCAGGTTCCCGTGCACATCAGATCCTGTAGATCCAGGCTTCAGCACAGATGGTTTAATCAGAATCCCTCAGATACTAATTAAGTCACCTGTGCTCAAGCCTGGATATCTACAAAACCTGCACTGTTGGTGTGCCTTGAGGACCGTGGTTGGGAATGCCTGCTGTAGATCTTATATGCAGCATGTGTGATCTATTGGAATCAGATCATCAGCGGCACATCGCCTCCAATTCCCTTCAACTCCCCTGACAACTTCCCAGGAGTCCTTTTTCATGCGATAAATCATATGTAAAGAAGTACCAAGCCCTCCCGGGGCGCTAAAGGTAAAACAGGTCTGACAAGTCGGACCTGTGTACGGGGGCCTCAATGCTCTCATATTACATCTGCCCCCTGCAGTGCAGCATGGTGCCACCCAGGTGCTCAGTTACTGCATGTAACCCACACATGCTGGGCAGCTTTATTTTCACACTGCAATGTACCTCTGAGCTAGGACACACCCTAACCACACCTAACTCTCTGCACATGTTACATCTGCCCTCCTGCAGTGCAGCATGGTGTTACCCAGGTGCTCAGTTATTGGCTGCTTCTGCATATAGCCCACACATGCTGGGCAGCTTTATTCTCAAACTGCAATGTAGCTCTGAGGTAGGATATGTCCCTCTTACACCTCACTCTGTGCACCTGTTACATCTGCCCCCTACAGCGCAGCATGGTGTTTACCAGGTGCACAGTTACATGCTCTTCATTACTTGCTACTTCCAAATCCGTATCTGCTCCTTAGAATTACTGATGGATACCAAAACAAAACAATACAGTAATGAGCCAATTTGGAAAATAGTTTGTATTAATCTCCCTTTCTTTTGCAGCCTGACCATGGGGCAACTATACGAGAAAGAAAAGGACGATGACGGCTTTTTGTATGTGGCTTACAGCGGGGAGAACACGTTTGGCTATTAAACCTGTTTCCATCTTGTGACTCTTGTACATAATGTCGGTGGTTTTACCATAACACACAACTATCCACCCTATAGGTTAGAGCCATAGTAACTGGTCGGTGCGACCGAACCGGTTCTGGTTCCTCATGTTCGTCTGTGTCTAAGTATTTAATGTAAATTATTTAATTTTTTCTTTTTTCTGCTTTATAGAGAAGTCACTTTTCTGCCATAGAGACCTGCGGCGCGCTGGGAATAGGGAATGTGCCGCCGGGTTCTATGGCCATGTGATATTATGGGGTGAGCTGGAATTAACCAAACACATCAGTAGCATCATAAGTACTCAGATTATTAGTTCTAGATCTCCGACTATTAGTGATTAGTATCGTTACTCTGTAATACTGGGATGTAACTATGCACCTTTCCTGCAAATAAAACAGTTCAGTTCATTAATGGTGTGGGGAACGTGTATTAATATGTCTTGGTTGTGTTTAAGACAGTCGGATAGATTGTGAGCTCTTCGCATCATGTACTTAGATTTCTTTAACCTGTTGCTTTTCTTGTAAAATATTTTATGTAGCCACAGTCAGCAAGTGCTGAACTGTCCACTATCAGACTGACTGGCATTTATCTGAAGCCATCAGAAAACATGGCCAGACACCGCACCCTTCCCTAATCACAACTGCGTGCTTATGCAGCCTGCCCAGTCTCCATGGGTAACTGCCAGCACGTGGGAGGGAAATGTATCACCATTGGATAAGGGGAGAGATTGGGGGAAGCTCAGCACTTCCCTAAATGCAAGGCATACCCCCATAATTAGTGGTCGATCGAAGTGATGCACTGTACAATTATCTGGCAGATATGTGGGGGTATGGCCAGATAATTGGACGTTGATGTCCAGCACAAGAATGAGCTTGTTACTATGGGGCTTATTATTATTGAAACTACACATCCCAGCATGCCTTGCCATAGTATTCCCTAATAGTAAGACTGTTGCAAGGCATGATGGAACTTGTAGTTTCACAACAGCTGAAGGGCCATAGTTTGGACATGCCTGGTCTAATGGGACTCCTGCACATGTGCAGCCTGCTGCCCTCTCTTGAAATGTAGCCCATAGGCTGTGGTGGGCTAAAGCCATCTTAAATTGGCGTTTCCCAATCTCCAGAATGTGAGCTTGCTAAATCTCCCAGTTGCGCAGCCCCTATAGGAACCTGTATCAGCCATGGCTGCTGTCAGATATTGAGGGATTGCGGCAGATAGGGAGATGGTACAATCTGCACAGATGATGGGGCTGGAGAACACTTTGATGTTGCCACCGATGGTGTGTATTATCGGCTTTATTACTTAGATTATTACGTAGAGCTGGTTATGACGGCGGCAGATGTTATGCTGGGGTAGAGGTCATTCTATGCTTTAGGAGATTGCATTGCAGCTGTGAGATCTGTGCAATGGCCTCTTCTCTGAATGTGGATCATAGCTCTGTGTAATAGCATCGCCACATATGCACCCGCCATTCTCCCCTACACCTGTGGATGGAGGCATGTTATAGTGTTGGGTTATACAGACTGCCTCCCAGCTGTACCGGGGAGCAAACACTCACAATGCAGCAGCGAGGGGTTATCAGGAATACAACAAAGTGTCCACAATTCAGGGGTAAAGTCGTCCCAATTTATTTCCATAAAAGAAAGGTCCGAGGAAGAAGCAGATTATTGTGGATCTTATATGAAGTGCAGCAAGGTCTCCTGTCTATTAGCCATCTATATCTGGCTGTTCCCAGCTGCTCATCTGAAGGTCAGGTAATCCCGTGGGCTCTGGATCCAGTAGGAGAAGGCTTGTTCCCGTAACCGCTTCCAGGCCAGCTGGTAGGATTCAGCAGCGTCCTTGTAATCCCGGTACGTCTGCAGTCCTCTGCCCCTGCAGAGATTCAATCTCTATATAAAATGTGCCATAGACACCAGCGCATAATCTCTGTGTACTATAATGTAAAATTTATATGAATGCACCGCTATCTAGTGCAGTACATAGAGGTAGATTGGGCAGCACAGGGGTGAGCATTGCTGTCTGACAGCACTGAGGCTATGATCCAGTCATGACACATCTGTGCAGCGTTTGTACGTATCATCAGGATGTGGAAGGGTCACCAACTATGTGAATGTGTGTTATATACCCAACGCTATAATCGCTTACTGCTAATAAATCTATTAATTAATGAGCACTGAATATGCAATTGCATAAGGATTATGGTGGAATATATATATATATATATATAAATAGAAGGAGCTGGTGCGGCACTCAGTAAAGCAATAATAAAGCAAACTCACGGAGCCATAAAGTTAGGACTGTATGGCTCCGTGAGTTTGCTTTATTATTGCTTTACTGAGTGCCGCACCAGCTCCTTCTATTTGTATACCCCATTGTGAAGGCACCAGGACTCTATTGCCGATTTCATTGGGAGTGCCGGACCAGCACACTGTTATATATATATATATATATATATATATATAAAATGTTTCTTCTTGCTGGGTATTTTTCTGCCCACCTGTCCTCTACATCCAATAAAGGTGGCTCATACCTCAATGCCTCATTAGCTCCTGACTTACCCGCCCCCACTTTGTGTAGGTGACAGGTGCGGTGGTGCAATATACCAGCCCATAAGTCATATACTATACCCAGCTCTGCCCAAAGCCTACTGCTCAAACAGACCACACCTTGCACACACAGCTGTCCTGCAGCAAGTAATCCCCCTCCACCTGCCACACTGTAGGACCGTGATGGCTAACCTATGACATATCAAGGCAATTTGACTGATACGCGTCTGACCAACCGGTGTGCGGAGAGTGAAAACCCAGAAGTGAACAAGGGAACTGGCTAAGCCAGCACGCATGCTGCACCGCCAACTGGAAAGGGACATAGGGGGGCATGGCCTGTCTGCTGGAGGGAGCAGAGCTAGCCTTCCAACAGGAGACGCCAACAGCTGGGTCATGGGAGATGGAGTGCCAGTGTCCTGGGACTGCCCTGGTGAAGCACGATGCTACCGCCACCCACCCCGCATGCTCCCACTCACTGTGTCCCCGGCCCTGTCCGTTTGGTAATGATGTACCCCTCCACTTTGTAAGGTAGGGGGGGCTGGGTGGCAGGATCTATAATGGATCCCCCCCGCTGAGTATATATTGTTTGTACTTGTATTATATGTTCTGAGGGGGACAGAAAGAACATGTGCGATGGAAACAGTGTGGGGTTGTTGTGATGGGGGGCAGTGTGGGATTGTTGTGATGGTGACACTACAGTGTGGGCCTGGTGTGATGGGAGAGACTACAGTGTGGGCCTGGTGTGATGGGAGAGACTACAGTGTGGGCCTGGTGTGATGGGAGAGACTACAGTGTGGGCCTGGTGTGATGGGAGAGACTACAGTGTGGGCCTGGTGTGATGGGAGAGACTACAGTGTGGGCCTGGTGTGATGGGAGAGACTACAGTGTGGGCCTGGTGTGATGGGAGAGACTACAGTGTGGGCCTGGTGTGATGGGAGAGACTACAGTGTGGGCCTGGTGTGATGGGAGAGACTACAGTGTGGGCCTGGTGTGATGGGAGAGACTACAGTGTGGGCCTGGTGTGATGGGAGACAGTAAGCGTGGGGCTGTATATATAAATAGGTACTCGTTTCCTAGCACGGTGCCCATGATATTCAGTTGTATGGCATTGTATTCAATTTAAAATTGTATACCATTGTATATGGCATACAATGCAATGCGATTTTAAATTGTATATACAATTTTTAATTGTATAAGCACCTTAATAGGTGCTTACAATGTTAAATGCACCCCCACGCCACCGCCACTATCAACGCCAACCCGAAGCATGTCGAGCGCAGCGAGCCCGCGAGGGGCGGCGGTACGCGTCCTCCGACCTTTTCATACCCCCACTATCCACGTCGGCTTGGAGTTGATTTTATATAGTGTGGCAAGCGGACGCGCATTACTTCACATGTATTCCGCGTGCGCTCGCCACACTATATAAAATCAACTCTACGCCGACGTGGATAGTGGGGGTACGCGTACCGCTGCGCTCACTACGCTTCGGGTTGGCGTTGATAGTATGGGTGGCGTGGGAGTGCTTTTAACATTGTACGCACCTATTACGTTGCTTATACAATTATTTATCTTATAGGGGGCACATTTAACATTGAAAACACCCATTAGGGTGCTTATACAATTTAAAATGGTATATCATTGTAAATGGCATACAATTCGATGGTATACAATTTTAAATTGTACAATGGCATACAATTCGATGGTATACAATTTTAAATTGTATAACATCGGCTAACATCGTATCGCATCGCATGCCATTGTATGCGATGTGATGGACACCGTGTCGGGAAACAAGTACCTATAGCATACCTCCCAACAGTCCCGATTCCAGCGGGACAGTCCCGATTATGAGGGCCTGTCCCGCTGTTCCTTCTGCGGCCGGCAGTGTCCCGCGGTGAGGGGGGGCTGTTGGGAGTCCCCCCTGTCGGCTGCTAAGCAGCGGGGAATAAACGCTGTGCGCATGCACACAGTGTCTATTCCCGCAGCCAGGGGGCTGGGGGCATGGCTAGAGGCTCATAGAGCCTCTGGGTAATGCCCCCATAGCGGCAAAATGGGGGCGTGGCCTCACGGGAGAGCCACGAGTATAGGCCATGCCCCCGGAATTAGGCCACGGGTCCCGGGTCCAGCGCAAAGAAAGTTGTGAGGTATGCCTATAGATACATTGAAACTATAACTCTTTATTATTGCTGATCTTTATTATGGCTGCAAATATCACCAAATTATTGATATTTCTTGAAGTGACATGCGACTCGAGGAAGACTACACCTTTTTCCATTTTTCGACACACCAAGCTGACTCAGGTTAGCCATCACTGCTGTAGGAGGACGAGATCGGCAATAATCACCTCCCCTTGTCCATACGGTCACTTGCAGCATGCAGAGAGAGCCGCAGCTTGTGTACACAGCCCATTCGCACTACACAGGTTTCCATAGATAAGCTACTGGCTGACTAGTCGCATATCCCGTGTTTATAGCAGTTTGCCCTTAACCCGGCCCATTATGATCATTTTTGTTAGAGATATATATATATATATATATATGTATCTACATCTATATCAAGACAAAACAAGGTTTTGCCGGTCGCACTTGAAGAGTAATATTGTTAATTATGTTTAATGCCCCCCTAGGAGTAGATAATTGATTTATGGTGTCGTTTTAACTTGGGGGTGTGCTACCACTGCAAGTGAACCAGAATCAGGCCCAAAATCCATACCAACAGTATTCTTTATATTTCATCAAATACTTTATATGATCCGAGTGGCAGTGTGTGAATCCAATCAGAGATCGGATAAATGCAAAGATTAATAGATGAAAATATAGTATTTAATAAGTAACTATTATTTATTATCCTTTAGGTAGTAATGTGGATTGAGCGCAGCGCGTGGAAATAAACGTTTGCAGCAGAATGGGTTTTTCTGAGTAAACCTGTAATTATCAGGAATACGGGCATCTTCTGTGCAGTAGCCCTTTAAATGCAGCTGTAAAATAAAATAAATTATTCCCATTGGTGGGATTACAGGCGTTATGTTGGAACATCTGCAGAGGGTGTGAGGAGGTTAGATCACTTTATTTTAACGTTCCCTTCTGCTGATCTGTCCCGGTGCTCAGAAAACAAACCAGCATCCCCAGGGAACATGAGCCTCATTCACAGACCGGCCTCTGTGCGCTGATTGACAGACAGACGTTAGCCAAGTTTTCCAGACACCGGCGCCAGCCCTGACTTCAGACCAGCTAGTGTATTTATGTTACCAGCATCGGCAACGATTCGGGAGTGGCTGTGTTTAGGGAGAGGGGACTAAAGAGGCACTTTTACAGCTACAGAAAGGGATAATTACACTATGCGAGATAACAACAGCTCCAAACAACGTCATGTATGACCGACGAGAGCAAGAGGATCAATACGCAGACCCGTTATCATTTAGGTTCTGAGTAAAGTCTGCAAGGAACGACAGTCACATTCTCTGGGTAATCTAACAAGTGTCATATACATACTAAGGTGCAGACAGGGACGTAGTAGATGGAATGCTTACCTGAGTGACAGCGGGAGCTGCTCCTCTGACAGACTCTCTACCAGATGCCGGAATGTGCTAAATAATTCTGCTTTACAGATCCGAGATCTGGGGAAACAAAAGGGGGTTATTCTAGTTCACTAGGAAAGGCACAATCACTCTCTAATGGACAAAACCATGTGCACTGCAGGTGGGGCTGATGTAACGTGCAAAGAGAGTTAGATTTTGGTGTTTTATTAATTATGTGCAGGGTAAATACTGGCTGCTTTATTTTTACACTGCAATATAGATATCAGTTTGAAGTACAAACCCCACCCAAATCTAACTCTCCCTGCACATGTTACATCAGCCCCACCTGCAGTGCACATGGTTTTATCCATTAGAGAGTGATTGTGCCTTTCCGAGTGAACTAATACCCAAGCGATGGAGGGGACACAATGCAACATGACAGGAACGTATGGTGCAATATAGCTCCTACCTAGACTGCGGGGTCCCAACTGCTTTTCGGGTTGTCCCTTGCCTGTACCCGTTAGCAGTGACATCCAGAGGCTGGTCTGGTACAGCACACCAACTAACAGCTGCAGCAGAGAATTCACAGATAGGGAGTCACCGGTTACTGCACATCAGCAATAAAACAATGACACAAGCAACAATGTGTAACTTGCATGGAATCAATCGATGCTAATGGCAGACTGCTGGCTACGCAGGACATTGGTATAGAGGCGATTTCTGCTAAAACAGCATCTTACAGGACAAAAAGGCATATCTACAAGCAAGGCCTTCATATCATTACTGCGCATTAGTCACCGGGCACAGGAGAAAGCAATTTTGTGGAGTCAATCGTTCGTGATGTCACTAGGTCTGCGTGACTGGGCAGGCAGCATTCTAAAAACTGCAGCCCCTCACGGTGTTTAGGTCACATGTGCACTAATGGTTAATTAGAAAGGACACTTAAGGGGTGATTCAGGTTGGTTTGCAAGAGCAAACTCCTTTAATAAACAAAACCATGCTGCACTGCAGGTGGGGTAGATGTAACGTGCAGAGGGAGTTACATTTGGGGGGAGTTATTTTGTTTCTGTGCAGGGTAAATTCTGGCTGCTTTATACTAACACTGCATATATAGTTTAAACACACCTCACCCAAATCTAACTCTCTCTGAACAGGTTACATCAGCCCTACGTGCAGGGCAGCATGGTTTTGTCCATTGAAGGAGTTTGCTTTTACAAACCAACCTGAATTAGGCCGTTAGTAACACCTGTGAGCATTGTACCTGTAACCACCAGGTTTTATTTAGTGGTGTAACTGTGGCTCAGTTAAACATGGCTCCTGTCACACTAACCACTGTGATAAGCCTGGGGGCTCAGACTTCTGCAAATTAGCATTTTAATGTAAAGATTTAGAATGACAACCCGGTTATTATCCTGGGTAAGTAACAAGTCTACAAATGGAACGCACAGGCAAACGGTACCGTGACTCGCCTATGACGGCCTCACCTGCGCCACCAGGAACAAGTCTCCTCACGCCGTCCTCTGCTGTCAGCGCATCCCGTCCATGCTGGAATTGTAGGTGCGACTGGGCGATCTGTGGCGTATGTACCCGAAATCCTCCTGGCAAACCTGTTACACTCTGGCACCTGGAGAACAGAGCACATGTCACATTCCTGGCCTCACCACGTACACAGCAGAAGAGGAATCGCGCTCATACAATACCTACTGTGCAGGGCCCTCTCCATGGATAGCAGACTGAACGGACACTTCCCAACCACCAGTGAGGACAGATAGATCGGCTGCTGCAGAAAGTGCGTGAGCAGCGCCCCCTGGCACCCCACCACGTTCCACCTCGCCATTTTATCACTGCAGGACATGGATAATGTGCGATCTCCCCGGCCTGGCTTGACGCGCAGCACTCCCACGGTGTGATAGTCCACCCCGGGGCTGTGACTGTCCTGAGCCTCACCGGGGACACACTTGGCTCCAGTTCTGTGCACATCCGTGGGTTCTCTGACTGCGCACTCATGTTCCCCGCCAGGTTCAGCACTTTTCTCGATTCCGCCGTCTCCGCCATCTTGCTTTATCCTTTTGTTCATGGGTGGGGACTCGCCCGCCACCCGTTTCCTTTTACATCCTATGTCCGCAGAGCTAAAAAGTCTTGGCGGCTCTTTTGACACTGCAGCGGTGGGACACAGTTGGTCCTCTAGGGCAATTGTGGGGATAATGGAGGCATCTCCGCCTGATGAGAAACAGAGCACCGAATGGAACGAATTAGGGTTTTTTGTCTATAACAAGGCGCAAAGGGGACATAATTAAGTATTTTTACATTCTATTATATCACCTGAACACCGTGCGCTAAAGTGGTACTACGGGCATGGGTTACGGTTATGCTAAGGTCATAGGCACACAACCAATTTATAAATTAATAATGACAATTGAAAAGAAATACATAATGTATGTCACAGAGGATACTACATAATTAAAGTGTCTTTAACTCTTAAATGTATATTTGGAGACATGGCTAACGTGGTGGGGGGGGAGGGGGTGGGACTGTCACTGGAGTAGGCACTGATGTAAACTCCTCCCCCCCAAATGTAATTGGGGGCAGGACTCTCACACATACAAGGTTCTGAGTGGCCAACCTGGTTTTGCCGAAGTACGCATTGCCGCTCTAATTCCCCCAAATCTCAGCAGCTGCACAATCCCGCAGCACGGATGGCGTAATGGTTAGCATTGTATAATAAGGTACAGTACGCAGCGTAGTGCAATAGTATCACTGAGCGCTAGGCGGGTACTCACAAGGTGTGTGACTGGTGAAGAACACGAAGGACACCTCTGACTTCAGCATCCACTTGGCGGAATCACCTGCAGGAACAAGCACGGAGTCTCCGCTGCCGGACAGAGCCAAGGACAGTTGGTGGAGGAGGTACCTGACCGAAGAGAAGAACATGGATTTATATTCTATATAAACACAGGCCAAAGAGTCTTCTACTCTATGAAGCCAAGTGTCTTGTCTGCAGGGTGAGAGCGGTCGCCAGTCTGGTCCCTGGATAGTACTGGCAGATATATGTGCCGCTGACTGCGCAGACTGCACTATGACAAATAAGGATGAGCAAATCCTTGCCTTCTATTTCCTGGTTATTCCCCATAAGGCTGGCGAGTCCCCTTATATAGAGATCATTTGATTAAGTGTATCTGCTTGTTAAAGCTAATGTTTTATCAGCCAATCATGGGGGCAGTAACTCAATGGGGGGAATTTTTTTTACATATTGGCCTTTATTCAGATCTGATCGCAGTATTTATTTATTTACGGTTTTTTATATAGCGCAGCAGATTCCATTGCGCTTTACAATTGTAGACAGTGATAAAACAAACTGGGAAACAACAGACAAACTTGGAGGTAAGGAGGCCCTGCTGCAAGCTTACAATTTATAGGGACGTACAGTAGCGCACCCGGGGGGTGTTTCCGAGTACCCAGACCCCCCCCCGATGGAGCAAATATAATTTTTTGCTACTCGAGCATCTGCCCATAGCTCCGCCCACTTGCCGAATTAGGCTCCGCCCGCTAAATTGCGGGGCTGTATAATGATGGGAGAGCTAGGATATGGGAGATGCATGGCATCTGCCTAAACTGATCCAAAATCTTTTTTCAGCAGCAGCCATGACATCAGGTCAGGTACCTGCTCCCTCTGTTCTATATATAAATATATATATTATTTATGTATATTTATATATACAGTACATATTTATTATATAGAACAGAGAGAGCCGTTCTTGAGTTTGAAAGTGGTCAATAAAGATCGAAATGTCACATCAGACAGCCATCTCTATATCTTGCTCTTTTAAAAGCCTTGCGAGTGCCGCCGCCATCCTCCTACACCTGTGCATATCATGTGCAAACACACAGGAAGGCACCCAGGCCATACTGGTACAGCGATAAAAGAGGAGTGCCAATCACGATATTATATTTAAGATAGATAGATTTTATTATTTATTCCATCTGGAACCCCCCCTTTACAAATCCTGCGTTTGCCCCTGACATAGGAGGGAAACACAATGACAGGCACCAGTAATAGCATAGCTTGTAGGTCCATAAGGAAAGCTTTATAATACATAAGTGCCTCAGAGGGTTGTATGTATGGAACTTGAATATGATAGGCTTGCCTGAAGAGGTGAGTTTTCAGGGAACACTTGAAAGTTTGGAGGCTAGTGGAGAGTCTTATTGTCTGCAGAAGGGGGTGGAGCAGCCCTATGAAAATCCTGTATTAGTGAATGAGAGCTGGTGATCCCTGCACCAGAGAGACGCAGATCTTGTGAAGAGCGAAGTGGTCGAGATGGGAAATATTTTGTGACAAGTAGACATATAAGATGGTGTAGTATGGTTAATAGCTTTATATGCTAGTAGAAGTGTTGGTACTTATGTAATATCTGGACTCCCGTTTTTCTTATGAGACCGCGTCCCCTCGCGGGGATCGCTGCGCTCACCACACTATATAAAATCAACTCCATGCGTAGTTGGATAGTAGGGGGTATGAAAAAATGGGGTGCATTTAACATGGGAGTCCAGATACTACATAGGTACCGAAGTGTTTTATATTGAAAACGGTAAAACACAGGTAACCAATGGAGGGACTGGCAGAGCGGATCAGCAGACAATGAGCGTCTTGCTAGGAAGGTCAGCCTAGCAGCAGTACAAATTTGTTCTCAAAATGGGCAAAACCATGTGCACTGCCGCTGGGGCAAATGTACCATGCAAAGAGAGTTAAATTTGGGTGGGGTGTGTTGAAACTGAAATCTAAATTGCAGTGTAAAAATAATGCAGCCAAGATTTAACCTGCACAGAAACAAAATAACACACAAATCTAACTCTCTCTGCACATGATACATCTGCCCCACCTGCAGTGCACATGGTTTGGTCCATTTTGAGAACAAATTTGTACTGCGATCAGATCTGAATAAGGGCCATGGTCAAGAGGTTCTTTTGCAGACAAAACATCAAAATGGGTTACACATACATGGCAATGAGGTCAGTGTACTCCGGGGACAGTAAGTCACCATATCCCAGTACAATAAGGCTTTTCTGGAATTTGGGGAGACGGTAGATTTGCAGCACGAATGTACATCCGCCGAATCTCCCGCAGCCGTGTGACGCCATCACGTCACCATGAGCCAGAGTCTCTGAGGAATGTCTCCAGCCCTGGTTCTCTCCACAGCACTAAGATTTTGGGTTAATAAGAGACCATTGGCCCGCTATTATGCCAGGTGCGGGGCTATATGCTAGCACCAACGCTGCTACGGATGTAAGTAAACAGGGTGACAATAACGCTATAACACGCCCTTTATAGTGGGGCGGCTACATGTTTCCAATCTGGAGTTTGCTGAGATGTCTCTGGATGCGGGTGGCCTGTACTGCACAGTGAGGGACAGTGGCTGCTAGTGGTAAAGCACCTGATTCTATATACACCATGCAAGACACCGGCCATCTTGTTGCTGGTAACGTGGCAGCTTGCTGCTTCCATGGCGACAAAGGGCTGCAGCTAGTTGTCAGCCAGGAATAATATATATTATTGTGTTATCACAATATCGTGTGTGAGAGCATATCATTTCTTTAATGGAATATTGCTATTTGATAATGGCAGCCTCTGGTTATGGGACGGGGTTCTAGGAGAAAGCCGTCAGGGTGCTAGAACTTTTTTGGCTGTACATAAAACATCACATAATGGGCGAGATTCACCAATAATCCCCAGTTCACATCGCAGGCATTAGCATAGTTAATAATCGCATATGCAGTAACATATGTGATTATTAACACAAAAGCGATGCCCGGCGATGTGCACCGGGTCCCCCCCTCCCTGCTGGAACCCTTACACAGCTGTAAGGGCTCCGGTTCCTCCTCCCTGCACTCAGAAGTGGTGCAGGCAGGAGGAAATCACTGGTCCAAGCAGCACAGCAGGAGGCTACCCGGACACAGGTGAGGGGGTGCGGCGCAGATCGGCAGGGGGCGCACGGGGCGGCGGGGGACGCGAAGGGAAGCCCATAGGCTTCCATGGGGTTACGCCAAATAGGAACTGGCGTAACACCCCCCCCCCCCCCCCCCCGCAGCAAAGCCCCAGCAATGGGGCTTTGCTGCATATAAAAATGTGGTAAAAACCCCGAAAAAAGGGATTTTTGTAAGAACTTACCGTTCGAATCCCTTTCTCTGATATGGTCCTGGTGACACAGCTCAACACTGGGATGTAGGAGGGTCCGAAGGAGCCAGGCACCTATCCTAAAGTTTTAGAGGGTAGGCTCCTCCCCTACTGCATCCCTGGACTCTTCAGTTCATCTTTCAAAGCCACTGGAATACATTAACTCAGTACAAACGCCTGCACATATTATATGCACATTTTATAACAGAAAACTGTTAACTTTTAACCATTTTAACATGAACATCATGAAACTTCTGGCATACTTACTGAGCGTAAGGGAGGGATCGCTGTGTCACCAGGACCATATCAGAGAAAGGGATTCGAACGGTAAGTTCTTACAAAAATCCCTTTTTCTCTTTCAATGGTCCTGGTGACACAGCTCAACACTGGGACGTTCCAGAGCCGGTCCTTTGGGAGGGTACGCTCAGGTCTGCAGCTCTCAGCACTGCTCGCCCGAATGATGCGTCCTCCGACGCGAACTCATGGAATCTATAGAATTTGGCAAATGTGTGAACAGATGACCAAGTGGCAGCTCTGCAAACCTGCTCAGCTGTGGCCCCATGTCGAACCGCCCAAGAGGTGGCAACTGACCTGGTGGTATGCGCATTTATTTTGGCCGGTACTGGTCTACCCACTTTGGTGTATGCAAAGGCTATCATAGACCGCAACCACCTAGCAATAGTCTGCTTAGATGCAGGCCAACCAATTTTGTGTACGTCATACAATACCAACAATGTGTCAGTCTTCCTGACACTCTTCACTCTGTCCACATATATGCGTAAGGCACGCACAACATCCAAAGTTCTCAACTTGTCCCTTTTCTTAGAACCCTCTGGGGGTTGAAACACAGGTAGAACTATCTCCTGATTTAAATGGAAGGTAGATACCACCTTCGGTAAAAACTGAGGCACTGTTCTTAAAACAGCCCTGTCATCATGAAAAATTAAGAAGGGAGATTTACATGACAAAGCTCCCAATTCTGAAACTCTTTTAGCAGATGCTACTGCTAACAAAAACACTAGCTTCCACGTGAGAAACTTAAAGTCAGCCGACCTTAAAGGTTCAAAAGGTGCCTTTTGAAGGCATTCCAAAACCAGTGATAGATCCCAAGGTGCTACTGGTTGCTTGTATGGAGGTTTCAACCTGGATACTCCTTGTAAAAAGGTTTGAATTTCCGGCAAAATGGCTATCTTTTTCTGAAAATAGATGGACAAGGCCGAAATCTGCACCTTCAGTGACTGAAGGCTTAGGCCCGATGAAAAACCATCTTGTAAGAATTCCATCATTCTTGATAGCTTAAAATGAGATGTATGAGCCTTTCTTCTCTCACACCATCGAATGTAAGTCTTCCAGACTCTATAATAATTTGCCGAAGATACAGCTTTTCTGGCTTTTATCATAGTCTGTACTACTGCCTCAGAAAACCCTTTTCTTTTCAAAATGGTGGTTTCAATAGCCAGGCCGTCAAAATCAATCGATCTGAATCCAGGTGATTGAATGGGCCTTGTCTTAGAAGGTCTGGTCTCAGAGGTAGACGCCATGAGTCCACAGACAACCTCTGAAGCCTCGAGTACCAGGATCTCCTTGGCCAATCCGGGGCCACTAAGATCACTGGAACCTTCTGCCCCTGTATTTTCTTCAGAAGTCTCGGTAACATTGGTACTGGTGGGAATGCATAAAGGAGATCTCCCTGCCAGTGAATAGTCATGGCATCCACTGCCTCCGCTAGTGGATCCCTTGTTCTGGCATAGAACCTGGGCACTTGACGGTTGATCCTGGATGCCATCAGGTCCACATCCGGAGTTCCCCACATCGAAGTGATTTGGTGAAACACCTGAGGGTGTAAGCTCCATTCCCCTTCCTTGAGCTCCTCCCTGCTCAGGAAGTCGGCTTCTATATTCTCTATTCCTGGGATGAATATAGCCGATACAGCTGGAACATTCTGTTCCGCCCATAGGAAGATTCTGGATACCTCCCACATGGCCAATCTGCTGCGTGTACCTCCCTGGTGATTCAGATACGCCACAGCTGTGGCATTGTCGGTCTGAATCCTCAAAGGGAGGTTCTGTAACCTGTCTCCCGCCAAGGAAATGACTTTCCAGACAGCTCTCAGCTCCAAGATGTTGATTGGTAACGCTGATTCCTCTGCCGTCCACAGGCCCTGAAGCCTGAGATCCAGGACTATTGCCCCCCAGCCCCTGAGACTGGCGTCGGTAGTTACTATCAACCAGTCCCAGGTCTGTAATGACCGACCCCACTGAAGGGAATCTACTTCTGTCCACCATTTCAAGGATTCTCGGGTGTCCGAAGACAGCACTATCATCTCGGATTTCATGGTCAAAGTGTCTCCTGACCAAGCTGACAAAATGTTCCATTGGAACCTCCGAGAGTGGAACCTGGCAAATTGAAGCGTCTCGAATGACGCCACCATCTTCCCCAGGAGCTTGAGGCACCTCCATACTGAAATGCTCTGAGCCCTGAGAATCTCCTGGACTAGGGTGACCAGATCCCTGGCCTTTACCTCCGGGAGGAATACCCGATGAAGATGGGTGTCCAGTATGACTCCCAAGAATTGGAGCCTTTGTGACGGTACCAACTGAGATTTTTGCAAATTTAAAATCCAGCCGTGAGCCTGCAAAAAACTGATGGCCTCTGCCAAGTGACTCTGCAGCATGGCTGCTGACTCTGCTTTGAACAGGAGATCGTCCAAATAGGGTATTACTGTGATTCCCCTGAGCCTCAGCACCGCCGCCATTACTGACATTATCTTTGTGAATACCCTTGGCGCGGTTGCTAGCCCAAAGGGTAACGCCCGGAATTGTAAATGGAGGTCTCCTATGGCAAACCTCAACAAGGTCTGATGCTCCGGGTGTATAGGAACGTGCAAATATGCGTCCTGGACATCCATGGACGCCAAAAATTCTCCCTGGTCCAGACTCAGGAGTACTGACCGTAGAGACTCCATTTTGAAATGGTCTACCCATAAATGAACATTTAGAGACTTCAAATTTAGTATTGGTCTGAAAGACCCGTCTGGTTTGGGCACCAGGAACAGCGTGGAGTAAAAGCCTTTCTTCCACTCTGTCTTGGGGACTAGTGTCACCACCCCTTTTTCCAAAAGGGAGTGCGCTGCTCTCACAAGAGCTGTACGCAGCCGTGCCTCCTTTGGTAAGGATGTGGGAATGAACCTCTTCGGAGGTGGCCCTCTGAAAGGGATTTTGTAACCCTGTGTTATGATGTCTAGCACCCAGGCATCCTGGTCTAGAGAAGCCCAAGCGTCCCTGAAGAGTGTGAGACGCCCGCCCACTTTTGTCACTGTCGGGCAAAGCCCCTGACAGTCATGCAGAGGGTTTATCCTCTCCTTTATTGGCAGGCTTCTTGTGAAAAGAGCCAAATTTTGACTTTTGTGTCTTGCCTCTAGAGGGCTGAAACCTTCCCCTGAAAGACTGTCCTCGAAAGGACGCACCACCTCTAGGGGAGGGCCGAAAGGACGGCTTAAAAGCAGAAAATCTGGATGTCTGCTTTGCTGAGGAGGCCGGCAGGAATGTACTTTTGCCGCCTGTGGCCTGTTTTATAATCTCCTCTAATTCGGTACCAAAGAGTACCTTTCCTTTGAAGGCTAATGTTTCCAGAGCCTTCTTGAACTCATTGTCTGCTTCCCAGGCTTTAAGCCAAAGCACTCTCCTGGCATTAATGGAGACTGTGGACACTCTGGTTGCCATTTTAATAGCTTCCTCCTCTGCTTCAACTGCATATTCTGCTGCTGCCTTAATCTTTTCTGCAAGCAGTAATGCACCCGGGTCAGCCTGCAGCATGGTGCATAATTCACCAGCCCACTCTATCATGGCCTTAGAAACCCAGGCTGAAGCAATAAGGGGTCGTAAGGTAAACCCCACCCCTTCAAAGATAGCCTTGAGGTTTCCCTCCAGCTTTTTATCCACAGAATCTTTAAAAGCTGCACCGCCTTGTACTGGTAATACAGTAGCCTTGGACAAACGTGCCACTGAAGCGTCCACAACTGGGACCCTTTCCCAGAGCTCCGCATGAGACTCTGGCATGGGGTACAGATTAAGGAATCGTTTTGGCATCTGAAGCCTCTTATCAGGAGTTTTCCAAGCCCCTTCTAACAATTCCTGTAACCCCTCATCTGAAGGAAAAGTAACAGCCTCCTTCCGCTGTCGCTTAAAAACACCTTTAACAGGAGTCTTATCCTCCACAGTCAGCTTTAAAGCCTGCTTCACAGCTACAATGAGATCCTCTATACCAGCAGCAGAGTTCTCTTCCAAATCATCACCCTGATCCCAGGGGATGTCAGTATACTCTCCTTCCTCTTCATCTACCACAGTAGTTAAAGCATAAGACCTTCTAGGGGTCCCTGCCACATCATCCATTTTGTCCAGCATTTCACTGAACCTGTTAATCCCTTTTGCAGTATCCTGCATCACCTGGATAAGTGCAGGATCTGCCTGGGTAAGAGGCAAGGAGCCAGACGACTGCTGAGATGATGGCATAGGTCTCTGTGATTCTACCAGCCCATCACTCTGCCTGTCCAAAAGCTGCACCAAAGCGTTTACTGACCTGCCTAGGGCCCTGGCCCACGCAGGTTCCATATGCTCTGCCCTATGGGGATCACTGCCCATGGGTCTCACATCAGCGCAAGTAATACATAAGCCCCCCTTGGCCATCTGCTCAGGGACAAACTTTTGTGTGCAAACATTGCACGCGCTCAGTGCATTAAGGGCTCCCTCCCCCAAAACCACAGCCTGATGCTCAGACATGACGCAAGTGATAAATGTATATCTATCAGTATACACAGTGCAAACAATGTACAAGCGTTTATACAGAGCAATGCACCCAGTCACTTATCTGTCTGTTGGTTTCAACTGCGGGGAAGCGATGCCCAGGAAATCCAAGTCACTCTGCCAGGATCAGTAAGCCAGCTCAGCTCCGCTGCAAGCGTTCTGAAAGGCGCCAAAGTCAGAGTGAAGGAAGAGACCACAGGTCCCTGCTGCTGCGGGGTCCGTGACCTTTTGGCGCCAACCACCCCCAGCAAGCCGCTCCTTAGGTAGGATTTCCTAGTTCCAGTGTCTCCCCCTCAAATGGGGATCACTTGGAACATGCCTGTCACAACGCTGCTGTCCTCTCATCTAGGAGCTCAGCGTGTAAGCTCCGCATAAAATGGCCGCCGCCATCACGGAGCGCCTGTCCCCCATGATCCCCACCTAAACGTGGAGCCGGTTTCAGGGTACTCCGGAGCCCAGGCAGCCTTTTAGAAAAGGCTATAAGCGCTGCACAGGGAGACCAGACAGTGTCTCCCCTGTGCACAGTGAGCTGACAGGACGCGCTTCTGTCAGCTCCTGCTGCGCAAGCAGTGTGAGGATTCACTATGAGAATCCTCACACTGTGCCTACCTAGCTAGGGTAAAAGTTAATAAAATAATAAAAATCCCCTAACTACTCTAATTCTTCGGCTGCTCCTGCAGCCCTTTAGAATAGCACCCACTCCAGTGGGCACCTAACACGAACTGAAGAGTCCAGGGATGCAGTAGGGGAGGAGCCTACCCTCTAAAACTTTAGGATAGGTGCCTGGCTCCTTCGGACCCTCCTACATCCCAGTGTTGAGCTGTGTCACCAGGACCATTCAAAGAGAAACTGGGTTTTTAAGGCATTTTTAGCTTGCTGATTCTCGCCCAATATATTACCGGCATGTCGGGATAAGAGGGGTCATATGGAAAAATCACTAAAGATTAAGGAAAACCATTAAAGATTAACAGTGACCCCATAAACCCGCAATATGCAGCGCTGAGTAGGGTTTATACAGAGTGGGCCTGACACGGAATCACGGGCAAAAGGACCAAACTGAAACGCATCCTCCTATGATCTATACGGATCCCAGAGGACTGGCTGCTATATTGACATTTAGCTCACATCCACTTCCCAGAGCCCTTTTCTGTACGGTATACAGAGAACATCCAGCTTCCATTCCGGCACTCCCTGTTGCACTTTCTATTCCAGTTGTGACGCAGACTCAAAGCCTGACAATATGGGCATCTGCTTAATGTGACCCGCCACCAAGCGCTGCTACACTGAAGCCACAGAGAGACAGCGCAGACATCTCTTCGAGACCCACGTGGGAAGATAGAGTTTAGCTGTTGTCCGGAACTCCGGGATCTGAAGATTAACTTTGTTCAGGTCACCTAAGGTTCACCCATAAGGGACTCATTTCCCGGCTTTTCCCAAGGTCCGTCTGCCAGAGAAGCTGCAGGATATAAGACGTGTTTGGCAGTGGTGAAATGCAGGAATGGGTTCCAAGGGCTGGATGCCCAAGATGGCAGTGGATGAATGAAGGACATGGGACAAGAGTGAGAAATAGAGTCGTCCGGTGCCAAGGAGCCAGACCCAGTAGTAAAGGAGGTACCGGCAGATCTGGAATACTCAACACCAGGGAAACAGGACAGAATGTAATGAAATGCTGTTATCCATTCACAATATAGTGCTGCCAGTACACATTATGCCATAGGGTCCTCAGTATATGTTACTAATCTCCAGCAGACTGGTGTAGTCGTGATCTGGGGTTACTAATCTCCCACAGGCTGGTGTAGTCGGTGATCTGAGGTTACTAATCTCCCGCAGACTGGTGTAGTCAGTGATCTGAGGTTACTAAACTCCCGCAAGGTGGTGTAGTCGGTGATCTGAGGTTACTAAACTCCCGCAAGGTGGTGTAGTCGGTGATCTCGGGTTACTAATCTCCCGCAGGCTGGTGTAGTCGGTGATCTGAGGTTACTAATCTCCCGCAGACTGGTGTAGTCAGTGATCTGAGGTTACTAAACTCCCGCAAGGTGGTGTAGTCGGTGATCTGAGGTTACTAAACTCCCGCAAGGTGGTGTAGTCGGTGATCTCGGGTTACTAATCTCCCGCAGGCTGGTGTAGTCGGTGATCTGGGGTTACAAATCTCCCACAGACTGGTGTAGTCGGTGATCTGAGGTTACGAATCTCCCGCAGACTGGTGTAGTCGGTGATCTGAGGTTACGAATCTCCCGCAGACTGGTGTAGTCGGTGATCTGAGGTTACTAATCTCCCGCAGACTGGTGTAGTCGGTGATCTGAGGTTACTAATCTCCCGCAGACTGGTGTAGTCGGTGATCTGAGGTTACGAATCTCCCGCAGACTGGTGTAGTCGGTGATCTGAGGTTACGAATCTCCCGCAGACTGGTGTAGTCGGTGATCTGAGGTTACTAAACTCCCGCAAGGTGGTGTAGTCAGTGATCTGAGGTTACTAATCTCCCGCAGGCTGGTGTAGTCGGTGATCTGAGGTTACTAATCTCCCGCAGACTGGTGTAGTCAGTGATCTGAGGTTACGAATCTCCCGCAGACTGGTGTAGTCGGTGATCTGAGGTTATGAATCTCCCGCAGACTGGTGTAGTCGGTGATCTGAGGTTACTAAACTCCCGCAAGGTGGTGTAGTCAGTGATCTGAGGTTACTAATCTCCCGCAGACTGGTGTAGTCAGTGATCAGGGGTTACTAATCTCCCGCAGACTGGTGTAGTCGGTGATCCGGGGTTACTAATCTCCCGCAGGCTGGTGTAGTCGGTGATCCGGGTTACTAATCTCCCGCAGGCTGGTGTAGTCAGTGATCTGAGGTTACTAATCTCCCGCAGACTGGTGTAGTCAGTGATCTGGGTTACTAATCTCCCGCAGGCTGGTGTAGTCGGTGATCCGGGTTACTAATCTCCCGCAGGCTGGTGTAGTCGGTGATCCGGGTTACTTATCTCCTGCAGGCTGGTGTAGTCGGTGATCTGAGGTTACTAATCTCCCAGGGGCTGGTGTATTTAGCAATCCGGGTTACTAATCTCCCGCAGGCTGGTGTAGTCGGTGATCTGAGGTTACTAATCTCCCAGGGGCTGGTGTAGTCAGCAATCCGGGTTACTAATATCCCGCAGAATGGTGTAGTCGGTGATCCGAGGTTACTAATCTCCCGGAGACTGGTGTAGTGGGTGATCCAAGGTTACTAATCTCTGGCAGGCTTGTGTAGTCGGTGATCCGGGTTACTAATCTCCCTGAGACTGATGTTGTCTGTTATCTGAGGATACTAATCTCCCGCAGACTGGTGTAGTCGGTGATCCGGGTTACTAATCTCCCGCAGACTGGTGTAGTCGGTGATCCGGGTTACTAATCTCCCGCAGACTGGTGTAGTCGGTGATCCGGGTTACTAATCTCCCGCAGACTGGTGTAGTCAGTGATCCGGGTTACTAATCTCCCGCAGACTGGTGTAGTCGGTGATCCGGGTTACTAATCTCCCGCAGACTGGTGTAGTCGGTGATCCGGGTTACTAATCTCTTGCAGACTGGTGTAGTCAGTGATCTGGGGTTACTAATCTCCCACAGGCTGTTGTAGTCGGTGATCTGAGGTTACTAATCTCCCGGAGGCTGGTGTAGTCAGTAATCCGGGTTACTAATCTCCCGCAGGCTGGTGTAGTCGGTGATCGTCTCCAAAATATAAATCTCTCTGCCCCACCTGCAGCGCAATACGGTTCTACTTAGGTGCACATTTCGGCTTACTCCCAAATCTGAATCAGGCCCCAAACTACAATGTCCCCTTAAAAAGTGTTATTTTGTGTTCTGGTGTCCAATACACACAAACCTACATGTAAACTTGCCAGGACAGGGTGTATGTTTTTATTCCCTCATTTTAATGACATTATAAAAAAATAAGACTATATTTGTCTGTTAGCGGTTTTACTGGACGCCTGCGACTATGGGGAAAGGATGGAACGGTTCCATAGTGCAGGATATTAGTAGGTGGCTCATCACAAACAAAATAAAAACCTTCCACCTCCAAAAGCAACTCTGCTGTGTTCACCCAAAGTGCCCAAGCAGAGTGAGTGTGTGGATTCAGTGTTCTCAACGTAAACAGACTGCAGGCATTATGGCTGAGTGCTACTGCGCTGCCACCTAGTGGCAGACTAAATTCTCACACTGGATTTGCAGTGGTTACTTTCCATTATTCAGTCCTCAGTTAACATATTATCAGTGTCTGTTTGTCCCCGAAACACTGCCATCTGTTGTCAGCAAATTAAACTGCATCTACTAGCTTTGGAAGCATTTGCTTTGAGTGGGCTTACTAGTATACAATATTTATCTATGGTGTGTGCTGGAAGCAGAGGCAAATATATTTAAAAGGCTAACTACTCCTCACCTCTATGAGATGAAGTACCACCACTGACCACAAAGCCAGCTGACGGGTCAAATATGCTACAATGTGTCATAACAGAAAGTGAAAGCAATTATTGCAGGGACACTGATTGGTTTCAAACTTGCTGGATATGGAGAGAGGGAGCTGTGAAGACGGAGATTGGAGCACATAGGGGCTGGGGTGGAGTGGTGAGTTTGTGGGCAAAAAAACGGTCACAGCTCAAAGTGAAAGTAAAAACTTTCACAGTTCAAAGTGAAAATACATTGCAGAAGTCGTCATTTTTAGGTAATAAAAGTAGTAACAGTGTCATCAACACTAAACCATATGCTATGTTATTGTATTTTACGCATGGAAACTGCTTGTGTGCAGAGATGAAGAATTCCAGCAGTATTTATAGTATTGAACGAACAACAATACAGCCGGATATATACAGCAGAAGATCTGCGGGACTGCCGATAATGTTATGGTAATCTTGAGCGAATGATATGGAGCATTTACACTGAACAGAGCGGGGGGAGCACATGTTCCCGCTGACTCTGTGACACAACCTGCACTTACTTCCAGAGACCACAGCGCCGCCTTTCCCGGTAGCGGACGCGTTTCACAGCCAAGGCCACAGGACACCCAAGGCATATATAACATATTCCCGCTGTGATCAAATAAGGCACCATACATATAGGACCTGGAACACAAGGCTGTACTTTCCTATTCTGCAATCCCAGCAGATTAAGTATAAGGAACATTGCAATTAAAGTAACCTCCTGTGTAACGAACGGTTATTCTTCTAATGAGCGCATATTAACTCAGGTCTGGAATTTGTAATAAGCGAATCCGGAACACTGAGGAGGCCCTGTATTGTTCTGTAATCACAATGCTGTGATTCATGCGCCGTGCCCTGACCCACCCTCAGATAATGGGCAATAACAAGCTGTACCTCTGAAAGCTCCGCTTTGCAATTATCTCTGCGTGGCTGTCATTGAGAACGTCACCTGTGCAGGTACAAAGGACAGGAAGAGACCATTACAAGGCACACACCAAACAGTATACAAGGACATTGGCAGAGTTATATACATTGTTTTACTAAATGCAAACTTTGCATAACTATATATAAAAATATGTGCCTGTAATTCAATGCATATAATGCAAGCAGACATGGTCAAGAGGCTCAGTTGTTGTTAGGCCAAACACAGGAATGGGGAAATACTGCTCTAGAGATTACAGATAATAGTGAGTAAAACAAGAATTGTCCAGTGAATGTGAGTTCTGTGGGCAATATCGACTTGTTAATGGGGTAAGTGAGGAGAAAGGTCCTAACAGTGCCCCAAACAGCTACTCTGAGGCAAAGTTCATTGACTGGTTTATGGCAGGGCGGACAGACTTGGAGTCAGCGCTCTACCTGGGCAGAACATTTGTGCACTCTGAATATGTTGTGCAACACAAAGGGGTATTTCCACGATGCACAGAGCAGTGAGACATAACACAGGAAAAATAAAACCTTTATAAAATTGCACGTCCCCCCTTCCCTCGCTCTTCATTCCCCACAAAGGCCGACCTGTCAGACTACAGCCCCAGCCCTTCCGTGCTCCCAACCACAGTAGGTCCCTCAGCAGCCTCAGTGCAGTGAGAGGCTGTGATTATCGCGATGCCCACAGTCCAGGTAGCGTGGTTCTGCTGACGGTCTCACTGCCTTCTCCTCCAGCTGGCCCTGCTCCATGCCACCGCTCATCCGGGATCAGCCAATAAGAATCAGCCTGATTCGTATTGGCTATTGCAGGGCTGGCTGCTGCAGACTGCATCTATCACAATCAACCTTTTGGCCGCCTCTGATTTATGGGGAAATGTCTGTGACTGCTGCAGTGCGTGATTGTGACTGGTTAGGTGAGGCATACCCAGGCATCACCATTGGTCAGTTACTTCACATAGAATGAGGACTTGTGTGAGGAAAAGGTGGTCAGATTAGGTGCCCACTGTACTCTATACCCCATGTTTACCCAATGGATGAACCAGGGAAAAGGGCAATGTGTTCTGACAGCCCCATATTGCTTGGAATACACTGTATGAGGAAAGCAGCAATGCTAATGTCAGTGTCACTGAAGAAAAGTAATATTACATGACGCAAAGTCACTAACTTGATAAAAATGTAAAAAAAAGGAAAGGATGTTGATCCCTCCAGCACCGGATCTGCAGGTGTTCTAAGTAGCATGGACCTCTATCAGATGACTGGTCAGTAGTGGGCAGGGAAAACATAGCAGAATCCTGGCAAATAAAACGTCTGGCGTTTAAAAACTAGATGTAAGTTACACCCATATAAAATATGTGGGTCCAGGCTTGCAAGAGGGGTACAGCCATGTTATATGGGTCAATTCTCTGAATAAAAATGAACTTACAAAAGCACAAGTACACTACAAAGTTAATTTCAAGCGCCACAATTTGTTGTGGGTACCTGTCTTGCGTAGTTTTGATTGGCCGATGCATTTTGTCCCAGTTCCCATAGCAACAACTGCAAGAGAGGAAACATTCAGTTATGTTTGTGACAAGCGCATCCTGTCAGGTGACATAATATTCGGTTCATTAAGCGATACACAGAAATTAATCCAATCACCTTTCTTGGCTTCTTCTTTTCCTGGTGCTGCTTCCACCTGTACGACAGCTGCCATCAGAGTCCACTCCCTGCTGGGATCCGGCAAGCCTTGCTTAGGTAACTTGGTGCGGTAATGATCATAACACAGAGCAGCAATCTCATCAGCAGCCCCCCGCCTATAGAAACACAGCAGATCACAGCCTGAGCCACAAGACAAGAGTAGCACAATGGGCGACCATGTCCGCCTCAGCCACATCAGTAACGCAATGTGCAACCATGTCCGCCTGAGCAACAATAATGGCAATGTGCCCCAATTGCCCATACCCCCCTCCAGTCCTAAGGAGTAAAAAGTGCGAGACGCAACCAAATAGAGAAGCAGGGATGTGTGTCAGCATGCCGAGCAGAGGCACATCCAACTGCGTGTGAGGCCCCAGATATACAGACATATTATATCACATATAGGTTTGTACCCGCGGAGGAGCATACATACATACATACATACATACATACATACATACATGATGGTGCGACACTCAAATGATGCAACAGGCCCAGCAGGGGGTAGGTGTAGTCGAATAAGCCTTGCGGTGCCTTCCGGACTGAGACCCCGTTAACAGGAGTCTGATCAATACAATATGTAGGGGGGATGGCAGCACTCGCAAAAGAAACACACTGAGGCGTTGTGATTCACCAACGTTTCGTGGGATCGGTCGCCACTTTATCAAGGTGCCTAAGAACAGAGAATGATACAAGTGCACTCACCTATAAACCTGGAGTCCCAAATATATACCTTGGAGAAAATTATTTGCATTATTGAATACTCACGAGTGCCAACTTTCTCCAAGGTATGTATATATATATTTTAGGGCGGAGTGAAAAAACTAAAATTGAGAAATTCAAAAATCGGCTAGTGTGGAAAAGTTGTGACTTGACTTGAATAAGAAACGTGCAAAAGCTTTTTGATCTGAGTCAACATCTTCTGTTCTGGCAAGAGGCCTAAAGTTTCACTTTTTTGGTGAAAATGACGAAAACTGTGAAGATGCTCCGATCTAGTTAAAATTATGTAATGCTGTCTTAGAGTGGTTTATTAATATACTTTAGCTTAGTAAAAGAGAATACGAGCTTGTCCTAGTGCAAAGTGACTGACTTTGGCGAGAGAAAAAATCCCTGATAAATGACCCATTTTCGTGGTTTCAATTGTGAATATGGTGTTTTCTCCGGAACGTGTTTTTATTTTTTTATTTTTATTTTTGTGGGAGAGAATGCTCTGTAATTGATGTGATCAGGAAAAGAAACTTGGTGAAAAAAAACAGGGTAAATCCCTTTTGTTTGCCTTTAATAGAATAGTGCACCTATGTGTCTTCTAATGCCCATCAAACTCTTTACTGAATGCTCCATTAAGTTCAGTAACAATGCATTACACTCTGTTCTTTAGGTGCAGGATTTAAAACACTTCTGTTTATAATGTTTAGTGATATTTAAAATGATACATTAAACCGTTTACACTGTTACGTGTAATACTTATTGTAACAGTTACTGTTT